>NC_138859.1:13970013-14062513 GCF_965183815.1 Platalea leucorodia | reverse complement strand
GTAATTTGGGCCCCCGTATCAATTAAAAAGGTCATGGGCCTCTTCCTCGGCCCTACTGCGACGGTAATGAGGAGGTCCCCTTTATTGTTGCAGGTGAGTTGTCTAATAAACATCCACCCCCCGCCTCCCCCCTCACCCTGAGGGGGCGGAGGTCTTAGTTTCCCGCCACCCTTTCATCCCCCTTGAACCCCTCCTCCTTATCCAGTGCCGGCACGGAGGGCGCGTTTGGTTTGGGAGAGGGTCCTTGCCCGGACCACCTCCGCACCAGGAGCTCTAATTTTTTGGTGGGGAGCCCATCCATTAGGTCTCGGGGCACACCCTTTTGCAGTCCCTTCTGCCACAATTCTTGTCGGAGCAGGGGTTTTTCCCTTTTTGTTGGGTCGGGGCTTGTCCCCGAAAAAGCCAGCGGTTTATTTGCCGGCTCCGCTGCCCGCACGGCCCTAGTTTCCACCTTGTGGTAAGTTCTGCCTACTGGCCCGTATTTCCTCCCATAGTTTATCAGTTCCTGAGCTATCTCCCCCCAGGTCCACACCTTCCTCCCCCACTGCCGCTGTTCCGGGGTTACTGTTCCCTCCAGGGCGGCTGCAATTCGCTCTTCGTGAGGCACATTTTGGATTCTCCCCTGTAATTGGATCCCGATAGGTTTTAACGAGTCGGGGAGTCCTCTTATTAGCGGTGTCAGCCGCTCGGGGTCTACCGGTAACAACATCGGAGAGCTTAAATTTGGTTTAAGTTCCCGGTCATACATCATTTGCAGGCATGCTGCCTTTTGTACGTTTTCTAGCAGTTGCTCAACCGAACCAGTTATAGCCAGGGGATCCCCCCTCTCTAATGGGTTCAGCCCCCCCGCCCAATACACAGCCCTCTGGGTCAGAGACCATGGGGCCCGGCAATCGCCCGTGGTGAGGAAGACGCCGGGGCCCCAATACCCCTCGGCTTCTTTTTCCGATAGCATGATCCCGTCCCCCCCCGACAGGGACATCCTCCACACATATTCGGTTTCGGACTCCCTTGCCGTCCTAGCAAAATCCTTTCGGAGTTTAGCCAGTTCGGTGGCGGTAAAAGGGATTTCTTTGGTTACAACTTGGGGACGGTTGTCGCTATCGTCCTCATATATATATTCCGTTTTTACCAGCGGGCACATATGGGGGGGGGTTATCCACGGTCTCCCTTAATTGCTTTAAGTCTTTCTGGGGGTAGATTTGGCGTACCCCTTTCTCCTCCAACATTACCTCCGCCTCAGCGAGGGTGTCTGCCTCCCTCAGGAGCTGAACCCTCAGCTCCTCCTTCAAAATCATATTTTGGCGCTTCTCCTCCTCTAGCGCCCGTTTGGTCTCTAGTAGTTGCTCTCGCAGCGGCGCTATCGCCGCTTGCAATGCAGCGGCCACAGCCTCCGATTGGCAGGGCGCTCGTTTCTTGTCCTCCACCACCGCTGCCAGACACGCTCCTAACACAGCACAAACAACAGCCTTCCCTTTCCCCTTCTTCACTCTAGCTTCTTTATGCAAAACCGCTATTCGGTCCATAACACTTTGCAGTTGGAACCAATGGTCCCGTGCCCAATCTCGTCCCGGGGGTGAGGGGCGAGAGCGGTATGTTTTTAAAAACTCATATAATTTCTCTGCCTCTTCACAAAAATCGCCTGCCTTTTGGGCGGCCATATCCCTACAAAGGCCATATCCTACAAAGGGGAGTTCGTCCCGGGAGAGTCAAACCTTAGAAAAATCAAGTTTCCCCTATACGCTCCCAGGAGGCCAGTCCGCACACTACTACAAGACAAAGACAAGCCTACAAAGGGGATATCGTCCTGAGGGGGTCACACCGTACAATCCAAACTTCCCCTATACTCCCCCAGGAGGCCAGACCATAAACTAGTGTGAGACAGAGCAGAGCCTACAAAGGGGATATCATCCTGAGGGGGTCACACTATAAAATTCAAGTTTCCCCTATACGCCCTCAGGAGCTCAAATCACAAACTGCTACGCGCGTTTCAGTGCAAAGGTCTCAACACCCACTCCTTCCTTGCGCATCGTTCGTCTCCGGCTGCTTCCCTCGTGGGAGAGCAGAACCGCGGATCGGAACTCCGCACTCGCTTCGTACTTATTTGTACGTCTCGTTCACACACACTCGCTCAGCACACCGTAAGGTTGTATGACACTCTCGTCTCAAGGGATCCTGTCCGTGACGCCAATTAAAATGTCCCGATCCAATGTCGGGAGAGGTTTCGATACGATCCTAAGGACGAGATTAAGACGCAAACGAGGTCAAATGCCGTACAACCTTTTGACTTTATTTTGGCGAACGAAGGGGTGAGGACCGGGTAGGGAGATGGGGGGGGGGGGGGGAGGGGGGGGGGGAAGAAAAAGGAAAAAAAAAGAGAGAGAGAGAGAAAAAGAGAGAAAAATAGAAAGAGCGTGCTCAGGCGGGTGAGAAAAGAGCCACGTAGGGGAACTAGCTACCGCCACTCCGAGTCCGGCGTTGTCCCGTCGATCAAAGGTCCAGTCGGTCCAGTCTCTGTGTCCGCAGGAGCAGCTTCCAAGGAGGTGCGCGGTGAAGGACGAGAAGAGAAAAAGAGAGACCTCAAAAGGCGCACGCGGTCCTTTTATAGGGCCATGCACATGCGCAGAGCAGGTCTGTGTACATGCAGTTTGCGCTTCTCCTTTTCGCGCCCTGGTCTCTGTGCAGGCGTGCATGCAGTCCCTGGCCCCGCCTTCCGCGCCCTGGCCTCTGCCTTTCACGCCCTGGTCTCTGCGCAGGCGTGCGTGCAAGTTCATGGTCCCGCCTTTCGTGTCCTGGTCTCTGCATGGGCATCCATCCTGTGGTGGTTTCGTCGGGGGCTGGATGTCGGACCCAGAAGATGGCGGTAGAATGGCAATGTCGAGACAATTCTGGTTAGTCCTCGACAGTCATATATGGGCATGTCCGTTCCCATTGTGTCGTAGTTTAACCCCAGCCAGCAACTAAGCACCACACAGCCGCTCGCTCACTCCCCCCCGGTGGGATGGGGGAGAGAATCGGAAGAGTAAAAGTGAGAAAACTCATGGGTTGAGATAAAGACAGTTTAATAGGTAAAGCAAAAGCCGCACGCACAAGCAAAGCAAAGCAAGGAATTCATTCACTACTTCCCATGGGCAGGCAGGTGTTCAGCCATCCCCAGGAAAGCAGGGCTCCATCACGCGTAACGGTTACTTGGGAAAACAAACGCCATCACTCCGAACGTCCCCCCCTTCCTTCTTCTTCCCCCAGCTTATATACTGAGCATGATGTCATATGGTATGGAATAGCCCTTTGGCCAGTCTGGGTCAGCTGTCCTAGCTATGCTCCCTCCCAGCTTCTTATGCACCTGGCAGAGCACAAGAAGCTAGAAAGTCCTTGACTAGTGTAAACTCTACTCAGCAAGAACCAAAACATCAGTGTCTTATCAACATTATTCTCATCCTAAATCCAAAACACAGCACTCTACCAGCTACTAAGAAGAAAATTAACTCTATCCCAGCTGAAACCAGGACACATTGGCCAAAGGCTCTATTTACCTGTGACTGTGTACGGGACAACAGTCACAACAGGGCAGTAAAGGAACTTCACAGGGCAGGTGTGTCGAGGACTAATCAGAATTGTCTCAACATTGCCGTTCTACCGCCATCTTCTGGGTCCGACATCCAGCCCCCGATGAAACCACCACAGCCCATGCAGAGACCAGGACACGAAAGGCGGGACCATGGACTGCACGCACGCCTGCGCAGACACCAGGGCGCGAAAGGCAGAGGCCAGGGCGCGGAAGGCGGGGCCATGGACTGCACGCACGCCTGCGCAGAGACCAGGGCGCGAAAAGCAGAAGCGCAAACTGCATGTACACAGACCTGCTCTGCGCATGTGCATGGCCCTATAAAAGGACCGCGTGCGCCTTTTGAGGTCTCTCTTTTTCTCTTCTCGTCCTTCACCGCGCACCTCCTTGGAAGCTGCTCCTGCGGACACAGAGACTGGACCGACTGGACCTTTGATCGACGGGACAACGCCGGACTCGGAGTGGCGGTAGCTAGTTCCCCTACGTGGCTCTTTTCTCACCCACCTGAGCACGCTCTTTCTATTTTTCTCTCTTTTCCTCTCTCTCTTTTTCTTTTTTTTTTCCTTTTTTTTTCCCCCATCTCCCTACCCGGTCCTCACCCCTTCGTTCGCCAAAATAAAGTCAAAAGGTTGTACGGCATTTGACCTCGTTTGCGTCTTAATCTCGTCCTTGGGATCGTATTGAAACCTCTCCCGACATTGGATCGGGACATTTAATTGGCGTCACGGACAGGATCCCTTGAGACGAGAGTGTCATACAACCTTACGGTGTGCTGAGCGAGTGTGTGTGAACGAGACGTACAAATAAGTACGAAGCGAGTGCGGAGTTCCGATCCGCGGTTCTGCTCTCCCGCGAGGGAAGCAGCCGGAGACGAACGATGCGCAAGGAAGGAGTGGGTGTTGAGACCTTTGCACTGAAACGCGCGTAGCAGTTTGTGATTTGAGCTCCTGAGGGCGTATAGGGGAGACTTGAATTTTATAGTGTGACCCCCTCAGGATGATATCCCCTTTGTAGGCTCTGTTCTGTCCCGTAGTTTGTGATTTGAGCTCCTGAGGGCGTATAGGGGAAACTTGAATTGGTGGTGTGACCCCCTCAGGAGGATATCCCCTTTGTAGGCTCTGCTCTGTCTCACACTAGTTTATGGTCTGGCCTCCTGGGGGAGTATAGGGGAAGTTTGGATTGTACGGTGTGACCCCCTCAGGACGATATCCCCTTTGTAGGCTCGTATTTGTCTTGTAGTAGTGTGCGGATTGGCCTCCTGGGAGTGTATAGGGGAAATGTGGTCTTTTTTTTTTTTTTTTTTTTTAAGGTTTGACCCTCCCGGGACGAACTCCCCTTTGTAGGATATGGCCGCCCAAAAGGCAGGCGATTTTTGTGAAGAGGCAGAGAAATTATATGAGTTTTTAGAAACGTACCACTCTCGCCCCTCACCCCCGGGACGAGATTGGGCACGGGACCATTGGTTCCAACTGCAAAGTGTTATGGACCGAATAGCGGTTTTGCATAAAGAAGCTAGAGTGAAGAAGGGGAAAGGGAAGGCTGTTGTTTGTGCTGTGTTAGGAGCGTGTCTGGCAGCGGTGGTGGAGGACAAGAAACGAGCGCCCTGCCAATCGGAGGCTGTGGCCGCTGCATTGCAAGCGGCGATAGCGCCGCTGCGAGAGCAACTACTAGAGACCAAACGGGCGCTAGAGGAGGAGAAGCGCCAAAATATGATTTTGAAGGAGGAGCTGAGGGTTCAGCTCCTGAGGGAGGCAGACACCCTCGCTGAGGCGGAGGTAATGTTGGAGGAGAAAGGGGTACGCCAAATCTACCCCCAGAAAGACTTAAAGCAATTAAGGGAGACCGTGGATAACCCCCCCCATATGTGCCCGCTGGTAAAAACGGAATATATATATGAGGACGATAGCGACAACCGTCCCCAAGTTGTAACCAAAGAAATCCCTTTTACCGCCACCGAACTGGCTAAACTCCGAAAGGATTTTGCTAGGACGGCAAGGGAGTCCGAAACCGAATATGTGTGGAGGATGTCCCTGTCGGGGGGGGACGGGATCATGCTATCGGAAAAAGAAGCCGAGGGGTATTGGGGCCCCGGCGTCTTCCTCACCACGGGCGATTGCCGGGCCCCATGGTCTCTGACCCAGAGGGCTGTGTATTGGGCGGGGGGGCTGAACCCATTAGAGAGGGGGGATCCCCTGGCTATAACTGGTTCGGTTGAGCAACTGCTAGAAAACGTACAAAAGGCAGCATGCCTGCAAATGATGTATGACCGGGAACTTAAACCAAATTTAAGCTCTCCGATGTTGTTACCGGTAGACCCCGAGCGGCTGACACCGCTAATAAGAGGACTCCCCGACTCGTTAAAACCTATCGGGATCCAATTACAGGGGAGAATCCAAAATGTGCCTCACGAAGAGCGAATTGCAGCCGCCCTGGAGGGAACAGTAACCCCGGAACAGCGGCAGTGGGGGAGGAAGGTGTGGACCTGGGGGGAGATAGCTCAGGAACTGATAAACTATGGGAGGAAATACGGGCCAGTAGGCAGAACTTACCACAAGGTGGAAACTAGGGCCGTGCGGGCAGCGGAGCCGGCAAATAAACCGCTGGCTTTTTCGGGGACAAGCCCCGACCCAACAAAAAGGGAAAAACCCCTGCTCCGACAAGAATTGTGGCAGAAGGGACTGCAAAAGGGTGTGCCCCGAGACCTAATGGATGGGCTCCCCACCAAAAAATTAGAGCTCCTGGTGCGGAGGTGGTCCGGGCAAGGACCCTCTCCCAAACCAAACGCGCCCTCCGTGCCGGCACTGGATAAGGAGGAGGGGTTCAAGGGGGATGAAAGGGTGGCGGGAAACTAAGACCTCCGCCCCCTCAGGGTGAGGGGGGAGGCGGGGGGTGGATGTTTATTAGACAACTCACCTGCAACAATAAAGGGGACCTCCTCATTACCGTCGCAGTAGGGCCGAGGAAGAGGCCCATGACCTTTTTAATTGATACGGGGGCCCAAATTACAGCAATAAAACAAAGCGAGGCAGAACGGTGCGGCATCTCAACTCCTTCTAAGCGCCTGATAGTATTAAACGCCCTAGGGAAAACCCAATCTGTGCCCATGACCCCGGTAACCTTATGGCTACCAGGAGATGAGAGTCCGGTGAACACCATGGCGGCCATAGGACCCTTTCAAATGAACCTCTTGGGCATAGACGTTTTAAAGGGCAGACAGTGGCGCGACGCCCAGGGAAATTCGTGGTCTTTCGGCGTCCCGCAGATCAGGCGGTTGGCCGAAGCCCCCGGCGTGGGGGTGCGCCTGTTGCAAGCGGCGCCTGCCCTCCCCCCTTCCAAACTGACAAACGTGAAACCCTACCCGCTACCGATAGGAGCAAGAGATGGAATCGTGCCAGTGCTGGAGGACTTAAAGGGGAGGGGGATTATAGTTCCCACCCACTCCCCCTTTAACTCCCCGGTATGGCCTGTCCGAAAACCAAACGGCAAGTGGAGGTTGACAGTAGATTACCGGAGGCTGAATGCCAACACAGGCCCATTAACAGCTGCCGTACCGAACATTGCCGAGCTTATAGCCGCCATTCAAGAGCAATCACACCCTATTATGGCGACTATTGACGTTAAAGACATGTTCTTTCCTGCAGCCGCAGGACCAGGACCGCTTTGCTTTTACCTGGGCGGGGCAACAGTACACCTTTACACGGCTCCCTCGGGGATACAAGCACTCCCCCACCTTAGCCCACCACGCTCTAGCACAGGAGCTGGAAGCAATTCCCATAAGGGCGGGGGTGAAAGTTTACCAATATATAGATGATGTACTCATAGGGGGGAATCAGGTGGAAGAGGTTGGGGAAGTCTAGAAGGACATCATCACCCATCTAGAGAGCATAGGATTGACAATCCCACCTGAGAAAATACAAACCCCTTCAAGTGAGGTGAAATTTTTAGGAATTTGGTGGAAGGGAGGGATGACATGTATCCCACCAGACACCCTTTCCTCCCTCGACCAAATTAAGATACCAGAATCGAAAAAAGACTTACAGCATGCGTTAGGGCTGCTTGTGTTCTGGAGAAAGCATATCCCTGATTTCTCAATTATCGCGAGACCCCTATATGATTTACTAAGGAAAAGGGCGCAATGGGAGTGGACCCCGGTCCACGATGAGGCGCTACGGCTGTTGGTGTTCGAGGCAAATGCATACCAAGCCCTGGGGCCTATCCACCCGACAGACCCGGTGCAGATCGAGTGGGGGTTTGCCGCAACCGGGCTATCGATTCATTTGTGGCAACGGGGGCCGGCAGGGCCCATCCGGCCCATTGGCTTTTATTCTCGGAGTTTCAAGGATGCAGAAAAACGGTACACCACGTGGGAAAAGGGGCTGTTTGTAGTCAGCCTGGCTTTACGAGAAGCAGAGCGCACCATTCGCCAGCAACCAATAGTGCTCAGAGGTCCTTTCAAAGTGATTAAACCAGTTTTAACCGGGACACCTCCCCCTGACGGGGTGGCACAAAGAGCTTCGGTGCGGAAATGGTACGCGCAAATAGAACATTATTGTGGTATTTTTGAAGTTTCCGAGGGCGCTGCCAAAAATTTAGTTATCCAAGAGGGAGTGGCCCCAGACCGGGAAGGTGACGTGCCCCCTTCTGCTGTGCAGGTAGCCCCCCCATTTTCAGAACAATTACAGAACGCTTGGTTCACTGATGCCTCTGCTAAACGAGAGGGCAGAACTTGGAAATACCGTGCTGTCGCCCTACAGATAAGGACCGACCAAAAAATAATTACCGAAGGAGAAGGCAGCGCTCAAGTAGGGGAATTAGTGGCCGTATGGAGTGTCTTTCAACATGAAGCCCAATCTGCCTCTCCAATCTATATCTACACTGACTCCTTTGCTGTCTTTAAGGGGTGTACAGAGTGGCTCCCCTTTTGGGAACAAAATGGGTGGGAGGTTAACAGAATACCTGTATGGCAAAAGGAGAAGTGGCAAGATATTTTAACCATTGCCAGACAGGGGAACTTTGCGGTAGGATGGGTAGCCTCCCATCAGACGGGAGAAGATCCATCCGGTCATTGGAACAATAGGGTTGATGAGCTGGCCCGCCTCGCCCCCTTGCAAAGTGATCCAGTAGCGGAGGATTGGGAGCGACTCCTGGAATGGTTGCACCTTAAGAGAGGGCACACTGGAGCCCAAGACCTCTACCGAGAGGCTCAGGCCAGAGGCTGGCCGGTGACCTGAGAAAATTGCAAAACTTGCATTACGGCCTGTGAGCAATGTCGTATCCGCTTAGACAGGCACCCCCTGGAAGACAGTCCCCTACATTTGAGAGAGGGAAAAGGTTTGTGGGAGGCCTGGCAGGTTGATTACATTGGTCCGTTCCGTAAATCAGAAGGGAAGTGCTATGTATTAGTGGGTGTTGAAATAGTATCTGGCCTAGCACAGGCTAAAGCCTGCGCTAAGGCAACAGGGGAGAATACGGTGAAGGCCCTGAAAGAATGGTTTGGGACCTTCCCTAAACCGCAGTTGATTCAATCTGACAATGGTACACACTTCACAGCCAAGATGGTCCAGGAATGGGCAGCTCGGGAGGGGATTTCATGGGTATTCCACACTCCATACTACCCTCAAGCAAATGGGATTGTGGAGAGAACAAACGGCTTGCTGAAGCGCTTCCTGAAACCACACAAACTGGGGTGGGCTGAGCGGGTAGGAGATGCAGTGACTAGCGTCAATAGCCGTTGGGGAACAAACGGATGCCCAAAAATTACGGCGTTTTGCCCACTAGCGCCGACAATCATGCCCACCTCACCTGGCCCTGACCACTCCGTCAACCCATCCTGTTTCCCCGGACAACCCGTCTTAGTTGAACTCCCCACCGTGGGAGCAGTACCACTAACATTAGACACCCCGGTGAATAAATACACGTGGAAGGCAAAAGACGCTTGTGGAAAGATCCACAAAATTCATGCTAAATGGATTGTCCCTTCCTTCTGACCCGAGAAGCGAGTTTGCTTCTATTTTTGTTTTCCAGCAGCTGACCTGGACACGCACCACCCGACGGAGACTAGACAGACGCCGATTGCTGCTTAATCAGGATGCGCGCGTTATTGGTGGCTGTACTAGTTTGGAAATGTACCTATAACAGTGGCGGAGAGCTAATTCCTTCACCCTTCCCTGACCCGTTTGATCCCTTCAAGGACAATGAATTTGTATTATTAGCCAAAGCTATAAGCCGAGCTTTTAATTTAAGTCATTGCTGGGTTTGTGGGGGACCTCTGGGGCTGTCGAGTTGGCCGTGGACGTCCACACCCCTCACCCCAGCCCAAATTGTGAGTAATTATAGTGAAACCACGAATGACACTTGGGGTGATAGTGGAACATGGCCAGTTCAGTTTCCTGCTGTGGGGCAATATTGTTTAAATCGTACTCAAAAGGGAGGGGTCTATGTGGGAGAAAGCAAGTGCCAATGGACACTTACGAACAAGTTGGTAAATGCAGATAGGGGTATCTCCATATGGGCATGGCTTGACAGTGCCGGACGCAGTCGAGGGTTCAAAGGGTACTGGGCAAATAAAAACGAAACGTTAATTTTCCAACAATCTAGGGACCACGCTTACAAGCAAACCTGTGAATGGAAAAGCAGCTTTGGGGCCTGGTATTGCACCGGCCGGATGAATAATAACCCAACCGTCTTTTTTAGCCCTGTGGGCAACGACAAAACAATGTATTTCCAGTTCCCCGGGGATGCAGCGGGACCATTCGCCAACGGGGCCACAGCTAAAAGGGGCCATTATTGGATTTGTGGACATACTGCCTATAAACGGCTGCCAGCGCATTGGTCAGGGGTCTGCTATGTGGGAATTATCCGGCCTTTATTCTTCCTTCTTCCACAAACGGGTGGCTCTCAGTTGGGGATAAGATTGTACGATAATCTGGAAGATGGAAAGATTGCCCGCTGCAAGTGAGCTGTTGAGGTGAACATAGGTGGAACACAAAAATGGGGGGAAAATGAGTGGCCTCCTGAAAGAATAATCCAACATTATGGGCCTGCCACCTGGAACCCCAGTGAACCGATATCAGGGGCAAGGGAACCAATCTATAATTTGAACCGTATAATCCGATTACAAGCGGTTTTAGAAATTGTTACCAATAAAACCGCCAATGCTATAGATCTTTTAACTCAACAGTCTCAACAAATGCGCACGGCAATCCTTCAACACCATATGGTTTTAGATTATTTACTGGCTGAAGAAGGAGGGGTATGTGGGAAATTAAATGTCTCTAACTGTTGTTTAGAAATAGACGATGTAGGCGAAGTAGTCCTCCAATTAACCAAAGACATTAGGAAAATAGCCCACGTCCCCGTCCAGACCTGGAATGGTTGGAATGGTAATTTATGGTCCTGGCTGCCGGGGGCGCCCTGGGTGAAACAGTTGCTGTTATATTTGCTATGTGCGTTTGCCACTTTAATGTTTTTACCCTGTATAATACCCTGTTTTGTTCAGCTAATACGACATGTGGTATCTAATATGCAGTTCGTACCTACCACCTCACCCGAGAGCATAAAACAAATCCGTGCCGTTCACCGGGTAGAACCCACCACAATAACCATTGTTTAGACCTCAAACAAAGAACACACCAAAACAACAACAAAAAAATTGCATATTCCTACCCATGTCATACTCACTAGTTGTTCTATACTTCTTATAATGGTGAACTACCTCGCGCAATGGATTTCTCAGGGTTGTTGAACATTGTTAAACTTAGAAAGATTAAGGAACAAAGAGTGTTTACATTGGACAATGTTCCTGTTTGTTTGCAATTGAACACTCTTGCCATGTCCCATGTTCCCTTTTTCTCTGCTTCTGTCTCCACCTCTGCTCTGTCCTCTCTCTCTCTCTCTCTCTCTTTTTCCCTTCCCACCTCTCCTACCACTGTGAAGACTGCAATGTCGAGCCACGGGGTGGTGTCGAGGACTAATCAATCAGAATTGTCTCGACATTGCCGTTCTACCGCCATCTTCTGGGTCCGACATCCAGCCCCCGATGAAACCACCACAGCCCATGCAGAGACCAGGACACGAAAGGCGGGACCATGGACTGCACGCACGCCTGCGCAGACACCAGGGCGCGAAAGGCAGAGGCCAGGGCGCGGAAGGCGGGGCCATGGACTGCACGCACGCCTGCGCAGAGACCAGGGCGCGAAAAGCAGAAGCGCAAACTGCATGTACACAGACCTGCTCTGCGCATGTGCATGGCCCTATAAAAGGACCGCGTGCGCCTTTTGAGGTCTCTCTTTTTCTCTTCTCGTCCTTCACCGCGCACCTCCTTGGAAGCTGCTCCTGCGGACACAGAGACTGGACCGACTGGACCTTTGATCGACGGGACAACGCCGGACTCGGAGTGGCAGTAGCTAGTTCCCCTACGTGGCTCTTTTCTCACCCACCTGAGCACGCTCTTTCTATTTTTCTCTCTTTTCCTCTCTCTCTCTTTTTCTTTTTTTTTTCCTTTTTTTTTCCCCCATCTCCCTACCCGGTCCTCACCCCTTCGTTCGCCAAAATAAAGTCAAAAGGTTGTACGGCATTTGACCTCGTTTGCGTCTTAATCTCGTCCTTGGGATCGTATCGAAACCTCTCTCGACATTGGATCGGGACAAGGTGCATCTGCCACAGGGTGGTTGCAGCAATAGAAGCAGAGGAACTGACAGCGCAGAGGTAAACCCATCTGGGCTGCCGCATTGTGGCAAGCAATATGCTGCCCGGGTAGAGAACCTGGTTGTAAAAGTACGTCACGTAGATGCTCACGTACCCAAGAGTCGGGCCACTGAAGAACATCAAAACAACCACCAGGTAGATCAGGCTGCCAAGACTGAAGTGGTTCAGGTGGACCTGGACTGGCAACATAAGGATTAATTATTGTATTGGGTTTGCATGGCAAGGTTTTGGTAGCAGGGGGGGCTATAGGGGTGGCTTCTGTGAGAAGATGCCAGAAGCTTCCCCTATGTCCAAGAGAGCCAATGCCAGTCAACTCCAAGACGGATCCACCGCTGGCCAAGGCTGAGCCAGTCAGCGATGGCGGTAATGCCTCTGTGATAACATATTTAAAAAGGGGGCAAAGTTTCTGCGCAATGGCAAATGCAGCCGGAGAGAGGAGTGAGAATATGTGAGAGGAACAACTCTGCAGACACCAAGGTCAGTGAAGAAGGAGGGGGAGGAGGTGCTGCAGGCGCTGGAGCAGATATTCACCTGCAGCCCATGGAGGTCCACACACCAGAGTAGGGGGATGCCCGAAGGAGGCTGTGACCCCGTGGAGAGCCCGCACTGGAGCAGGCTCCTGGCAGGACCTGTGACCCTGTGGAGAGAGGAGCCCATGCTGGAGCAGGTTTGCTGGCAGGACTTGTGACCCCGTGGGGGACCCACACTGGAGCAGTCTGTTCCTGAAGGACTGCACCCCATGGGAGGGACCCACACTGGAGCAGTTTGTGAAGAATTGTAGCCTGTGGGAAGGACTCATGTTGGAGAAGTTCATGGAGGATTGTCTCCTGTGGGAGGGACCCCATGCTGGAGCAGGGGAAGAGTGAGGAGTCTTCCCGCTGAGGAGGAAGGAGTGGCAGAGACAACGTGTGATGAACTGACATTCCCCATCCCCCTACGCCACTCGGGGGGAGGAGGTAGATATATCGTGAGTGAGGCTGAGGCCTGGAAGAAGGGAGGGGTGGGGGGAAGGTGTTTTAAGATTTGGTTTTTATTTTCTCGTTATTCTACTATGATTTAATCAGTAATAAATTAAACTAATTTCCCCAAGTTGAGTCTGTGTTGCCCATGACGGTAATCGGTGAGTGATCTCTCCTGTTCTTATCTTGACCGACGAGCCTTTCATTCTATTTTCTCTCCCCTGTCCAGCTGAGGAGGGGGAGTGATAGAGTGGCTTTAGTGGCCACCTGGCATCCAGCCAGGGTTGACCCACCACAATTATTTATAGCTAGGTGGGCCCATGACACCTCAGGCCATCAGGGAAGAGATGCAACATATAGATGGGCTCGTGATCGAGGGGTGGACTTGACCATGGACACTATTGCACAGGTTATCCATGAATGCGAAACATGCACTGCAATCAAGCAAGCGAAGCAGTTCAAGCCTCTCTGGTATGGAGGACGATGGCCGAAATATCAATATGGGGAGGCCTGGCAGATTGATTATATCACACTCCCACAAACCCGCCAAGGCAAGCGCCATGTGCTTACAATGGTGGAAGCAACCACCGGATGGCTGGAAACATATCCCGTGCCCCATGCCACCGCCCGGAACACTATCCTGGGCCTTGAAAAGCAAGTCCTATGGTGACATGGCACCCCAGAAAGAATTGAGTCAGATAATGGGACTCATTTCTGAAACAACCTCACAGACACCTGGGCCAAAGAGCATGGCATTGAGTGGGTATATCACATCCCCTATCATGCACCAGCCTCCGGGAAAATCAAACGATACAATGGACTGTTAAAGACTACACTGAGAGCAATGGGTGCTGGGACATTCAAACACTGGGATACACATTTAGCAAAAGCCACCTGGTTAGTCAACGCTAGGGGATCTGCCAATCAAGCTGGCCCTGCCCAATCAAGACTTTTTTACATACTGTAGAGGGGGATAAAGTCCCTGTAGTGCACCTAAAAAATATGCTGGGGAAGACAGTCTGGGTTACTCCTGCCTCGGGCAAAAGAAAATCCATGCGTGGGATTGCTTTTGCTCAAGGACGTGGGTGCACTTGGTGGGTGATGCAAAAGGATGGGAAAGTCCGATGTGTAGTTCAGGGGGGATTTGATATTGGGTGAAAATAGCCAATGAACTGAATTGCATGATGTTTGTTGCTATATAATACTGGATGTCATCACTTCAATGATTACTATGTGCCATATCAACAGTATACAGTAAGAATCACCCAGATTAATGAAGAATGAACTTTGAGGAAACTGAGCAAAGTGCAGAGGTGATGGAATCAGAACTGGCTTCAGCATGCAACAATCCAACACCACACACCATCTCTCCTGCCCTGAAAGACTGTTATGACAGTGTGGAAAAGCGTGGGACCTGGGCATGACATCGATGGTATGGAATAAGGGGTGGATACTGTCCTGGTTTCAGCTGGGATAGAGTTAATTTTCTTCCTAGTAGCTGGTATAGTGCTGTGTTTTGGATTTAGGATGAGAATAATGTTGATAACACACTGATGTTTTAGTGGTTGCTAAGTAGTGCTTACACATATATGGGCATGTCCGTTCCCATTGGCCAAAGGGTCTATTTACCTGTGACTGTGTATGGGACAACAGTCACAATAGGGCAGTAAGGGAACAAAGGCCCGGTCTTTCTCAGGGCGGGTGCATCTGCCACACAATCCACCCCGTGATCATGATTCATCTGGTTTCCTTGGAGTAGTGGTAGTCACCTCTTGCCTCCAAAGTTAAAAGGGAGCACAGTCTCGGTGAGCTTAATTCTCTTTGCGGGTTATCATTTCTCAATCATTCTAAGGTTAAACGGGAACATCTAATACACAAACAAGTTTTAAGGGGGTATACTCTACTGTTAGCACGGACTTCACTATGGTGCACTTAATACAGCTTATCACAATACAGATCACAACAACCATAACTACAATCTTTATTAAAGATTGGAGGAGGCTAGTTAGCCATCCTGACAGGGAAAACCCAAACATATCAAAAACTTTCCCCAACCAGTTAGTCCCCAGTGCAGCAACAATTGCCTCTGAGTCTCTTGCCACTTTATTCATTTTGTTAATCTGATCCTGAAGCAGCATTCACACGTTTGGGATGTGGACACAGCACTCGTCCGTTGTCAAGTTCAGGACGCCACATACACCCTTCTCTTTCTTCTCAACGATGGCTGTCCACCCCATCATTTCCTGGAAGAGAAAAGGAAACTAAGCCTCAGTGATGGAGTATAGCCAGGATAAAGGTTAAAAGTCAGGAATTATCCATCGAACACTGATACAGTGGGTCTTCCTGCTCCCATCCAGTGCTTCCCATGCATATAAGCCTCTGGGTTTTGCCAGTGTCATCGGTACCACACTGATGGAGGGCAATTTTACCATAACAGGTTGTCCCACATATGTCCTCAGCGGGAACTTAGCCTTTTGATCATCAGGTCCGGGGGCGTCACCAGTCAGTGACCCCATAGGACAAAACGCTTGAATTTTTGGGCTCCCATATCTTCCCCAGCGGTTATTAACAATAAAGACTGCTTGCGGCAATCATATATCTCAGTTGCGGCGTGAGACGTCAGCATGTCTCTTAATCAAACCATTGGTTTGTTCAACTATGCCATTGGCCTGAGGATAATATGGTGTGTGGAACACCCATTTAATGCCTTCCCCTCGTGCCCAGTCCTGTACCACTGTGGCCATAAAATGCAACCCATTATCACTTTGGATATATTCAGGAATGGGTAAAACGCCAAACCACTCTCGCAGTGCTTGGACCATCTGATCTCTGGTGGCAATGCCAACAGCTGTAGCCATCAACAGTCCCGATACCACCTCTACTCCTACTAAAATATATCTCTTCCCATGGGACGGCCTCAAGGGCCCGACATAGTAAATTTGCCAGGTACTCCAAAGAGCCTTGCCTTGTCTAATATGATGGGCCAGAGCTTGATTCAGGTGGTCAGCCTTGAGCCTTATTTGACACTGTGGGCAAGCGGTGAGGATTGCCTCACAGTTTTCCATAGATACTGGCCAACCCGTAGATTGGCATTCATAATAGAGATCTGCTTTCCCTGAGTGGCCTTACTTAATGTGCAGCCATTCAGCTACTTAATCCCAATCTTCCTTTTCACTAGCAACTACCCTGATCTGAGCTAGGTGGTCTACTTGGTGGTTCCATTTTGCAGTGGGGGTTCTATCCCATGTGTGGCCCTTTACCCATCCCACCTTCAAAGGTCGGGATCTCCCTATTGCCAGAAGACGTTGCCAGTCCTCTGTTCTCCACATCTTCGTGTGACCCACTTCCCATTTACTAGATTCCCATTGACATATCCATTTCGTAGCACCTTTGTAGGTCACGTAAGAACCGGTTTAAATGATGGTAGCGCCATTTTCTGCAGCCAATAGGAGAGCTTGCAATTCTCCCACTTGTGCGCTGCCTTCACCCTCCTCTTTGACTGTCTTCCTGGTGCCAATTTCTAATGCTACTGCCTTATATTGCCACCTGGATCCCACTCGATGAGCGGATGCATCAGTAAACCATACTCCCTGCACATCTGAGATCACCACAAACTCGGGCCCTTCCTTAATTGGAGAGGGCTTATGGGGTTGACCTAACAAGGTTGGGTCTGGATTTACGTGTTGTTGCAACTTGGAAGTCTTGGTCAGGCCTTCTTTCAATGAAAGCAATTGGCTGACCCCTTCTAGGTATGCGTACCATTTCTGAACCATAGCCTTTTGAGCTACTCCCTTGGGAGGGGGTGATCCATTAAGGATATAGTTTAAGAGGGGAAGAGGGCCCTGTACTATGACGTCTTGTAGGGTGCGCAACTTCTCAGCCTCTTTAACTGCTCTAGTGAGGGAAAGGACCCCTTTTTCCCAATCCGAGTACTGTTGTTCGGTCTCCTTGAACGAGGTGGAGGAGAACAACAAAGGCCTCGCTGGTCCCTGCGGTCCCTTTTGGAACATGCCACAGTATGAGGCATGGGTGGCAAATCCCTACTCCACTCTTAACGGATCTCGTTGGTGCAGTAGGCCTAGCCTCTGGTAGGCCTTGAGTTCGTCCTTCAGGATTTTAAGGGCTTCTGTGTGTTGCAGAGTCCAATCCCATTCTTTCGAAGCAAGTCATATAGAGGGCGGGCAATCACCAAAAACCCCGGTATATGCTTCCTCCAATAGCCCAATGTGCCCATCAGCTGCAGTAATTGTGTTTTATTACCTGGAGTCTGCCCCTTCTTGATAGCTGACAGGGTATCATCAGGCACCACAATTGCTCCAGCTATCCACCAAGCTCCCAGGAATTTAACTTCTTGTCCAGGACCTTGGCATTTAGAATGCAGGATATCTAGCCCAGTCTTAGTCAACAGGTTCCAGATGGCTCCAGTCACTTGCCCTACCTGGTCTCTGTTATCTCTACCAACTAGGATATCATCTATATATTGATATATGTGGACACCTGATGGTACTTCCACAGTGTCAAGTTTGGCTAAGGCATTGTGAGCAATAGTGGGTGAGTGTTTGTATCCTTGTGGGAGTCGATTAAAGATATATTGTGTCCCTTCCCAAGTAAACGCAAACTGGAGTTTATCCTCCTCCCTTAGGGGAATCATAAAAAACATATCCTTAACATCTAGGGTGGCCATCCACAGGTGGGCAGCTGCCTGTATTGCCGTCACTATTGAATTTATGCTCGGGACGGCAGCAGTTAGTGGTGGGGTATTACAATTTAACCTCCTGTAGTCGATCGTTAAACGCCATCACCCATCTGGCTTACAGACTGGCCAGACTAGAGAGTTACAAGGGGAGTGTGTGCAGCTTATGATGTGTCTCTTCTCGCGGTCACCGATTACCTCTGAAATGCCCTGTTTGGCAGTGGTTGGCAGCAGATATAGAGGGACACGGGTTACTCTAGATTGCGGTAGCGCGGGGGCAACTTGCAAAGTCCCCACATGGATGGCCTCTGCACCTCTCTGCCTCCGAAACTCCACACCCTGCTGTCAGGTAAATACCATCGTTTGCCTGCCAGCACATTGAATCCCAATATATTTCCCTTATGAGGGCTTAGAACCACTTCCACAGCCGTCATCCGCTTTTCCTCAGGTAGCCAAAGTTGGGTTCAAGCTAAGGGACATCTTTCTGCTACACCCATTACTCCTATTATGTTTATAGCTTTTCTTGATGGTTTAATTCCTAACTCATCAGCTTGCTGTCTATTTAGAACACTAATTTGGGCCCCAGTGTCGATTAGGAATTCTAAACTCATTTGCCTTGGGCCCACGGGAATGTGTATATAAGTCTCCTTGTCAGCGGACCATTGGCAGGAATTCACCATGCGGAGTGGGCAGCCTGAATCCCAAACCACAAGTTTTTTAACCCATTCAGTTCCTCTCGCAGCGGCGCAGAGGAGTTAATTGCGCTATCATACGGAGGGGGGGGTTACCTGTGTGTCTCCCTGGCCCCTAGGTTTTCCTTCTAACAATTCCACCAGCCTCCGGATATGGTCGGTGGATTGCCCGTGCAACATCGCCCAGGGTACACTCAGTGCCTTTCACCAAAGATCTTCCTTCCTAGATCGTAGGTTCGATCCAGTTTACCTCAGGAGAGTTCAGACTCCCGGGGGGTGACCATCCGGGGTGAGGTTTGCCACTGGCTTGTCGGACCCTCCTATTCCCGCTCGGATCAGTTCATCCCTTCTCGCACCTTCCACGGGGTGCAGTCCTTCAGGAACAGACTGCTCCAGCATGGGTCCCTTCCACAGGGTCACAAGTCCTGCCAGCAAACCTGCTCCAGCATGGGCTCCTCTGTCTCCACAGGTCCTGCCAGGAGCCTGCTCCAGCATGGGCTCTCCACAGGGTCATAGCCTCTTTTGGCCATCCACCTGCTCCAGCGTGGGGTCCTCCACGGGCTGCAGAGTGGATATCTGCTCCACCGTTAACCTCCATGTGCTGCAGGGGGACAGCTTGCCTCACCACAGGCTGCAGGGGAATCTCTGCTCCGGTGCCTGGAGCACCTCCTCCCCCTCCTTCTTCACTGACCTTGGTGTCTGCAGGGTTGTTTCTCTCACATATTCTCACTCCTCTCTTCTGGCTGCTGCTGGTGTTGCGCAGGTTTTTTTCCCCACTTCTTAAATATGTCGCTGATATTGTCTCATCCTTAGCCAGCAGCGGGTCCGTCTTGGAGCCGGCTGGCATTGGCTCTGTCGGACATAGGGGGAGCTTCTGGCATCTTCTCACAGAAGCCACCCCTGTAGCGCTCAACCAAAACCTTGCCACGCAAACCCGATACAATGTCAAATTGATACCATCTAATTTTAAATGTTTTGTGACCATCTGTTTTTTTTTGTAGATCTGCTGACCAAGAAGACACTTCTGTTCTTTCCCTTCTTAATGCAGGCTTTGATAGGGTATGTATAAATTACATATTTAATATAGTAACAATGATCGCATCGTAAATTACAGATGCTTCTACTTCCTCAAATTGAAAACTGTACATTTGCTTCTGTCAAAAATTTATTGATGAGAAAACAGTGGCAGTTGATTGGGTACTCTTTTCTTTTCAACAACGTATCCAAGAAGCATATGAAATAAGACAATCTGTTAGCTAGCTAATCCTTCCAGAATAAGCAGGAATATCATGAGATTAATTCCTTGTGGTCTGGGCAGATGGTGGGTGCGTTTTGTTTATGAGTGCATTAAAAAAACAATGATGGGGGACCCTGTTTAATGTGTGCTCTGTATCGCAGCATGCTGACTAGTCACCTGAACATATCTGCCTCTGACTGCTAGAATTCCTCTTCTAAAAGGGCTACAAGCCTAGTCCAGCTCCTCCTGATGTGGAGAATTTTTTTTTATTTTTTTTTTTTTAAAGAGGCTTTAATTGGTCTGTTATGTTGGCTTGCACCTGTTCTTTCCAGGACAGCATTAGAGGTGGCAGAAGGGAAGATACTGGTTCTCAGGACAGCTTTGTAGGAGAAAGCAGAAAGGCAGGAGTTCTCAGCTCTGAAAATCTAGGTTCAGTTGCTTGCCCTCTTCTAACCTTTGTGTGAGTGGCTTTGAGTGGATATTAATGTTATATTAATGTAAATAAAGCAGCTGTAATATTAAATCTAGCCCATCATAAGGAAGGTTATGTATTGAAGCAATAGAAGCACATCAGTTGTCGCTGTAGTTAGGGAGAATTAACTGTATATAGTTAGGAGAATTAACTGTAGTTAGGAAAACCAGAGAAGCAAGGGAATTAGCCCAGGCAGAATGTCATGTTAATATGCTCATACTGAGTCCAGTATCTGAGATAATTCATATTTAGCTAGAGTTTCTTTGCAAAGCAGAACATGCACTTGAGTCACCATTTGCACATCATCTCCAAAAAGAGGTAATAGATCTTACCTCTCTTGCAAGGGTACTGTGGGGACAAAAGCATTAAAGGCAAATGCATTTCTGAAGAGCTCAGATGCTCTGAAAATTGGAAAAGTGGGGGCCAAGAGAAAGGTCAGCCCAAGAATGCCAGTGTTTTCTTAGTGTAGTTTTCTCCCTCTTTAAAAAAAAAAAGTTTAATATTTTTCAGTTGTCTTTATTTCTTTTCAAGTCTTGTGTTTCATTTAAAACAAAAAAATGCAGGGCAATATGTTTTATAGGCTATATTATAACTGTAGATGTAGTACTGAGTAGAGCCAGAGGAGACATTGTGCAGCTCAGACACATCTGTGTCACACTGTCTTCCTAGGAAAGTAAAAGTAGTGAGATCTTTTTGGACCTGATAGCTGCTCTGGCAAGTGAACCAAGTCTCTAACCATTCCCTCTAGCTGTCCCAAATTTATCAGGGAGCTTGCATAATATAATAATTCCCTATTGGAACTATTTTCAAGCCTTTAAAACACATCTGATGTCAAAGATCCTATTTTTGCAGTGGGGAGGACATCATAGGAATTATTTCTGCTTGGATGGGGATCAGTAGGGACTAAATCTATAAAGAACCA
This sequence comes from Platalea leucorodia, assembly GCF_965183815.1. Classification (NCBI taxonomy): domain Eukaryota; kingdom Metazoa; phylum Chordata; class Aves; order Pelecaniformes; family Threskiornithidae; genus Platalea; species Platalea leucorodia. Next base: position 14,041,267 of record NC_138859.1, on the reverse strand, counting down.
AAAAAAAAGTTTTAAAAGCTCCAAGCAAACAATACCCTTCTCCAAATAGAGAGACAGTATTTGCAGGGATCTTTTCCTCAGCAGCAAAATTAAATTGATTTTTGGAAAATCACATCTGTTCAAATTATAAGTTTCTCTTCACTATTTTTATTTTTACAGTCCAACTTTTTTGGTAGCTTTGTTTTGCATTATCACTGTTCATCGTATCAGCATTTGTCCTATTTTTTGCTCATCTTCCTCCTCCTCTTCCCATGACAAAACACTGATTGTAATTGCTCTGTCTGGTGGTGGCTGTCTTCTAAATGCATCTCCAACTTGATTAGTAAAGAGTCTGATTTTGTAGTCAATTAGTCTGTCATCTTTTTGGAGAGTTTTGTAGACAAAACCAGACTTTTCACATCAGATTTGGATCTAAAGATTCTGAAGAACTCCTTTAATCTTTTGGGGGGGATGCTCTTGCAAGTAACCGTACATATTTTTTTTCATGTAGTGAATAGCTGATTTTTCTGCTTTAAAATGTTCTGTTACCTTCATGTGTACTTATGTTAGAGAAATATCTTTATATTTTTATGTGTACATATATAATAGATTGTAAGTAGTCTTAAAGAAATCACTTTAAATTACTTCTAATGAAATCAGTGATGATTGATCACTATCCGGATCTGGATCACTATGATCACTAAAAGATCTTATGAACACTACCCAGAGAAAGATTTCAGGAGTCTTTCCTGTTCATTTTATAAATTCCTTTGGCATCTTTTTTTTTTTTTTCTTTTTTTTTTTTTAATGCTAAGTTTATTCTGGTTTTTCTTCCTCCTTCTCAAGAAAGTCCATTTTATTACATCTTCTGACATATTTTTTTCCCTTTATCATTAACAGATTTTGTGTTTGTATATTAATGGCCTTGTTAATGCATTGCCTTTATTATGCTGATTTTTTTTTCCCCTTAGCCTCATAAATCTAATAGTGATGGTCTACTTAGGATGGACTAATTTAAATAAGTGATTTGAATTTCTGACTGATTTTAAACTATGACTTAAATTAGCAAACAGGAGACCTTAATGTTTGCAGTTGCTCAATTGCAGTCTTGTTTTGCATTTTGAACTTTAGTTCTTTTCCTAAACAAATGTTGATTCGCATTGACCAATTACTATTAAAACTTTCTGGTTTGTAACAAAATAAATCTTTAATATTAGATCTAGTGCTTCTTGCCAAGCAAGAAGAATGATGCATTTCTACTGATGATTAATCTTGTGGCTTGCATCAGGTTCTGTATAGGATGACAGTGGAATCCAATTATAATGAAGTAAAATGTAATTTAAGAGTATATGTTAGTTAAATCAAAATGCATTGTATAAATACTAAATCTTTTTAAATGAAAGTATTGTGGTCTGCCTTCTAATATTTAAGAGTTAATAGATCTTCATCTTCTTGTGCCTCAGTTATATGCACATATTAGAAAAGGAAATGTTTCCTGCTTTTTTTCAGGTCCGAATTGATTTTTCAGCTTTGAGTGAACCAGTTGAACAAATTATGTTAGTATTATAAACTTAAATAAAGAAATTTTGTGCATCTGCAGAAGAATATACAACAGTTAAGAACAGGTTTAGCACTTCAACAAGATTAAATTTTTGGTTCTTAGCCAAAGAATTGTGCTGATATAGTGGTTTCATTTTCTCTTAAGTTTTGTCAGTAAACAGCACTACTTTAAAATTCAGTTTATAAAGAGCTTTAGTATGTTCTAGTAAGTTTAGTTTGTAAAATAGCTTGCCATCATTGTTTAAATTGTATATTATTGATAGATTTGGTTTTATATTGTTTTTAATTTAGTACAAGTATATTTGAATATTTAAAATAGCACCCTAAAACCGAAAATCTAAATCTACAGTGCTGTAGAAGACAAGTTTGCTTGGAAGCAGTTTGTTATGCAAAAACACAACATTTGCACCTTAGCTTCTGCCAGCTTGATATTGTGCCTTTTGGTTTCCTATGCATTCACTTAGTATATGAAGTGAGAGTTACAGAAGTATTTTAAGATCTTAACATTAAGGAGTGAAGTAGACCCATTATTTTTAAATATACTTTTTACGTTCTGCTGGCAACTTGAGATTAAGCCGTTGATCCCCAAAATGCATTTTTTTCATACAAGAGAGAAGCGTAGATTTCTCAAAAGCCATTCTTTGTTCCTTGGAGGTTTGAGTGCTGGCTCTTGACTCAGCATGCAGCTGTGCTGTGAGAATAAGCGACAACACAGAGTATTTTCTGTGAAAACCAGAATCTGTGCATGTATTTCTAAAGGAGTGATTTAGCTCTTCATAACAGAAGTTTACTAATGAGCAGTAAACTTGACTGAAGTCAGAGATCTACTTCGTTTCTTGTCAACATAAAGTTTCTGATTTCAGCAGGACCAAGCACAAGACCTTTCAGCTTACTACCTTTGCGTAATAAAGAGAGGACATTCTCTCTGTTTGGAGTATATAAAAGTTTTGTTAACTTGTCAGCGCTCTCCTACCTTTATATACTTTTCTGCGCTTCTGAATTCACGGTGACAGCTCAGCGAGACTACTTGTGGAGCAAAGTTACTACACCTTCTGAGCTTTGGCTGCAGTATTAGCTTGAAAACAAATGAAAAGCAAAATATCATTATTTATTTATTTATTTATTTATTTATTAGCATGAATGTTTTATGTCTCTAAGGTATTCCAATTCCATTCTGAATTAAGGGATAGATACTCAAAATGAAACATCGAGGCGATACTGGTTTTGTGTGAGACTTTGGGTTTTTTTTAGATTATCTATTTATAACTCGGTTCCTAAAACCATATGGGAAAATTCACAGTTAAGGTTTTAGCATATTTCTATAGTTGCTTTGTATTTAACTAACAATGTTGTCTTAACAACTAGAAAAATCATTTCTGGGGAAAAGATGATTACTGAACACAGAAGGTACAACTAAAGCTTTTTATTTCTATAGAATCACAGGATGGTTGAGGTTGGAAGGGACCTCTGGAGGTCATCTTGCCCAACCCTCCTGCTCAAGCAGGGCCACCTAAAGCAGATTGCCCAGGACCATGTCCACACAGCTTTTGAATATCTCCAAGGATGGAGACTCCACAACTTCCCTGGGCAACCTGTGCCAGTGCTCAGTCACCCTCACAGTAAAAAAGTGTTTCCTGATGTTCAGAGGGAACCTCCTGTGTTTCAGTTTGTGCCCATTGCCTCTGGTCCTGTCACTGGGCACCACTGGAAAGGGCCTGGCTCTGTCTTCTTACATTCTCTCTTCAGATATTTATATACCTTGATGAGATTCCCCCTTGAGCCTTCTCTTCTCCAGGCTCAACAGTCCCAACTCTTTCAACCTTTCCTCATAGGAGAGATGCTCTGGTCCCTTAATCACCTTTGTAGCCCTTTGCTGGACTCGTGCCAGCTCTCTTTAAAAGGTCAGAGTTTTAGATGCAGGAACAGGAATAATAGTTTAAAACCATTCCAATCTATTTCATGCACTCCTGATTTGTCTTCCAGTGATTCATGGAGAATTGCAGCATAACTGCTTGTTACAATGAACTAATTCAAATAGAACAAGAAGTGCGATCTCAGTTCAAATTACGGTATGTAGAAGTGTGAGAAACTGCAAACATAAACTGCTTGGTCTACATAATTGTATCAGGTTACTTTCTGCTTCTTCCCAGCTATGTATATATGTGCTTTGCATCTGTATGTTAACTAATTACTATACCTTATTTCCTTGTTCAGTTATTTTGTAAAGGACAAATTTAAGTGCTTTAGTAACTGGTACCCTGAGCTTAGTCTGTGTACAGTTTCATTCACTGGTGGTTTAAATGTCAGCTTTCCTTAATGCAAAATGCAGTATGTGTCCTTTATTCTGACGCTTGCTTGTGTCCCATATGTTTTGAGGTGCCCATATTGAATTTGGCAACGTTCTAGCAGCCATTACTACTGGCATCACAGTCAGGGTGAGATCCTTTAGCAGAAATATTGTAGAACAATGACTTCTGCTCATTTAATTGCAAGGGTAGCATTTTAAAAATACTGTCTGTCTTATGCATAAGGTTTATGGGCTGCAAATTTACATGACAGTAAAACTTCATGTAGTCATTCTTGATCGCATATGTGTGAGATTTCGTATTTGACAGCTTGAGCTGAACACAATCTTGAGCCGGCTCCTCATACCCTGAGTTTTTATTTTCTTGCTTGGGCGAGACTTGGCAGACCAGGAGCACAGATTTTTATCTTAGTGAGAAATTAAATGGCTTTCATTCCATTATCACTTTTTCTTTAATGTGACTAATTTTATATTTAATACAGGTGCTTATACATGCATGTAAATATGTTTGCAATTCAACTGTATGAAAAAAGAGCCCCTGAAGTTGAGCGTCATCCAAAGAAGGTGTAGTTCTCTGGGTGTCATAAATTAATTCCAGGTCCATCTACAGAAAATACTATTATTTCTCTACAGATTTCAGTGTCTCTGTTTGAGAAGTAGATTTTTCTAAGACCTTCTTTGCAAACCTATCTCAAAGTGACTCCATGTTCAAGTGAATATGTGTCTGTGCATGCAAAATGCAATTATAGTAAAATTTTCAGGGGAAAAAACAGAATTTGGGCTTACGCAATTTTTAATAGGTGTTTTCCAAGACTCGGCAGGAAAATAAAGCAGCTCTGAAATTGTAGAAGTTAATTAGGTGTTACAGCAGTCCTGACTTGGTTTGTTGTTCAGTTGTAAATGCAATGTGAAATGTGTGACTTCTGAACTAAGTCAGCATAGGTCACAAACATCAGTTTATATAATAAACATTAAGCTGTCATTCACACACACAGTGCCTGTGGTTTATGTTTAAGTCCAATAAACTAGATTTTGTAATAACAGGCATGCTATAGTCTAAAAGGAAACTTTTTCAAGCTGTTGGATACAGTTTTCAAGATTATGCTTCTCACAGTTTAGCCAATACTCCAGTTACAGAACTTTGTTGCCCAGCAATGTTCAAAGTCAGATTCCTGCCAGAAACTGTAAATTTATGCAAATGGCCTCCTTAATTTCTTATCTGAGGGTGTTACAGCATTCATCGCTTTGTATTCTGTATGTAGAAGCTTTTTGGTGTTTCCACCTGTCTCTTACTGTTTACCAAAATGTACAGGAATTAAACCTATCCTTTTTTTTCATTAAAGTATTAACAGATGTGTCAATGGTCTCTTGCTGTATGTTTTGTTTTCATTCATTTCTTTTTCAAATAAACTTTATATCCTTCTCATTCAAAACTTCCTGCTTTAACATATAGAATAATTCATTTAAAGAACAGGATGCAAATACAGTTTGAGCATCTCTACATGAGTAGTATCAATTATGAATGCAAATAATTAAAAATCAAACACAGGGAACATGATTGATATTGGCTACCATATTTTTCTTCAGGTTTATTTAAAGCCATCACCAAAAAAGTCTTGAAATTCATTAAAATTTAAAGGAAACAATGCCAGTCTTTAGAGGCATTTAATCTACTGACAGTTCTTTCATCCATATTGTTTATGGAAACAGTGGTATACCACCCACTTGTAATTCTGCTTGCTTTTGCTCTCTTGAATGTAGTTACATAAACTGTGAGCCTACTTCCTTTTAATTTATGTAAATAATAACATTATATAAAATGTATTCTTTGTTATCACGTCTTTTCTATATTGATAATAACATATTTATGTGTGTGTATAATATATTCACATCACCTCTGAACATGACTGTTTCAGAAAACGTTGGCAGCATTGCAAAATACTATGAAAAATATCCAGATGCGTTATTTTTGAGTTTGCTACTGCCACTGCCAGATGCAGACCCACAATAGTTAAATAGTTTAAACAGTTTAATAGATGCAGGCTCAGAACAGTTAAATAGTTAAATACTCCTTTTCATGTGACAAGCACAAATAACGCTTACAAGCAACATTTGTACTAACACATGGGGGCATGAAGTAGTCTTTTAAAAGATAAACTTTCTGTCCTGGTTTCAGCTGGGATAGAGTTAATTTTCTTCCTAGTAGCTGGTATAGTGCTGTGTTTTGGATTTAGGATGAGAATAATGTTGATAACACACTGATGTTTTAGTTGTTGCCAAGTAGTGTTTGTGCTAGTCGAGGACTTTTCAGCTTCTTGTGTTCTGCCAGGTGCACAAGAAGCTGGAAGGGGACACAGCTGGGACAGCTGACCCCAACTGACCAAAAGGATATTCCATACCATAGGATGTCATGCTCAGCATATAAAGCTCGGGGAAGAAGGAGGGGGGGCATGTTTGGAGTGATGGCGTTTGTCTTCCCAAGTAACCGTTACACGTGATGGAGCCCTGCTTTCCTGGAGATGGCTGAACACCTGCCTGCCAATGGGAAGTAGTGAATGAATTCCTTGTTTTGCTTTGCTTGCATGCATGGCTTTTGCTTTACCTGTTAAACTGTCTTTATCTCAACCCATGAGTTTTCTCACTTTGACTCTTCCGATTCTCTCCCCCATCCCTCCAGGGATGGGGACTCAACCACTTCCCTGGGCAGCCTGTTCCAATGCTTGACCACCCTTTCGGTGAAGAAGTTTTTCCTAATATCCAACCTAAACTTCCCCTGGTGCAACTTGAGGCCATTTCCTCTAGTCCTATCCCTTGTTACTAGGGAGAAGAGACTGACCCCCACCTTGCTACAACCTCCTTTCAGGTAGTTGTAGAGAGCAATAAGGTCTCCCCTCAGCCTCCTCTTCTCCAGACTGAACAACCCCAGCTCCCTCAGCCGCTCCTCATAAGACCTGTTCTCTAGACCCTTCACCAGCTTCGTTGCCCTTCTCTGGACATGCTCCAGCACCTCGATGACCTTCTTGAGGGGCCCAAAACTGAACACAGTACTCGAGGTGCAGCCTCAGCAGTGCCGAGTACAGGGGCACTATCACCGCCCTGGTCCTGCTGGCCACACTATTCTTGACACAAGCCAGGATGCCATTGGCCCTCTTGGCCACCTGAGCACACTGCTGGCTCATGTTCTGGCGGCTGTTGACCAACACCCCCAGGTCCTTTTCCACCAGGCAGATTTCCAGCCACTCCTCCCCTAGCCTGTAGTTTTGCATGGGGTGGTTGTGACCCAAGTGCAGGACCCGGCACTTAGCCTTGTTGAATCTCATGCAGTTGGCCCCGGCCCAACGATCCAGCCTGTCCAGATCCCTCTGTAGAGCCTTCCTACCCTCCAGCAGATCGACGCTTCCACCCAACTTGGTGTCATCTGCAAACTTACTGAGGGTGCACTCGATCCCCTCATCCAGATCATCAATGAAGATATTGAACAGGACCAGCCCCACCACTGAGCCCTGGGGAACACCACTTGTGACCCATTTAAATATGGCCCATTTAAACTTGTAATTTTGCTGGGTTGCTGTCAGATCAAATGAAAATACTAAGGTTTAAGTAGTGCAAGCATAGCTATGTGTTTTCTTGCAGAAAGCTTACTTAATGACAATTGTTAGTGGCTGGTGTACCAGACAGGCATCTGTCACTGAGATAAATTAGTTGTTTCACACAGCACAAAATCACACCATGGAGCTGGCTTGGACTGCTAGAACATCCCTTGTAAAATTACATTGGGAGCTCCTTTTATTGTATGAATGAAAATATAGCTGTTCTGTATACAACACTTGTTCCTACAAATCCATGTGGTTGTGTGTATATGTCTTTTCTGTATATTTCTTTGCATCCTCTTTGGTTTTGAGTCATTTTCATGATGAGCAGAACTAGCAATGATGTCCTGTATTTCTTAATCCAGGGGCAGAATGCTTCTCTGCTAACGATTTGCTAGTCATCAGTATTAATTCAAACCCCACTATGCAGTCTGGGAGCAAGATGTTCCTTTTAGGTAATAACTGTATACAAGAATGTTTATGCATGGTGCATTTTATGCTCCCTGCAATGAGAGGTACATAGAAGATAGATAGTTTGTATTTAGCCCAAATCAAAGATAAAGTCCTGACATCTATCAAAGCAAGTATGCCTGGGTTGTTTCTTTTAGTATGTGCTATATATATATAGTTTGCTTTCTAATATTAGGAGCCTACATTAATGTTAATCCCATCCTGTGCAAATTATAATTTAAGCAATTTAAACTCTGTAGCAAAAAGGTAAGGCTTTTGTTTTCCTTCATTAGTTCAAGGATAGCCCTGAAAAAAATGGGAAAAGTGATATTTTTCTGACTAGGACTTTGAGATGGCTTAAATTATTTCCTCCAATATATTGCATTACAACTTATTTGATAGTGGAGATGTATTTGCTGTATGGAAAACTTTGTATATATCTGCTGTGGTGATTAATGATCGCCAAACTTTCTATTCTGATGAAAAAGCCATTTGTTATTTTTACTGCTAATTGTTAGTTCCTGCTGTCTGGAGCATGTTTGGAGAAAGAAACATACTATTAAGATGCTGCAGTACCCATGAGCAATTTTACAATGTGATCTGCAGTAAAAACATGTGAACAACAGGGATGTCTGAAGCTGAATTTCCTGAAAAAACAGTATAATGGAGATGGTGACATGGTTTAGTCAAAACAACATGCTACTTAGTGATTCATCTACTGATAAGTACAATGTAATAATGTATTTAAAGTGAGCAAAATGTTCTAACAATAAAACTAATGTGAATCATTTATTAATTTCAGAGCTTGTAATGTAGTGTTTACAGCATCAGACCATTGTCAGGAAGCTATAGAAATAACCAGCGGAGATCATGTCATTCAGGTAGGGGGGAAAAAAGTTAACCATTTTGTAGAACTTGAAGAGAGGAACTCCAAAGAGATCTTTGCTCAGTAGTTTATGTTCTATTTCAGTAATTTAGTTCTGTTGCTCATTAGAAAGCCCTATACAATGAACTGCCTTATTTCTGGATGCTGCATGTTGATGCTTGCTGAATTTTTAAGACCTTCAGTAACTTTATTTAAATAATAATTTCCAGTAGAGTAATATTGCTTATGGTAAAACCAGCATGAAATCTGTAGCAGAACTAGATAACCTGTACAGTAGAGGGTTTTGTTCCCTTTCTGTGCATTCTGATAACAGTTTACATATCACCTTCTGTGTTCAACTCCTTACCTGAATAAAACGTTTCACCATTACGTAGTATTTTTACATGAAAAACATTGAATTGTAGGGATATGTGGTTATGGCTTTAGGTGTATATCTTGAAACACTTTGATAGTTATATGTGATTAATTATCTTTTAAGTATGTTCTTCATATTATCCTAAAGTACTTGTGTTTTGGCAGTATGTTAATCCAGCCTTTGAATGGATGATGGGCTATCACAAGGGAGAGCTTATTGGTAAGGAACTTACTGGACTACCAAAAAGCAATAAAACCTGTGTGGATTTTTTCTAGAGCTGCTTTTGCCAGTCTGATCTGGCATACTTGTGTCTAATAATGACCTATGTTCAGCTGTCACAAGGTTTGCCAATATGTGGTTATTGAATAAAGTATAGTCTTCATAGACATTGAATGTTTGACAGAACATGTGTTGTGGAGGGGTGTAATCCAAGCCATCCTCAGCGATGGGAGGAAGTAAACCAGCAGTAGCAGTTGACCCCGGTGTCTGCAGTTCAGGCACATATCCACTCAAGCAGGTCCTGCAACAAATCTGGTAGCATGGGGAGCTATTTGTTGTCATCTGCTCCTGGTTCACTCCCTCTGAAAGTATCTGAAGCAAATTATTGTATCACATGTTTTGCCTCAAAAATACTCTAGTACATGGCCTGTAGAGTAAAGAAGTATGGACTTCTGTGAGCAAAGGAGTGAAATCTATCTTTAGCCTGTAGTCTGTAGGAGTGAGACAGAAAGCAGGGAGCATAGGAAGCAGCTGGCAACATTTTAGACTGAGGATGTGCTTGGGAAACATGATAAGTTTCCATGTTCTTTGGTGGAGGGGTTATGTATCTTGTTTTATCTAGAATTTTAATGTGCTTTTATCCGTGATGTGGCTAAAGACACTTGTGCATAAAAGGTATTTAGAAGGTCACTACTATTTCTAGTTGCCCCTTCTTCAGTATAACAAGCCTATCCTTATTAATATGTTATTGGAAAACTTCTACTATTGGAAGAAGTTCATAGGTGGTATTCTGTAAAATTTGACTGTTGAAACCACCCCCCTTGCACAAGTTTTTGTGGGGTCAGGTAGTAACAAGTCAAGTGAGAAATCTGCACAAATTTTAGAAGAGCTTTGAAAGTCTATCACTGAAAAACAAAGCTCAAAATGTTTTAAACTGACCTCATCTTTGGACTAAACCATGTATTTCAGTATTAGCAGCAAAGTATAATTTACAGTAGCAGGATTTTTAAAAGTGCTCAGGCTAGAGTGCAAGAGATTTTTGTAACAGAAGCAGTGCTAGTTACATCTATTTTCTTTTAATTCATTAATAAAACCTCACAGTTATTATTGTTTCATTTATAGCTGCTTTAATATTGATTTGAAAGTGAGATATGCTTTGATGTTTTTCTATGATATACACACAGCTGAAAGACTGGTACAGGGAAGTGTAGAAGTGATACTCTTAACGCAAGCTAATCAGTACAAAACAATTACAAACTTGCAGCCATCTGAAAAAAGCAGCAGTAGGAATATAGATAAAAGTCCTTTTGTTTTCTGTTTTTCATTGCCCCATTCATTGGGCAAGGGTGTGGTGGGTTGACCTTGGCTGGCTGTCAGGTGCCCACCAAGTCGCTCTATCACTCCCCTTCCTCAACTGGACAGGGGAGAGAAAATACGACAAAAGGCTCGTGGGTCAAGATAAGGACAGGGAGATCACTCACCAATTACCATCACAGGCAAAACAGACTCCACTTGGGGAAAGTAATTTAATTTATTACCAATTAACAATGGAGTAGGATAATAAGAAATAAGAACAAATCTTAAAACACCTTCCCCCCACCCCTCCCTTCTTCCTGGGCTCAACTTCACTCCCAATTTCTCTACCTTCTCCCACCGAGCAGTGCAGGGAGACAGGGAATGGGGGTTGCGGTCAGTTCATTATGTGCTGTCTCTGCCGCTCCTTCCTCCTCACGCTCTTCCCCTGCTCCAGCGTGGGGTCCCACCCACAGGAGACAGTCCTCCACAAACTTCTCCAATGTGGGTCCTTCCCACAGGCTGCAGTTCTTCACGAACTGCTCCAGCGTGGGTCCTTTCCACAGGGTGCAGTCCTTCAGGAACAGACTGCTCCAGCATGGGTCCCCCGCGAGGTCACAAGTCCTGCTCCAGCATGGGCTCCTCTCCATGGGTCCACAGGTCCTGCCAGGAGCCTGCTCCAGCATGGGATCCTCCACGGGCTGCAGGTGGATATCTGCTCCACCGTGGACCTCCATGGGCTGCAGGGGGACAGCTTGCCTCACCATGGTCTTCACCACAGGCTGCAGGGGAATCTCTGCTCCGGTGCCTGGAGCACCTCCTCCCCCTCCTTCTTCACTGACCTTAGTGTCTGCAGAGTTGTTCCTCTCACATATTCTCACTCCTCTCTTCCAGCTGCTTTTGCACAGCAGTTTTTTCCCCTTCTTAAATATGTTATCATAGAGAGCTATCATACCATCATCACTGATTGGCTCAGCCTTGGCCAGCGGCAGGTCCATCTTGTTGCCATCTGGCACTGCCTCTGTCAGACATGGTGGAAGCTTCTGGCATCTTCTCACAGAAGCCACCCCTGTAGCCCCCTCCTCCGCTACCAAAACCTTGCCACGTAAACCCAATACACTGCTGAAGCAAGCAAGCATAAGAATCAAATTTTAGTGTCCAAGGCCACATTCATATTCTCTATACTACTGGCACTGTACTGGCACTGTTGGATAGCACCTTCAATTCATATTTTTTAGTGTTGATTCATGAGCAGTTATTGGTAAATAAAGCCCTAATGCAATGAGCTATAGGTCTGGGAAGCCTTACACATCTGGTGAGCCCAGGGAATATAGCCTTTGAAGGATTCTCAACAGATGTAGAGATCTACCACAAAGGTTAAAGATCACAGCCTAACAGAAAGCATGGTCTGTGGAGCTTTAAGGTCCATAAGGGAGAAAACAAGGTACATCCAACAGAACTAGGTAATTATTCTGTTTCACTTCTGTAGTGTAAATCTCTTCTGCCTGTACAGAGTACCAGGTGCTCTCGCATTGCATGGAAAATTCAGACAGTGTCTTGAAGTTTGGTTCTGTTTTTTTGTGCATTTTGGGGCATTTTTGTGGGTTTTTTTTTTCCATTTTAGATGGGCGGTGGTGGTGATGTATAGGAATATCTATACTATATCCATAAGAATTCTTACAGATATTTTCGTAGCAATACTAATGTGATGGGATTAACCCTGATCCGCATTTCGACACTGCAGGTTTGCACCCTCTGGTGGCAAAGAGAGGTTCATTTACTTGCAGTCCTGGTCGACCAGGGAGGTCCCAGATGACTGGAAGTTAGCTAATGCGACATCCATCTACAAGAAGGGTCAGAAGGAGGATCCAGGGAACTACAGGCCTGTCAGCCTGACCTCGCTGCCGGGAAAGGTCATGGAGCAGATCATCTTGAGTGCCATTATGCGGCACGTGCGGGACAACTGGGGGATCAGGCTCAGCCAGCATGGGTTTATGAAAGGGAGGTCCTGCTTCACTAACCTGGTCTCCTTCTATGACAAGGTGACCCGCCTAGTGGATGAGGGGAAGGCTGTGGATGTTGTCTGCCTGGACTTTAGTAAGGCCTTTGACACAGTCTCCCACAGCATTCTCCTGGAGAAGCTGGCTGCTCACAGCTTGGATGGGTGCACTCTGCGCTGGGTTAAAAACTGGCTGGACGGCCGAGCCCAGAGAGTGGTGGTGAATGGAGTCAAATCCAGTTGGGAGCCAGTCACAAGTGGTGTTCCCCAGGGCTCAGTATTGGGGCCAGTTCTGTTCAATATCTTTATCGATGATCTGGATGAGGGGATTGAGTGCACCCTCAGTAAGTTTGCAGATGACACCAAGTTGGGTGGAAGTGTTGATCTGCCTGAAGGTAGGAAGGCCCTACAGAGGGACCTGGATCGATGGGCTGAGGCCAATTGTATGAGGTTCAACAAGGCTAAGTGCCGGGTCCTGCACTTGGGTCACAACAACCCCATGCAATGCTACAGGCTTGGGGAGGAGTGGCTGGAGAGCTGCCTGGCAGAAAAGGACCTGGGGGTGTTGGTTGACAGCTGCCTGAACATGAGCCAGCAGTGTGCTCAGGTTGCCAAGAAGGCCAATAGCATCCTGGCTTGTATCAGGAATAGTGTGGCCAGCAGGACCAGGGCGGTGATAGTGCCCCGTACTCGGCACTGGTGAGGCTGCACCTCGAGTACTGTGTTCGGTTTTGGGCCCCTCACTACAAGAAGGACATTGAGGTGCTGGAGCGTGTCCAAAGAAGGGCAACGAAGTTGGTGAAGGGTCTAGAGAACAGGTCTTATGAGGAGCGGCTGAGGGAGCTGGGGTTGTTTAGTCTGGAGAAGAGGAGGCTGAGGGGAGACCTTATTGTTCTCTACAACTACCTGAAAGGAGGTTGTAGCGAGGTGGGTGTTGGTCTCTTCTCCCAGGTAGCAAGCAACAGGACTAGAGGAAATGGCCTCAAGTTGTGCCGGGGAGATTTAGATTAGATATTAGGAAAAATTTCTTCACAGAGAGAGTGGTTAGGCATTGGAACAGACTGCCCAGGGAAGTAGTGCAATCACAGTCCCTGGAAGTATTCAAAAAATGTGTGGATGTGGTTTTTAGGGACATGGTTTAGAGGTGGACCAGGCAGTTAGGTTAACGGTTGGACTCGATGATCTCAGAGGTCTTTTCCAACCTTAATGATTCTATGATTCTATGATTCAACCAAACAGAAAGCACAACTCCTATGTGGCTGCTCAAGCTCAACCTGAGTTTTTCATGAAGGCTTAATTTTCTGCAGCAGTTAGTGGGATAGACTAAAAATCCATGAAAGCTTGATGAAAATTAAGTTTGTTATTGGATTAATGGAAATATAATGTTGATACAGTGGCTCCTGGGGTTTTAAATTAGCTATTGAATTTAATTCAGTTATTTTTATGGTACCCCCTGTATTTGTAATTCTCAGTTCACTGCAGCATTTTCAAACATAGTGCACCATCCTGTTGGAAAAGTTGTCAGGGGAAGGAGAGCAAATGTCTGGCTGTGTAGGCTTTCTGCATTTGTAAGATGGAATGGAATCTTTTTAGGGATTGAGGAATTAGACAGTTAATAGCACTCTGCCTGCAATTGGAGTTGAGATAGGACCATAGTTAGAGCTTTTGCTGAGTTGTAGCCATTTTCCCATTCCCCTACTCTTGATTTAGACTCCCCAGAAGTCATCCTCACATTCTGCTGAAAGGCAGTCCCTTGCTTTCATCTGTTGTTTGATATCAGTACATTCCTGAAAAAGGAACTTACTTCTTCCTTGATAACACAGCAGCTGGGCAAGTTGATCATGTGCCTGCAGGCACTGTAGATTGCTTAGGGTGCAACAGGGTGCTGCTTGACTTTTCCTCATGGTGGGGCTTGAATAAGCCCAATAGTTTGGACTTGACTTGGCTTGCTTTCAGGCAAAGGGCCACATACAAGTGTTGAGAGGTCAGCATTTCAACTACAGCTTCTCATGGCCAGGAGGCCTCAGCCCATTAGGAACATCCAGAATATATAGTGCCGAGCTTCCACATCTTGCTGAGCCATTTTGTCCTATCCAGATGGTGGTGGCGGTGCAGCTCGTGAAGCTTTCAGGCTGCCGTTCCCCTCCCCTGATTTCCTTGAAGGATAGGTACATTGTGAGATAAACACTGAGACTGGCCTAAATTCTTTCTTTTCCAACACTGCACTAAATGGTGAGTTGCGTGGGTCTGTTGAGATTCAGGCTTTATGTAGGACGTCCACCTGGCTTCTGGCTCAGGAACCCACACCACAGCGCTGTCAATTTGCGTATTGGTATACACTTTGTGGCTCCATGACCTTCTGTGCTGGGCTGTGCTCATGAGCCAGCTGCCTTTGACAGACAGTTGCAAGGCTGTGGCTCTGGACAGCAAGTACATGCCGGGGGGAGCTGCCCCCCCTCAAGGCCTGCTGCAAGAGTGGTTTTTCTGGCTTTAGCCTTCTGCTGTGGTCCTCTGTGGCATGACCCCATGCACTGGTGAGGGCACAGTCTCTTTACGTAGATACACTGAAATAAGCCTGTTTGCTGATAAAGTTGAGATGCATGGAAAGAGTAGCACGAGACTAGGGGAGGCAACATGTTTTCAAAATGGAGGTGGAGATGGTTTTCAACTGGGAGATGGAGATAGGATGCAGAATGAAGCCCCAGTTATCGAAGAGGTAACAGTCACCAACCTGCTCCTCCACCTGTGTGCTCACAAGTCCATGGGGCCAGATGGGATCCACCTGAGGATACTGAGGGAGCTGGCAGAGGAGCTGTCCAAGCCACTCTCCATCATTTATCAGCAGTCCTGGTCAACCGGGGAGGTCCCAGATGACTGGAAGCTAGCTAATGTGACACCCATCTACAAGAAGGGTCGGAAGGAGGATCCAGGGAATTACAGGCCTGTCAGCCTGACCTCGCTGCCGGGAAAGGTCATGGAGCAGATCATCTTGAGTGCCATTATGCGGCACGTGCGGGACAACTGGGGGATCAGGCTCAGCCAGCATGGGTTTATGAAAGGGAGGTCCTGCTTCACTAACCTGGTCTCCTTCTATGACAAGGTGACCCGCCTAGTGGATGAGGGGAAGGCTGTGGATGTTGTCTGCCTGGACTTTAGTAAGGCCTTTGACACAGTCTCCCACAGCATTCTCCTGGAGAAGCTGGCTGCTCACAGCTTGGATGGGTGCACTCTGCGCTGGGTTAAAAACTGGCTGGACGGCCGAGCCCAGAGAGTGGTGGTGAATGGAGTCAAATCCAGTTGGCGGCTGGTCACGCGTGGTGTTCCCCAGGGCTCAGTGGTGGGGCTGGTCCTGTTCAATATCTTCATTGATGATCTGGATGAGGGGATCGAGTGCACCCTCAGTAAGTTTGTAGATGACACCAAGTTGGGTGGAAGTGTTGATCTGCTGGAAGATAGGAAGGCCCTGCAGAGGGACCTGGACAGGCTGGATCGTTGGGCCGGGGCCAATTGTATGAGATTCAACAAGGCTAAGTGCCCAGTCCTGCACTTGGGTCACAACAACCCCATGCAATGCTACAGGCTTGGGGAAGAGTGGCTGGAAATCTGCCTGGCAGAAAAGGACCTGGGGGTGTTGGTTGACAGCCGCTTGAATAATCAAGGTGCTGGAACATGTCCAAAGAAGGGCAACGAAGCTGGTGAAGGGTCTAGAGAACAGGTCTTATGAGGAGCAGCTGAGGGAGCTGGGGTTGTTTAGTCTGGAGAAGAGGAGGCTGAGGGGAGACCTTATTGCTCTCTACAACTACCCGAAAGGAGGTTGTAGCAAGGTGGGGGTCGGTCTTTTTTCCCAAGTAACAAGCGATAGGATGCGAGGAAATGGCCTCAAGCTGCGCCAGGGTTAGTTTAGATTGGATATTAGGAAAAACTTCTTCACCGAAAGGGTAGTCAGGCACTGGCACAGGCTGTCCAGGGAAGTGGTTGAGTCTCCATCCCTGGAGGTATTTAAAAGACACATAGATGGGGCGCTTAGGGACATGGTTTAGTGGTGGACTTGGCAGTGATAGGTTAACGATTGGACTCGATGATCTTAAGGGTCTTTTCCAACCTTATGATTCTATGATTCTATGATTCTAAAATCTGTAACCCAGAAAAGGAGTGGAGGATTATGTGTTTGTCATCTTGTGAGCAGCACATGCTTTGCTCCAGGAGCACTTGTTCAGCCCTCACAGTCCACTCGTGGTCATACTGGGCAATTTCTGATGTGAAATGCAATCAGGAGTTTGTGACTTGATTCCCGTGTCAGTTATTGTCAGTTATTATACAGAGCTGAAATAAGTACATTGAAGTTGTCATGGTGCTGTTAGGTATTGAATTGTATATGTCTCTGGTCTTTATTGCCAAGAGAGTTGAAGATGAAGTGGGGCTTCGGTTCTAAAATAAATCAGTTGTTGCATTTAATCACATTTTAAAGAGAGAGATTTTTGTGATAAAACTCCCCCCCCCCCCCCCCAGCCATAGGGCCATCTTAAGCAGTGAAGCAAAAGAGCACCACATTTCTTAACACTTCTTATTTTGCAAAACAAATCTAGAAAGGCCTTTTCATGACAAATATAATATTTGTAGTGATGGTTTGGTTTTTTTTTCCTCCATAGTTAACTTTGTATCCAGCTTTTGTTGAGGAGTTTTAAAAATTATTCTCTCAAAACACCTTTTGGGGAAAATTAAGCCCATATGGCAGTCATGTACTTGGTAAAACCTAAAATCCATGCCTGAATACTTGCGGCAGTAGAACTTTCCCCTGCCCTAAAAATATATTAGGTTTCTTTTCAAGCCAAAGATAATTCTTTATGGAAGGCTAAAAGGAAAGCAAACAAACTATTTATTTAGTTACAAGGCAGTATAAGTTGGTGTCGTGGTTTAACCCCAGCCAGCAACTAAGCACCACACAGCCGCTCGCTCACTCCCCCCCGGTGGGATGGGGGAGAGAATCGGAAGAGTAAAAGTGAGAAAACTCATGGGTTGAGATAAAGACAGTTTAATAGGTAAAGCAAAAGCCACACGCACAAGCAAAGCAAAGCAAGGAATTCATTCACTACTTCCCAGCGGCAGGCAGGTGTTCAGCCATCTCCAGGAAAGCAGGGCTCCATCACGCGTAACGGTTACTTGGGAAGACAAACGCCATCACACCCAATGTCCCCCCCTTCCTTCTTCTTCCCCCAGCTTATATACTGAGCATGATGTCATATGGTATGGAATAGCCCTTTGGCCAGTCTGGGTCAGCTGTCCTAGCTATGCTCCCTCCCAGCTTCTTATGCACCTGGCAGAGCACAAGAAGCTAAAAAGTCCTTGACTAGTGTAAACTCTACTCAGCAAGAACCAAAACATCAGTGTCTTATCAACATTATTCTCATCCTAAATCCAAAACACAGCACTCTACCAGCTACTAAGAAGAAAATTAACTCTATCCCAGCTGAAACCAGGACAGTATCCACCCCTTATTCCATACCATTTACGTCATGCTCAGGTCCCACATTATCCAATACATCCTCATTAACCACCACCCCACTTATTCTATGGACCACTCCTGTAAAATGTCTGTAAAATGTCCATAAACATCCACAAATGTCCACATAATGTCCATTGGGTTCATTTAGTCCGTGACTGGGCTCCATCGGTGATGGTGATCACTCAGGACAGGAGAGGTGGTGTGTTGCGTGGAGTTATTGGGCACCAAAGCCAGCTCAGGTCGGGTTACTGCTGCACTTGCACTGCTTCTTGTAAGGCTTCTCCTCCATTTGTTCAGGTGGTTCCTGCTATGGTAATTCCTATAACATGCAACTCAGATCATGGGTTACAACAATTTAAAGGTATTTCCATTACAATCTCCACCCCTGGCCACTTTGGGCCAGGATTAACATTGCAATGAACTCCTCCCCTTGCTCCTAGCCTGGCTAGCAACAAGGGGTTCCTGTTATAGTAATTCTCATAACATGCAACTCAAATCCTGGGTTACAACAATTTAAAGGTATTTCCATTACAATCTCCACCCCTGGCCCCTTTGGACCAGACCATTGGGTTTAACACTGCAATGGACTCCTCCCCTTGCCCCTGCTTCGGCTTGGACTTATCCACAGACTGTAGTCCCTTAGGGGTTTACCTGCTCCAAGCGGAGCCTTGTCTATGAGCCACAGTCTCTCCAGGGGTATACCTGCTGTGGCATGGATTTATCCACAGCCACAGTCACTTAGAGGTGCACCTGTTCCCACATGACCTTCTCCATGGGCCACAATGCTTTCAGAGATATACCTGCTCCAGCGTGGCCTTGCCCGCAGCCACAGTCTCTTCAGAAGTAAACTTGCTCCACCATGGCCTTACCCGCAGCCACATTCTCTTCAGAAGTAAACTTGCTCCACCATGGCCTTACCCATGGCCACACGCTTTGAGGTGCTCCAGCATGACCTCATGCACAGCCACTGATGCTTCAAGGTGTACCTGCTGCAGCACGGACTTATCCACAGCCACAGATGCTTCGAGGTGTACCCTCTCCAGCGTGGACTTATCCTTGGGCCACAATCCCTTCAAGAAGTATACCTGCTGTGGCACAGACATAACCATGGCCACAGACTCTTCGAGACATACCTGCTCTGGTATGGGCTTATCCACGTCCACAGGCGCTTTGGGGTGTCCTGCTCCCACATGGACTCATCCACAGGTCACAGTCCCTTTGACTCGAGTTCACACTGGAGTTCCAGCCTGTCCAGTACAGCAGTGCAGAAACAGCAGCGATGCCCTGGCCATCTGCCAGCCCAGGGCATGGCCGTTGTTGTTATCAAAATGTTCCCAGGCACAGCACAGTAAGATGATAAGCAGTTCAGTAAGTAGCAAAAGCAAAAAGCAGCCACTAACGAGCACTATACTCTAATATACAGTAAGGCAAGCAAGCCCCATGGCAAGTACAGAAGCCTGCTGATTAATACCTAAACAGCAGTAACAGCTATAAATTCAATCTAGCACATTCCAATTAAATCTGTCATTATCTCGAACCCTTCGAGCCCCACGTTGGGCGCCAAAAAGGACTGTCGTGGTTTAACCCCAGCCAGCAACTAAGCACCACACAGCCGCTCGCTCACTCCCCCCCGGTGGGATGGGGGAGAGAATCGGAAGAGTAAAAGTGAGAAAACTCATGGGTTGAGATAAAGACAGTTTAATAGGTAAAGCAAAAGCCACACGCACAAGCAAAGCAAAGCAAGGAATTCATTCACTACTTCCCAGCGGCAGGCAGGTGTTCAGCCATCTCCAGGAAAGCAGGGCTCCATCACGCGTAACGGTTACTTGGGAAGACAAACGCCATCACACCCAATGTCCCCCCCTTCCTTCTTCTTCCCCCAGCTTATATACTGAGCATGATGTCATATGGTATGGAATAGCCCTTTGGCCAGTCTGGGTCAGCTGTCCTAGCTATGCTCCCTCCCAGCTTCTTATGCACCTGGCAGAGCACAAGAAGCTAAAAAGTCCTTGACTAGTGTAAACTCTACTCAGCAAGAACCAAAACATCAGTGTCTTATCAACATTATTCTCATCCTAAATCCAAAACACAGCACTCTACCAGCTACTAAGAAGAAAATTAACTCTATCCCAGCTGAAACCAGGACAGTTGGCACGATTCAAATTTTGATGCAAATGTTTAATGTTTCACTGCATCAACATAACTATAAATGGCTTGATCTCAGCATTCAGACACTGTATGCAGACTTACAAACATCCTTACATTATTATACATTGTTTCACATTAAAAAATGTAGACATGTTCTTTGTCATTACTGACAGTCTCCATAAGGGATATCACATTATGATTAGAGATCACTGTGTAGGAACCTTTGTGGATTTCTGTGCCAGATTTATCACATACAAAGATTAAGCATGCTAGATTTATGCAGGGGAAAAAAAGAACAAAACAAAAAACACACATCTGAGAGTGTAGTAAGTGTTCTTACATCAAAGATTTATGAATGGGGATTGACTTTCATGTGACTATTTCTGTGTGCTGAAGCCTAGGTAATGATTAATTCTGCCTTTGTGAATTGAGACCTGGTAGGATAGAGTCCAGTGTTTGCACATTCATAAATTTACAACAGAGGTGGTGTTTCTCCTCTTAAGAACATATTGATTCAAAATTAACTGTGTAACTGCCCTCATAACTTACCTTACATGATTCTCTCAGGTCATGCCTGCAGAAGGGGTAAGAGAAGTATTCAGAACTGAAATGTAGATTGTTATTTTTTTTTAGTAGAGCACTTAGAGGACTGTGCCAAGGTTTTCTGCCAGTTGTGCAGTAGAGAGAAGTATATCCAAAGGCTCTGAGAGAAGCTCCAGTTTGGGACCAGAACGAGCAGCTCAGATGCTTTGTGTCACTGTACCATATCTGATGAGCTTCCTCAATCTTACTCTGTTTGGATGAGATGATGTCTCTGAGAGTTCCTGCATGATTACAAGAGAGGTGTTAAAGCTTTTAAAATCAGTTTTCTGGGAGTGAGTGATTCCTTACACTCCCTTGAAGAAGATTTATGTGGAACATGAGTGCAGGATTTCCCCCTCTTTTTTTCTTCTCATTCATCTCAGTAAGCCACTCCTGAATTATGTTTTTTTCCCTTTCTATTCTATTGTCTTTCCCTTTCACTCTCTTCCCTTTCTCCCCCTGATAGCAAAAAGGAAAAAAAAAGATGTAAGGGGTGCAAGAATTATGGTAAAGAGAATTTGTGTAATTCCTTTCCTTTCTTTCCTGAATAATCCCTGTAAGGACCCTGTAGCATGCTATGTCACAAACTGATATGGACACTAAGAGCATATAACTGCAACCTTGCCGTACTCTCCTTTTAACTCACAGGTTGCAACCATGGATTTCATGCTTCCATGCAATCTAGTGCTTTGCTATAGGCAAGTGATGGATTTGGTCAGAGGAACTAATCGCCATAGATTAGGTGACTGTACTTGATTCCTAAATAGAATAGAATAGTTCAGTTGGAAGGGACCTACAACAATCATCTAGTCCAACTGCCTGACCCCTTCAGGGATGACCAAAAGTTAAAGCATGTTATTAAGGGCATTGTCCAAATGCCTCTTAAACACTGACAGGCATGGGGCATCGACCACCTCTCTAGGAAGCCTGTTCCAGCGTTTGACCACCCTCTCAGTAAAGAAATGCTTCCTAACGTCAAGTCTGAACCTCCCTTGATGCAGCTTTGAACCATTCCCACGCATCCTGTCACTGGATACCAGGGAGAAGAGACTAGCCCCTCCCTCTCCACTTCCCTTCCTCAGGAAGCTGTAGAGAGCAATGAGGTTGCCCCTCAGCCTCCTTTTCTCCAAACTAGACAAACCCAGATTCCTTAGCCGCTCCGCATAGGACTTGCCTTCCAGCCCTTTCACCAGCAACGTGAAAGTAGAGTAGAGTAAGGGCAGTGAAATTAATATGGCCCTTTTGGCTGCCAGGGCACACTGACTCATATTGAGCCTGCTGTCAACCAGCACCCCCAGATCTCTTTCTGCAGGGCTGCTCTCCAGGCCCTCATCCCCCAATTTGTATGTATAACCAGGATTACCCCCTCCCAGGTGCCGAATCTGGCATTTGCTCTTGTTAAATTTCATATGGTTGATGATTGCCCAGCTCTCTAGTCTATCCAGATCTCTCTGTAAGGCCTCTCTACCCTTGAGGCAGTCCACAGCTCCTAGTTTAGTATTGGCAAACTTACTTAATGTACATTTGACTCCTGCATCCAGACCATTTATAAAAACATAAAAAGAGCACTGGTCCTAAAATTGAGCCCTGGGGAACCCCACTGGTGACTGGCCGCCAGCCTGATGTAACCCAATTTACTATCTCTTTGAGCCTGACCCATCAGCCAATTGTTCACCCATCATATTATGGATTTGTGTAGCTGTGCGCTGGACGTTTTGTCCAGAAGGATACTTTTAGCTTTGCTAAAATCCAAATAACCCCACATCTACTGGCTTCCCTTGGTCAACTAGATGGGTGACCTTGTCATAAAAGGAAAATGAGTTAAGCAGGACTTTCCCCTCGTGAACCCATGCTGGCTATTACCAAAGGCTGTGTTGTCTCTCAAGTGTTTTTCAGTAACTCCCAGAATTACCTTCTCCATAATTTTACCAGGCACCAAAGTGAGACTGACAGGCCTGTAATTACCAGGGTCTTCCTTCTTAAAACCTAGGACAACATTTGCCAGCTTCCAGTCAACTGGGACCTCTGCAGACTCCCAAGACCATTGAAAAATAATGGAGAGAGGTCCTGCGATAACATTGGCCAGCTCTTTCAGTACCCTGGGATGAATCCCATTGGGCCCCATAGACTTATGTGCATCCAGCCGGAGCAGCAAGTCTCGAACAAGTTCAGGGTCAGCTGGGAGTTTATAGTTCCCCCAGTCACGGTCTTCCAACACAGGGCTCTGGGGGTCCTGGGACCCATCATCGGTGTTAAAGACAGAGGCGAAGAAGGCATTAAATGTCTCTGCTTTGTCTATGTCCCTATTTGTGAGGTGACTGACCTCATCAAGCAACAGACCAATGTTATCTCTGATCCTCCTTTTGCTGTTAACATATTTAAAAAAGCCCTTTTTGTTGTCCTTCACAGTGCTGGCCAGCTTGAACTCCAATCAAGCTTTGGCTGCACAAATTTTCTCCCTACAGTGGTGAACAGCATCTCTGTAGTCCTCCCGTGTCGCCTGTCCTTGCTTCCAATGTCCATACACTTTCCTTTTCTGCCTAAGTTCTAGAAGGAGATCCCTGCTCAGCCAAGCGGGCCTCCTGCCCTGCTTGCTGACGTCCGATACTGGAATTGCCTGCTCCTGCACTCTTAAGAGATGGCTCTTAAAAAGTGACCAGCATTCATGGACCCCAATACTTTCAAAAGCACATTCCCAGGGGACCTTACTAACTAGCTCCTTCAGCAGCCTGAAGTCTGCTCTCCCCATATCCGGGGTCAATGTTTTGCTGGCAGTTTTTCTCCTATTGCCAATGATTTGAAACTCAACTACTTCGTGGTCACTGTGACAAAGACAGCTGCCAATCACCACTTTGCCCACAAGTCCCTCTCTGTTTACTGTCGTGGTTTAACCCTAGCCAGCAACTAAGCACCACACAGCCGCTTGCTCACTCCCCCCCTCCCTGGTGGGATGGGGGAAGAGAATCGGAAGAGTAAAAGTGAGAAAACTCATGGGTTGAGATAAAGACAGTTTAATAATTGAAATAAAACAAAGTAAAATAATAATAATGTATATAATAATAAAATAATGTATATAATGAATAATGAATATAATAAGAAAATAATAATAAAGTATAATAATAATAATTATTGTAAAGAATATACAAAGCAAGTGATCATAGAATACCAGGTTAGAAGGGACCTCGAGGATCATCTGGTCCAACCTTTCTAGTACAATCTAGACGAGATGGCCCAGCACCCTCTCCAGCTGAGTCTTAAACGTGTTCAGCGTAGTAGAGTCAACCACTTCCCTGGGGAGATTATTCCAATGATTGACTGTTCTCATTGTGAAAAATTTCCCTCTCATGTCCAATCAGAATCTCCCTGGGAGTAACTTGTACCCGTTACCCCTTGTCCTTATCATGTGACTCCTTGTAAAAAGGGAGTCTCCATCTTCTTTGTAGCTCCCCTTTAAGTACTGGTACAAGGTGATGAGATCACCTCTAAGCCTCCTTTTCTCAAGGCTGAACAAGCCCAGCTCTCTCAGCCTATCCTCATACGGCAGGCTTCCCAGACCCTTGATCATCTTGGTGGCCCTTCTCTGGACCCCCTCCAGCCTGGCCACATCTTTTTTGTATAACGGGGACCAGAACTGTACACAGTATTCCAGGTGTGATGCATGATGCAATTGCTTACCACCTGCTGACCGATGCCCAGCCAGTCCCTGAGCAGTGATCGCTGCCCCCTGGCCAACTCCCCCCAGTTTATATACTGAGCATGATGTCATATGGTATGGAATACCCCTTTGGCCAGTCTGGGTCAGCTGTCCTGGCTATGCTCCCTCCCGGCTTCTTGTGCACCTGGCAGAGCATGGGAAGCTGAAAAGTCCTTGACTAGTGTAAGCACTACTTAGCAACCACTAAAACATCAGTGTGTTATCAACATTATTCTCATCCTAAATCCAAAACACAGCACTATACCAGCTACTAGGAAGAAAATTAACTCTATCCCAGCTGAAACCAGGAGAGTATCCACCCCTTATTCCATACCATCGATGTCATGCCCAGGTCCCACGCTTTTCCACACTGTCATAACAGTCTTTCAGGGCAGGAGAGATGGTGTGTGGTGTTGGATTGTTGCATGCTGAAGCCAGTTCTGATTCCATCACCTCTGCACTTTGCTCAGTTTCCTCAAAGTTCATTCTTCATTAATCTGGGTGATTCTTACTGTATACTGTTGATATGGGGGATCTGCATATTCTTATGTTAAGTTGGTCCTTAGGTTAAGAATATCAGTTTTATGATATTTCTGATTCTTCCCACAGTGGTTATCTCCTTTTGAAAGCTTTCTGGGGTCTCTGATCTTTGAGTGGCATTTCAGATACATTGGGAATAGAGACTCTTGCAAAGAGGTGCATAGATGCAGGGTTGCTGTTTTTAAACATAAGGGAGAATGCAGACTGTAATGTTTTGGAGGAAAATGGAATTTTACAGAATCCTTTTTTCTTTTTTTTCACAGCAACTGAATTGATTGTTTATAATCATTCTCAGTATGTTGGATTTTTCTTAAACACAGGGTACAAACAATTATTGCAATTAAAAGCAAAGCTGTCTGAGTATGAAGATGGTGGAATTGTGCTTGGGCTGGAAGAGTGTAGAATGAGATGGGATTTTTCTCACTTGGCTAAATTTCTTGGCAGTTAAACTCAGGCTTGTTCAGTGGTCAGTGGAGAGCGAAAGGGACTTGCAGGAGGGGTTCAACCCATCTGCCTGAGACATCTCTCCTAAAGCAGGATCTTTGACAACTACCTTAGACAAAGACAGCCTGAAAGACTGCTGCTTTTAGACAGCTAGTTGAAGCGAGTCCCCTGTTCCATAAGTTGTCTTGCCGTTCTTGCAAAACAACTTTCCAGGTGACCTTAGACAAGTTGCTGTAAATTGATAGACACCGAGTCCCTTGTTCTGATGTGTAGAGATTACAGTATTTCCCCCACTTATGTGGTATTGTTAAGATTATTTAATTAAATGTTCAGAATTTTGTATGGAGATGCCTCTGTAGAGGCATTTATTACTTGATGCAGTTTTAAAGCTTTTGTTTTGTATTTACAGAATCCCATTCCTTCAAATGCAACAACAGAAGGAAAGACTCAACTGATGTCAAGTCAATAACATCTCAAAGTAGTGATGGTAAGAAAGTAGAAAACTGTCAAGAATGAAGTTAGAAATAAAGAACAGACTTGCCCTAGGCAATAAAAATGCAGAATGAAAGGGGAACCAGACAGATTCACAGCTGATTAAACAGATTACTCAATTTTTTTATAACTTCTGTAGAATTTCTTTATCCTGAATTGCAAAGCAGTGCCCCAGATGAGTACCAGCATCACTATATGTATGATGCATGGCGGCGTGCGGTGCCTTCACAGAGAGGAGGAGTGGCTGTGCCGCAGGATGGGGGGCAGCCTGTTAAAAGAGTGCGTGGTGAAGCATTAGTTCCACCTCTCTTGGAAAGCTGCAGCTTGTGCTCCTGAACCAGTATTTTGGTTTCATTAGTATGGGACATGAAGGAATCTATTGCTGCTGGTTACTTGAGAGCAGTACTTCTACTCTTGATCCTGTTTGTGACTGCTTGCCAGGGCTAGGACGGTGGTGGCAGAGATTTCTTTCTGCCCCAGTATGTAGTAAGAGAAGCACAGCTCATAGGGAGCAGGAATGGGTTTCATTAGAGCAGCTGCATCACTGAGATGAGGGACACACACGCTCTCTCACAGGAGAAGCCATGTCTGACAGAGATCCATTGCAAACAAAGGAAGAGTGGCAAGTGCTGGGCATGACGTATAATATAGCATAAGTATAGCTTTATTTCAGTGTAGCTGAAATGAAAGATGTATGGAAAAACTGACAGCAGAAGTGAGAGGTGGCTGCAAAGGAGGTAGACAACAGTGCAAGAAATGAAACAGGAAAGCAAGATACAGGAGAAATGAGAGGTGAGGCTGGATTCTGTCATGCTGTTCCCTAATGACAGCTTTCAGCACTCTTTAAATGGTGTCATCTGATTTACGCTCTGTGGCATGTAAACAGTACTCTCTTTAATGACAGCTCCAAGTTTACAGACTCGATGGTACTCTTCCATGGCAAGGATCCACTCAATGACAACAGAAGTTCCTATCACAAAGGTGAGTCCTGAGCATTGACTTTTCCACAAATTCAGAGTTTGGAGTTGCCCTTATAGGGAAGTATGTAGTTTGTGGCAGGACAGCCAGGGGTTTTCTGCACCTTGTATTTAACAGAATAATTTAAATCAATCTTTTTAATTTTTTTTCTTACAACTTTCTGCATCTCATCATCTCATTCCAAGTCCTAGTCAAAAGGAAAAAGAGAAAAAAGGGGAAAAGGGTGTCCTTGCTAGGTGCACTGCTTGTGGCAGGAAGGGGACCCTGCTCTGTTGGGCTGTGCATGTATAGGAGAACATGTGCTTCCAGTCCCACCTTTGCTTTTACCACTGATATTTATAAGATAGCATGCAGAGGAGGGAGCATCTGCACCACATTCTGTCCCCCCACTTTCCTGCACTCTTTTCTTTACTATCCATGTTGCACAAACTCTGCTGTCGCAAACCAGCTGCATAATCACTTCTCCCACAAACCAGGGTGCCTGCCATCTCCCACCCTCAAACCATTTTTTCTTCTCTCCCCATCTTCCCTTCCTATCATCAAGCTCTTTACTTCCCAGCACCACCGTGCCTGTTACAGCAGCTGACTCCTTTCCTTTTCCTTTTCCCCAAGCGTACCTGCAGGGAGGCCTGTAGTGCCTGTGTCTGGCTCTGCCCTTAGCTCATTTAAACACTTCATTTTATAAGCCTTGCCTTCAAAGCCATCTTGTGTTCAGAAAACATGCAGGTGGATGCTTTTGTACATGCAAAATTCTGTGCATGGAGCCAGGTCGGCACTTGTGCCTATGGTCCTGCCTCCAAACAGTGGGATTTGCCTAAGCCTGGGGTTGTAACGGAGGAAACTGCCCTGACGGTTTCGTGTCTATATAATCTGGAGCCTTCAAGCTGTAAGGAATAACTCCATTGCTTCTTGAGACCTCTCCACCCCAGCCCAATTCTTGATTGCACCAAGAGGAGATGTTCAGGCCACTATTCCTATCAGTTACTTGCACCCTAATGCTCCATTGCCAGTCAGGGCATATTTCATGAGACACCTTCCAGTTTCCCAGCCCAGGCCCCTTTTTACCTTCTCTTGTTGCCTCTCAAGGTTGAATGCTCAGTGTCTGACAGGGTTCTCTAGGGCAGTGTTACTCACCTAAGCAAAGATCATCTTATCACAGCTTAGTGAAAATTGTGCTTTATAAACACTGGGGAAAAAAAAATCAGACCAAATGGAAGGTCAGTGGTATTAAAAATAAATAAAGCAGCTTCTGTCAGTTTTCCGTAACTGGACTTTTTGCACTGTAAACTGTCATGGGTGCAGAAACCAGTCAGGACTGGTGGGGTTTATGACTTTAGGGACAGTATTACACGAGTTGAACTGACCTGCTTCTAGGGACCGCTGAGCTCTGTTCTCCCAACAGTTTGAGCTGGAAATCACAAATGCTGCTGAACTTCACTGGCTCTGTGGACACTTTGCACTGTACTCCCCAGCACTTCCAAGCTCTGGAGGGCTCACTGGACATGGCACTGGGTCTGAATTAGCCTGATACATCTTCAGTGCCAGAAGTCCCACGGCACAGAGAGACATGGTTTGGGTACTGCTGGGGGCTCCTATCACTGTTTCTGCACTGTGCTCCCAGCACATTGCCTAGCACTGTTTCATGGGTTTGCCCTCGTGGCATGGGCTAAGCCAAGACAGCAGAGATTCCGCTTTAGATCAAAGCACAGAGGAAAGAAAGGTCCACATCGGTGGGTGGTGTAAAATTAGCTGCTCTTGTATTTCTCTGTACTTACATGTGGACCAGATAGCAGCTTGCTCTGACCCCATCAATTTCTAAAAGCCCTCTGAGGTGGCACTGGGAAATCTGGGTTCTGACAGTGCTTCATTTCTCCCTCTTGACTGCTTAAGCATTTTCTGAAGTGTTTTCTCCACCTCCCCCCTTTTAAAATCTCTATTTTCTGGCATCCCCACATTGGCCTATTGAAGGGAATGAGACACGGACTCCGCATATGAGTTCAGGCAAAGACAAGCGAAGACCCTTTATTTTTACAATCTATCCCTTTTATAATATCATCTAGTGTTCACGAGCAAGCAAAACTTATTTCATTGGTTACTGTCTTGCGTCCACGCGTCTCTTCCGTGCTGCTTATTGGTTCTTCAAGTTGGTGCACGCGAATTCCTCTTTCAGAAACGTATCTAATCACATCCTTATTTTGCTGCCTCTAAGTTTTCGCAAACTTGTTTGTAACAAGCCTCAAGGGCACAGCTGCATCCCTTCAAACCTGTTTGTAACAAGCCTCAAGGGCACAGCTGCATCTTGTCAAAGTCAAACACAGCCTCATTTATTTCCACAATTCCCCCTTTTTGTTTTTCTACCACAAAAGCTTGTTTACTTATTATAGTAATTAAAAAAAAAGATCACAAATCCACAACACCGTTTACAGATGGGACAAAGAGACACTCCTGGTCTCCAACGATTGACACAAACTGCTCTCACGTTCGCGTGGGGGTCATTCCCCATCAGTCTTCTCGGAGTTCAGTGTCTTCTGCTGTTCGTTCCTGTTATCCAATGCAAGAGCCAGTCTTATGCACCTTGCAGGTACCCACTTAGGTCCTACATCTGTTGAGACACAAGCATACCCTCGACCCCAAGTTAGTAGCCGATATGGCCCTTCCCAACACCCAGTATTTCAATTTTTCATCATTACCATCGCCTTCTCCTGTGATATATGTGCCATTCCTGACTCCATAGCTTTAAAATGTTTGACTATGGGTGTGACATCTTCATGTTGAAAAGGCAGCGATAAATGGTTTAGTACATATATAGCTTTTCCTAATCTGTTTTGGGGAGATTCCTGAGCTTCCCCCTCTTTTTGTTTTTGCAACAGAGTTTTTAAGGTTCTGTGTGCACGTTCTATAATAGCTTGCCCTGTGGGGGAATGGGGTATCCCTGTCTTATGAGTGATACCCCATGTGTGGAAAAATTTTTGTGTCGCATGGCTGACATATGCAGGGCCGTTATCTGTTTTTATTTCTTTTGGAATACCAAGCGCTGCAAAGGCAGCTCGGAAGTGGCTTTGTACGTGCCGGCTAGTTTCACCTGTCATTGCAGTGGCCCAGATTGCATGGGAGTAGGTATCTATGGAAATGTGAACATATCTCTGCCGACCAAAGTCGGGTACATGAGTCACATCAGTTTGCCAGAGCTGAAGGGAGGAGAGTCCCCTAGGGTTTGTCGCAAACAATGGGCGGGATGGTTGTTGTTGACAGTCTGGACATGTTTGCACGACGAGTTTTGCATCCCCCATAGAGATTGCAAATTGTTTCACAAGAGCTTTGGCAGATTGGTAGAAAAACTGATGTGATAATTGAGCTTGAGAAAGTGTGTTTGGTACTGGGGTATGTAATGCAATGTTCGTTAGGTAATCGGCTCATGCATTTCCTTCTGTAAAGAACCCGGGTAAGTTTGTATGGCTTCTAATGTGGATTACACAATAGGGATGTTTTCGTTGTTCTATTAAGAATAATAGCTCCTTAAACTTCAAAAACAAGGCTTCTTTCAGTATATGTTTTAGTTGTGCCCTTTCAATGCGTTGCACAACTCCTACAGCATATAGTGAGTCTGATACAATATTTAGTGGAGTTAGAGGCCATTCTCTAAAAGCCGTGGTAATGGCGTGCAACTCGACTAGTTGAGGTGAACCCTCAATTTGTTCTATTTTGTGTTGCCATTGACCTTCTTTTTTCCATGTGATGACTGCTTTTCCTGTTTTCCCTGAGCCATCGGTGAACACCGTTTGACCCTTAACCGGTTGCCACTGGTATAGTGGCACCTCTTCAATTTTCACATTGTTGTAAAAGGTGAACATTTTAGCGGGGGGGGGGGGGGGGGTGATGAGTATCAATTCTTCCACTAAACCCTGCTAAGGCCATTTGAAGTTCTAGACTATTTTGTAAGCACCAATCTAAGTAGTCCTTTACGACAGGAAGGACAATGAGATGAGGCTCTTCTCCAGCCATTTCTACAATTCGTTCTCTGCCCTTTTTTATCAAGGCGGCGAACATTTCGATACGAGTAGCCAGGGTTTTCGCAGGTTGATGTGGCAAAAACACCCATTCCAACATTATGAGAGGGTCTACTCCTTTGTTCTCCCATTGTCCGATGATTGCTAGAGGCTGTTGGTTTTGGTTGCAGATATATAATTGTATGGGTAAATTTTCAAGTCGTCGGTGACATTGTTGCAGTGAGAGTTTTTCATTTATGATTCTCAGTGCGTTTTTTGCTTCGGTCGTCCATTGGCGTGGTGCGTTAATATCGGTATCTCCTTTAAGTAGCTCAAATAAGGGTGTTAATGTGTAGTTATCGATACCACACTGCGCTCTAATCCAATTTATGTTTCCCAATAGTTTTTGTACATCATTCAAGGTTTTTATGTCTGCTGAAATGATCACATTTTGAGGTTGGATACTTTGTTGTAAGATTTTCCACCCAAGATATTTCCATGGTGCTTCCATTTGAATTTTTTCTGGTGCGATTTGCAGTCCTTTGCTTTGCAATGCATATTTTAAAACAGGTAGTGCTTCACGCACCATGGTGTTCGTGGGGCCTGCTAGTAAAATGTCATCCATATAGTGATTGATATACATTTCTGGGAATTTTAGTCGTACAGGACGTATGGCTTTAGCCACATATGTTTGACAGATCATTGGAGAATTCTTCATTCCTTGAGGCAGGACAGTCCAGTGGTTTCTATCCATTGGCTCACCTCGGTTAATTTTTGGTACCGAAAACGCAAAATATGCGGTGCATCCGTAGGATGTAGTGGGATAGTAAAGAAGCAGTCTTTTAAGTCTACTATGATTATGTCCCAATTTCGGGGTATCATTGTTGGCGAGGGCAAGCCGGGTTGGAGTGCTCCCATTTCTTCCATAGCTTCGTTTATTTGTCTCAAGTCATGTAGCAGTCGCCATTTTCCACTCTTCTTTTTTATAACAAATACAGGAGAATTCCAGGGGCTGGTTGTGGGAGTGATATGTCCTTGTTGAAGTTGTTCTTTGACCAGTTCTTGAAGGGCAGCAACCTTCTCTTTGGGGAGCGGCCATTGATCTATCCAAATGGGTGTTTCCTTTTTCCAAATAAGTTTCATTGTCGGTCGCTCATCAATGGCCGCTACTGAAAATTTTCAGGGCAATTTAAGGTGAAGCCGCATTGGGACATTACATCTCGCCCCAACAGGCTCATGGGCAAATTTGTCATGTATGGCCGTACAGTAAATGTAGACCCTTCTTGGGTATTGATATTGAGCAGGTGGGTACTTTGAAAGGTTTGAGAAAGGCCGCCAACTCCAATCAAGCCCTCTGTGGGGGTGGCTAACGGCCAACTAAGTGGCCAGTCCTTAAGAGCTAAGACAGTAACATCGGCTCCAGTATCCATTAAGACTGATAGCTGGGTACAAGAAGGAGTTGCGCGTGGGTTATGTAATGTAACTGTAAGTGTCGGTCTTGTAGTGGCGATGTCTGTGGCCCAAAAAATCGCAGGAGGCCCTGTTGATCCGAATCCCGCGTTGTGCCGCGTGCGATTTTCAGCTCGCGGAACTGTAGCTTTAAACAGGATTAGTTGAGCGATTCTGGTTCCCTTAGGTATAAATACTGGGGGAGAAGGAGTCCAAACCATTGCTTGAATTTGCCCCTCATAGTCGGCATCAATTACTCCAGGCAAAACAAAACAGCCTGTTAAGGTGGTGCTTGATCTACCTAATAATAGTGCACTATATCCTTGTCCAATGGGTCCTTTCACGTTTAGCGGGGTTTTTTGCACATGGGATCCCCAAAGGGTAAGATCTGCTATTGTGGCGACATCCAGTCCGGCACTCCCTCTGGTCTGGGCAGCGAGGGTGCCCATGGGGACGATGTCTGTGAAGTTGCCGTCACTGTTGCAGAAACCGGCCTCTCGGCCAGCATTGCCCTTGGCCGGAAACCTGGCGTTGGCCGTCCTTTCGGTCCGGGAGGCGGTGGAGCTTGTGTCATCGCGTGGCTCCGCCCCGTGCTCCGCCTCCCGTTTCCCTGCCGTGCTGGCAGGGGTTGTCCTTCCGCATTATATTTCGAGCGGCACTGGTTAGCCCAGTGCCACCCTTTTCCACATCGTGGACATAGGGTAGGAGGATTGGGAGCGGCACTTCGGCCGGCCCGCTGTGGGCAATCAGCAGCTAGGTGTCCGGTGGCATGACACCGATAGCATCGCCGTTCCCCGTCGGCACCCTTCCCAATGTTGAGGGCTGCAGCAACTGCTCCTGCCAGCGCGGCAGTATGATGTTCAATAGATCCGACTCGATTACAAGCCTCTATCATCTGCACCAGTGTGGCGTTTACAGGTAGCACCTGCAGTAATTTTTTACAATCTGTATTTGCATTTTCCACTGCTAGCTTTAGTATTAGGGCTTCTTTTGCCTCACGATTTTCGATTTGTTTATCCAATGCATCTCTTAACCTATCAATGAATTGCATATATGGTTCTTGGGTCCCCTGCCAAATACTAGTAAATGATTGCTCTGGCTTTCCCACTTCGGGCAGCCGCAACATCGCCTGAAGAGCTAACGCCGCAGATGATTGTCAAAGGATATTTGGGTCTAATCTAGCCTGCAACCGGGGATATACCCATCAGCTGGGGTATCCCTGCTCCAGCAAGGGGATCTCCATCCTATCGTGCTAGATTGTTCAGGGCGGCTACCTCACAGTGTTCCCTCCATTTTTGCTCCCAGAGTAATCGCTGGGTCAGTGTTAAGATCATTGCAGCCACTTGTCGTGAGTCAAATGGGGTTAATAACTGTCCCGTCATAACATTTTCCAACAGTGATTGAGAAAACGGCATGTTTAAACTGTACACAGTGACGGTTTTCCTTAATTCCTTAATCAGATCCTATTGAAAGGGGATCCATTTGTTTGGTCTATTATCTTGTACCCGCACCGGAAGCGCGAACCCCGTGGTTTCTCCACCTTTCAACGCTTCCCTATGGAGCTGCTCCCACTGATTCCGGGGGTCGAAGGCTCGCTCAGGCTGTGGTACAGCCTGCGGCGCGGGCGGCTACATCTGACACGGGGACAGGACGGAGTGGGTTTCATTGGAATGGAACTTGGGGGAGGCGGTCTGAGTCCTGTTCCCTTG
The DNA here is from genome assembly GCF_965183815.1 of Platalea leucorodia. Taxonomy (NCBI): domain Eukaryota; kingdom Metazoa; phylum Chordata; class Aves; order Pelecaniformes; family Threskiornithidae; genus Platalea; species Platalea leucorodia. The sequence continues at coordinate 14,007,106 of NC_138859.1, read as the reverse complement.
TTTGTTTCACCCAAGTTCTCATTGTTTTCATTTTCCCCCAAGTCTATAAGAGCTTCCTTGTCTTGGGGCTTGCTTTCACTCAGTTCATCATTCCCTATCTGCACCGCTTGAGTGACTGCATTTTGTACCTTTTTTTCAGCTTGCCATGAGCGCAAGGTCTCAGTCACTAATCACCAAGTGGTCATGATTTCAGTGGTGGTGGTGTCCCCTCTGGACGCTGCCTCCCAAATCGTCTCCCCTGCCTGTTCCCAAGTTTTCACATCAAATACTGCAGAGACTGTAGAGGGAGCCCCTTGCTTTTGCAAGAACTTCAGTAATAATTTTATTTCATATGCGTCATACTTCACTCCTTGTTTCGCTAATAGCTGCATTAAAAGTTTAACTATAGCTTCTTCTTCAGCTGATATGTTAGCTCCCATGATTACTGCCCAGCTGCTCACCTGTTTCTTAAGGTGATGTCCCGGGATTAAAGCCACGGTCCTGCCGTCAGCTTGAGTCATTCAGCTGGGGTTCCCTCCGGACGCTACTTGCAGCACTGCCTCCTCTGGATCACATCGGGGTCACCATTTGAAGGGAATGAGACACGGACTCCGCATATGAGTTCAGGCAAAGACAAGCAAAGACCCTTTATTTTTACAATCTATCCCTTTTATAATATCATCTAGTGTTCACGAGCAAGCAAAACTTATTTCATTGGTTACTGTCTTGCGTCCACGCGTCTCTTCCGTGCTGCTTATTGGTTCTTCAAGTTGGTGCACGTGACTTTTCTCTTTCAGAAACGTATCTAATCACATCCTTATTTTGCTGCCTCTAAGTTTTCGCAAACTTGTTTGTAACAAGCCTCAAGGGCACAGCTGCATCCCTTCAAACCTGTTTGTAACAAGCCTCAAGGGCACAGCTGCATCTTGTCAAAGTCAAACACAGCCTCATTTATTCCCACAGCCTATAGGCTTTAGATTTACAAGCTTCACTGAAACCATGATGTTTCCAAGCTCTGAACACATTTCTGGGAATCTCCCTTTTATCCCATTTGTTCTAGCAGTTGCTAAAGAGCTTTTAAATGTTCTCCATACATTATACTGCAATCAGAATTTTTAACCTATAGAAAACATTTTCTTTGATTCACTCTCCTTTATCTTACCAGTTTATAGCAGAGGCCTTTTTAAAATGTACAAGAGTTGGAGAGCAATAGAAGTGCAGCACAGAACCACTTGTATTATAGACTTGATTTTTTTCCCCCAGTATTAGGTAGTTCTATTCCTTATTATTAACAGTGGCTCTTCCTATTTTTGATCTTGAACAGCAGTTAAGGAACAGGGTTAATTTGGCAGCTCTTTGCTGGGCTACCCATGCTGAAAAAAAATTAACTGTTAAACATAAAGTTAGAAGATTAATGCCAGAATTGGCAAGAGTCACTGCAAAATATCTCCCCATAAATCACAAAGACATTAATTAAGCAGTGGTGGTAAAAAAGTATTTATGTTCAATTTTTGACTCAGAGTTGAATTTAGCAGCAAAGGGAGGCCATAATTACACAAATATATTATTTTGAGAATAGTGTTAATGCCATGGTGATCTGAGGTGGAGGCTTTTTATTACTCAGTAAGGAACATCATAATATACCTGTGCCCTTCTAAACTGTTCAAGACCCGGAAGATGATGCCACAACAGACTTGTAACAACTACTCTGCCCCCTCCACCCACTCAGTCAATAAGCAGTTCGGTATTTTACTGCCTAGCAAGCAAAGCCTTTCTGCAGTCAGTCTGCCTCTCTTACATTTTCCTACTGTTAATCTCAAAGATTATCTGAGACTTAATCTTAGCTGGTGCCTAAAACCAAAAAGTATTCCAGGATGAGGGTTCAAAATCCAGCACAAAGGCAGCAGTTTTATTTGAAAACATACTGGAACTGAATGGCACAGACTTGCTTTTCTGCCTCTAAAAGAAACAGTCAGTTGTGCAAATTGGTTCACCCCTCTGTGCCTGCCTCAGTTTTCCCATCTGGGTATGAAAACTGAACTCTAGAAACTCCCCTAAATGAAGCAACCCCTACCATCACCACCCCAAATTTAAACACTTAGCAGTGAGGGTGGTTTATCAGCTTGCAGTTGGTGGATGCCTCCACCACACTGGTCCTGTTCCAAGAGGGCAAGGCTGGGATGCAGAGAAGGGTAACTCACCCTAGCTGATAAAGAGTCTGTGACTCCTTTATTTCACAAACTTTGCTATTACATCTGAGAATCTCCCCATCTGCCTCATGTAATAGGGCTATCATTAGTTACTTAGCAAGGCTGCTGTCCTCAGACATCACTTTTTCCTCTGAATTCCTGGTGCTTTGCATGGAATTAGAAGGCATCAGACTGGATGTATAAGTGCTGTAGAGCTAATAATGATGTCCTTACTGCTAGCAGGGATGCTGGCCACTGGGCCCTGTAACCAGCTATCTTTTACAGAGTGAAGGCAGTGAATGTGAATGTACAGCCAATATAAAGAATTTTCCAGATAACCAAACACTGATCAAGCACATGATGATTAAATGTGTGGATGTAGCAAATCCATGTCAGCCCCTAGAGCTATGTATTGAATGGGCAGGGAGGATTTCAGAGGAGTATTTTGCACAGGTACATATATTTTTATAATTTGATTATGTTATGTAAGAAAGCGCACTTTGGCTGGTCTGCTGTTCCACACAGAGTCTGCCTGGCATTGCCACGGAGTCCAGACGTATGCTTTTCATCCCCAGTCAGAACTGGCCCCTCACTTTCATGCAGAAGAATTCACCTCAGTCAAAGTTAGCTAGTTTGTTTACCCTGAAGCTTGCAGTACAGAATGGTGGAAAGGAGGTTTTTACACTTAAATTTCTCCATCTGGCCAAACCAAAATGATTTTATTATTAACCTTAGTCAATTTAATTGGCTGAAATTCAAGACCATCACCATTCTAGCTTCTAGTCCCAATACCTTCCCTGAAGAGAGCATGAAGATCCATGCCTGACAAAGCCCTCGACTGACTCATCAGGCTGGCCCTTTCTCTTCTAAGATGGTACCTGAACTATTGTCACAGTAGGCAGATGATGTGGCAGGCCAGTACTGCAGACACATGGGCAGTATAAATGTTTATCACATGTGATCCCTCAGAACAAAACTGGAAGCTCAACTTCCTTTCTTAATATTCGTTTTTTCTAACACAAACGTGCCAGCTTCCTGAAAGTGAAACATTCTTCTAGTCCTTTATTTGAACAACTGATAGATTTTTAGCTTTTATTTGCCACTAATGGCGTAGAAAACAGCAGCTACAACTGGAGAGACAGAAAAGTGGGCATGCCTACCATCCAAATTCAGATCATAGATGTGATAGTTATTACTGAAACAAAGTAGTAGTTAGTACCTGGGACATGTCTGAATTTCATTTTAATTGTAGTGAATAAATTTGATCACTTCCTGGGTAAGATCAAGGATCACTTAGGTTGTATCTCCCTAGCAGTCAAGGTATCATGAGCTAGCTTTAAATTGCCAATCATCTTAGGCACTAGCCTACCTGCAGCAATGCAAGGTGCTGAGAACTGTTCTGCTCTTCATTCACCTCATCTGGTAATTTTGGGGACTGCTCTGCTGCCACTTCCAGCATTAGGTGCTGCCTAAACTACTTAAAATGGGGCTTTGTAATTAAATTCTAAGACTGTTGAGGTGATTGGCTCCTCCACCATACTGAGAGCAACAAAACCAGCCCTCTTCCATTTGTGGGCACAGAGTTAAAGGGCATACCCTGACTTCTATTCATCTTATAACCTGATACAAGCAGACAAAGTAGTGACAGCACCATCCCTCTTACTTAAAAAAGAAATGGTTTGGAACAGCCATCAGAGACATGGAAAAGGAGAGTTCAGATCTGTCCTCTGCTAAAGTGACTCTGAAACTCCATTTTCCATTTTTAGCTGGTATGCCCTAATCACCAGATTAGAGCATTCTGTCTCACCAGAACCAAGAGCAATCACAGCACTACAGTAATAGAGTACTTGTAAAAGGGAAGAGATGTTGATTTCAGTCCCTGTTCCAGATGAAATAAAGCACATGAACCTAAGCCAGTTCACCTCAGGGATTCTAAATTTTGTCTCAAATCTCTTACTGCAATTCATCTAATCCCCTGGCCTTTGCTATTCCAGCATGAAAGCCAGCAAAGCTCTAGAGGCTAATTGGAGTTTTGTTTTCTTAGACTGATGAAGAGAAGAGACAGGGTCTGCCTGTTGTAATGCCAGTATTTGATAGAAACACCTGCAGCATCCCCCAAGTCTCAGATTTCCTTTATTGATTATTTTATAACAGATATGTTCGATGCATGGGATGGTAAGAACTTCTGCTTTTTTCTTCCTTGCTCTGAGACAGAGATTTCTAGAGACTAAAATGAATAATCTCAAGCTGGCCATTAGTCCATTTTTCTCAGGGGCAGTACCTGTATATAAGCATTCAGTATGCAGTACAGCATAGGATCTAAGCAACAATGCTGTTGAAGCCGTTTTCACTGCACACAACACCAGCATCACGAAAGTTGAGTGCTTACCAAACAATCTATGTAAAGAAGGAAGGAGTAATGGCTTAAAACTAAGCTTTTTTTTCATCTAGGTCCTTTTTTTTCCTTTAGCAATGTATTTCTTCTGAGCAGCAGAAACTGAGATCACAGTGGTTGCATGCTAGCATAATTGATAAAGTCATCATACTTAAGAAAGGGATTTTCTTGAAAGAGAAACAGACTGAAAAAAAAATCTTTCCCCTTTTAGCATTAGCTTACAACTGAAGGAGCAAAAGAGATTAGGAGAATACGAATTTCAGATGAGGTTGGGCTGCTCTTCTGCACATTCTGTATATATAGTACAACTGTTCCTCCTGTTCATTTCAGCATTTGCACATCTGCCTGTTTTGATGCAACACTTGGCTAATAACTACAAACACTAGAAAACACTGGATGAGTTAAAGTGCAAGAGTCTCAGGCTTCCATCAGAAAACAACTGACACTAAGGCAAGAAAAACAGACCTTTTCATCTACCAGTTTCACTGTGAATCACTTACTTACTAACTTGGATATAAGAGGGATCGTGTTTCCTTTCTAGTGAAATTAAGACTGCAGGGCAAGAAGGAAATATTTTATCCATCACTTTTAAGCTTCTCTGAATCCTACATAAAAATGTTTTCAAAAAGGCTATATAATCCACAGACAAATAAGTGTTCTTTGGAAATAACATTTTGTGGCAGAAAAGGTACTTCTGAAACTAATTTCTAATACTGAATATGCATTTGTCAAACCTTGTAACTGATACAACTGTAGTCACTAACACTTCACACAACTGCTTCTCAGAGGGATAATCTAATCACCAGTAGAATAAGAATAGGTTGACAAATAAGCATAAAAATCTTCCCACTTATCTAGCATAAATTTGCTCCAATTCTGTCGATGTTCTTCAGATCTCTGAACCATAGTTCTAAAGAGAACATGCACAGTAGAACAAGTAACCCTCAAGAAATGGGATACAGTCAAAACAAACCCTGCACCATTTAAAACAACCTTCTTTTTTATTACAGAGACTATCAGAGCACCACCTGCTCTCTCTTCTTTTTCATATAAAATCTTGGTATGAGGAGTCAAATTCCCTTAAACTTGGTCATATGGAGCATGTTCTGTATAATTGGTGCCATCCACATGTTTCTCTGCCATTTTAGAAATGTTACTGTGTGATGTTTTGTCAAATTTTACATATAAACTATTGTGGCAATTGATCAACATCCTTTTTTATAAAGTGTTTATATACATGGTCATCAATTTTATTAAACTGATCTAAATTTTATGACAAGGCCATATATTGTGCTATTTATTTATAGGATGAACCTGTAGCTTTTTAAAAAAGTTTCCAGGTTATAATTTATAACAGCATTATAATTTGTACTGCTTTTTCCTTCCTAATAAAACACTATTTTGTTTTATGATGTAAAAAGTATTTCAGAAGATGTAAATAAGTTAGAAATCAAATATAGTTTTTCATTAGCTTTAAGATATGAAATTTATGCTAAAGCTTCCAAAGCACAAATGCATATTTTTGTACATCTCATTTTAATCACATGCAGAACATGAACATGAGTTCAAATTTTAGACTATTCTCGGATTATTCAGTTAATAAATACTAGCAGAACTGCTGATTTTTAACACTGTGCACTCCAGGCTGCAGGCAAGAGTGTCAATGCTGTGACTTCAGTTGAAGTAGTCCACTAATTAAAAGGAAAGGTCTTGAGACATACTCTTTACCTCCCCTATGCTGTATCAAGAACTGAACCAGGAAAAAAAAGGCACAACAAAAACAAACAAACAAACAAACAAAAAAACCCAAAAAAACCTCCAGAGCTTAGATTGTTATGGAAGAAAAGTGATAGTGATTGTTGTTTACTGCAGGTAGCTTACATAATGTGCCAATCTTTTTTGTATGTTTTGTACCAAGTTCTGAAAGCAAAAGGAAACATTCATAAAATGTATGTGCAGAGAAATATATATATAAGCTATATTTTTGTTAGAATTGTAATAGAATCTTATTTTTGTCATAGCTAAGGCAGGTTGCTGTGTATTAAAATGCTGCATTGTGTAAATTTGAAGAATGGTGTTTTTGGTAAAGTATGTTTATTCATTATTTCTTATTATGTAGTACAACATTTTTCAATGGATTTTTATTCAGGTAAGTTGAACTTCTGGTTTTTATACTGTAAACTGTTTGCTTTTACCATTCCTTTTATTTAGAACTAGTGCTCTCAGTGGTTGTACCTTAACTGTTCTGATGACTGAACGCTCACTGCAGCTTGCATTAAAGAATTTCACAAGATTCAAAGCTTTGTCAATTTAATTTGTTAAATACAGGAACACTGTAAGACCCCAGCCATGTAAAACATTTCAATTCATTATTTTTGTCACACTTCTGTTACAAGGAGGGAAATGTGAATGGTGGAAGGAACCTAAGAAAAAGTTCAGCCTCGGTTCTGGTTCATGAGTTAAGGCTTTAATGTGAAATCAGTATAGTTGTTGCAAGATCCTGTGTTTCTTCCCCCACCCAGAGACTAAGCAAAAAAGTAATTTGTGTGGAGAGATGTCCTCTTTAAGAGCAGAAGAAATCAGCATAGCTTAGTTGTCATGTGCCAGTTCTGTCAGGTCTATTATACTCTAACCTGTCCAGTTGACTAACGGCTTGTTGTTTCATGCTCTTGTCAGTGCACAGATACTTAAAACAGCCTCCTCAGAGTTGTACAAGTATTAAGGGTAGGTCTGATATTTACTTTCATGAGGTGAACAACATATGGAATTCTGCTTTACTGCAAGGTGGAAAAAAAAATTAAAAGGACACTAGCTGGAAGTAAAATTTATAACCTGGTCACCCTAATTCTGCTCACTGCACTTCTCAACAGCAAGTGACAAACTTTTATTTAACAGGAGTGGGCTAGTATAGTCTTACTGTGTTCACTGTTATGCTCAAAGTTCATGTGTAAAATAAAGAACTCCATTTAGTACTTTCAACCTAACCATCTTTAAAGGAAGAGACCCTTAGGAGATCTCAGGTACACTCCATTGGTAATAGAATAATGGCACTTTTGATATAAATATTTATACATGCATGTAGGACTATTTAAGGCTGAATTAGATCCCTGTAAAATGCACAGTGAGTTTTGTGACTAGAACTGTTCAGTTAAATAGGTCTGTTTCTCTACCAGGTATTCACTTCAAAGCAGTCACATAAAAATGAAATAGTTCTTCCTATACCGTGAGAACAAGCGCTAACAAAAAGATGATGTTCCTCTCTCTAGTTATAACTGATGATAGCAGTAGCCTCTCAAAAAAAAAAAAAAAAAAAAAAAAACTAACAGTTTTACAAGCTTTCACTGTAAAGTTTTAGTAACGATGTGTAAACACAGTTTATATACAACTAAACAGTTATTTCTCAATTAACAAGGAAAAAAGAGCCAAAGAGAAACTGATCTCCCCCCAGCTTGTACCTTTCACAGAGTAGCTAAAAATGCAACACTTGCTGATGAAGACCAGCTGAAACAATGCATTAGCTACAGACTGACAGGCAGAAAGGCTTAACATGCCTTCATCCCCCCAAGTTTAATACCATATACCCAAAGGCATATCATCAGCTGTAATCCAAACACCTTCCTATGCTGGTCTATAGTATAGCCACTCTAAGCAAAGAACATGCAGCTCAAGATTTAACACTAACTTAACCTTCCTGAATCAAAAGGAGAGGACAATTTCACCATCTGTTTTGTGGTTTTGAGATATGCCATTTTGGGCTCTACACTCAAATAAGATTAGCTGTACAAGTTGACTAAAGTGGGAGAAAATACAGCCCAAAATTTTACTGTCCCTCTGCCCTGCTTTCCAGGAATGATTATGGTCAGACTCCACAGGCAAAGCCTGGCTTCTGGGGGGGGGGGAAGGCAAGTGCCCACAGGGACTGGGGAAGCCAGTCTAAAAGGCTCTTTGGTTTCTTCTAGGAAGCTGGAGCTTCCTCCTTTTGCTTCTGCTCTTGTCAAGATTAGCTTAGCCCTTTGTTTTAATTGCACTTACTGCAGCTGCTGGCTCTTAAGTCTGGAATTACAGCCCTGAAGTCTCCTGTACTGAAAGCAGTATTCACTGAATCAAAGGCAAGAGATAGCACTGAAAAGTTCCATGAGAATTACTCCTAAACTGTTCAAGTGCTGGATCTTCTGAGTAGACATTAGGACAGTGGCACCCTATTCTACATGGCTTTACAGACACTAAACTCCCAAACTCCTCCTTTCCCTAGCTCCTCTTTGTTCCAAAAGTAACTTACCACTCATTATCTTATCCTCCCTCCTGCTTTCTTTGTATCAGTCTTGGTATTGCATACCCCCCCAAAGGTGACTTTTTCATCAGATTATTATAAGAAACAGTTGAACAACTGTTCTGGGTTTAACTTTGCTTATTTTGGCTTTTGGGGTTTTGTTGTTTGGGGGGGTGTTATAGTTTGGGGATGTTTTTTTTCCCACTCCTGGTTAGCTTGCAGATTACTGCTTCTATCTCAGACTTGAAAAAGGCATTGTGTACTTAGAGGCTTTGTATTTTTAAACTCTAAAATACTATTTGTCTTTACAAACTTGGTGCAGATTTCTCTGCAGTCAAACTTCAGCTGAGAATTTAGTATTCATCTGGCAGACGTGTTTTGCTAGTCCTGAACACATCAACTGCTACTGGTTATGGAAGTATTTTACATCCTGGAAATCCATGGTAAGGCCAGTGCTTTTTATTATAGACAAATAGACAAAATTTTTATTATAGACACTATGGAAAGATTAAGCTAAACCAATCGCACTTCATGCTAGACATGGTAATGGTGCTATATAAACTCCAGAAGTCTAGGTTAACCCACAGTAAAACTGCAGCTGCTGCAAGCGAGGAGTATCTCTATACTACTAACTTGCTTTGCCAAAAATTAAAACCTGACAAACTAGTATCGCCTACTTTTCTTTCTTCCTCTTACCCTTGGTGCAGGATAGTAACTTCAGATGCAAAAATTCTATCTGAGAACTGTTTGTTTGGATTTATTTTGTAGATATATAAGTCTGAGCCATGAGTGACTGAAGTCCAGCTTCAAGAAATAAGTTACATAAAGCAAGAAGCCTCAGATTTGTTTCTGTGCCTCCTTTCTGCACGTAACACTGTGGAATGCCCCCAGCTGCTTTAGTTATGATCCATCTAGGGATTTTAACAAATCTTAATTTTGACATCCACCCATGATGTTTTTAAACATTAAGAATAATATTAGAAACTATTTATTGAGTCATCATTATCTTCAGTCTTTTAAGAGAACACCATTTCTCCTGACAGAGTAAGCCAAGTAAGTTTCAACATGCAAAATTCTCCTTTGAGAAGAGTAGTAGCAACTAATAAAAATTCCAGTATAATACATGACATTAAGTGTAAACCTTATTGATAGTCACATTCCCAGTAGCTCAGACTTTCCTTTACACTTATATTTAATGCACATCCAGTTTATGCATATTTAGCCTGTATTAGAGCGATTTAAAGTTTGTGCCAATTTCTGAAATAGTGTTAAACTGCAGAGTCTAGATTCTCGTTCGCCATCCTTCCACAAAATAATGAGGTGGTTAGCAGAGCACATAGCCAGTCCCAGTTCAGCAAAGTACAGGAACATCTGCAATGAAACCATTATTATTACCATGATGCTCACGATATTGTTAGCTTGCTTAAATGTTCAGTGTACAGCTAGACTAAAATACATGTGTCTAAAATGGTTCTGTTTGAACATCGGGTGTGCAAAATTACAACGTATACTTTCTATATGTTTGAGATGTCATAAAATCCCTACATGAAAACAAACCTTAAATAGCGTTTCACGTTGAAAGATCTCAGTTTACAGCCTTTTCCAAAGGTTTACAGATAGGGAAACTAGGGTACAGAAAACTGAAGAAACCTGTTCCAAGTCAGCAGTAGAAGAGGGATTGACTTGTGTGAACTCTGATCTCCTGGTTTCTGCTTAAGAATAGAAGCCACTGTTCTGTTCACTTGGGTACACTGTCCCCTTCCCACACAATATCACAGGCTACTATCACGAGGCCTGGAAGGATCAAAGAGTAAACACCTGTGACAGAGACATCTGTGTGTGCCTGCTCACACAGAGGAAGCCAGACCAGTGAGAACTTTGACACAGGAGAAAAGTACAGTAGCAGAGGAGGGATTTTGCAAAAGCAATGGAGCTGACAAGTCACTTAGTCATCCCTGACTTTGGAACCCACCACAAGGCTGCCTACAATCAGCCACTAACTGCAGTTCAACACAACACCCAGTGGAACCAGGTCATGCGATGCCACTATCACGTGCTTGCAGTGTCCTGACTTTTCAGCTGAAGGGATCTGCCCAGGTGTCCTGGTTTCAGCTGGGATAGAGTTAATTTTCTTCCTAGTAGCTGGTATAGTGCTGTGTTTTGGATTTAGGATGAGAAAAATGTTGATAACACACTGATGTTTTAGTTGTTGCTAAGTAGTGCCTACACTGGCCAAGGACTTTTCAGCTTCTCATGCTCTGCCAGGTGCACAAGAAGCTGGGAGGGGGTACAGCCAGGACAGCTGACCCAGACTGGCCAAAGGGCTATTCCATACCACATGACATCATGCTCAGTATATAAACTGGGGGAACTGGCCGGGAGTGTGTGACCGCTGCTTGGGGACTGGCTGGGCATCGGTCAGCAGGTGGTGAGCAATTGCATCATGCATCACTTGCTTTGTATAGTATTATTATTATTATTATTATTACTACTACTACTACTATTTTACTTGATTTTATTTCAATTATTAAACTGTTCTTATCAGCATCTTTGTAGGTAAATACAGACCTTTGACCTTCATGGCAGCCAGTCTGGAAGGCTGTAGATGTTGTACTGTCTTTGCAAAGACCATGCTTGAATGCATTCTTCAAACAGGAGCTGGAAATGCACCAGGTTCCTGCATGGTGAACATGGAGCCTTGTGCTGACGCAGAAGTCATGGACACAGCACACGATCAATATGATCAAGCAAAATGTCAGTTTATTACATACACAGCTTAGTTAATATAGTTTCTGGCCTTCCTGATCATGCATAAACTTATCGTTAATTGGTTAACTATGTTTGGCAATATGCTGTTCATGCGCTACTAGCGATATTCTGATTCGTTCATAACAATAGTTCACACGCACCGCCCGCTTCTCCCATATCTTGTTTTCAGCATTGCAAGCCAATAGTTTCTTCCTCTTAATCTGCTTGTTTCATGTCTTCCAAACCGCAGTCGACCTTCGCAGCATCCTTGAATTCCTCTTGCGTTAAATGCAGATTAAGTCCACATAGTCTGAGTCTGGGTTGCTCACTACATGTCCTTGGCTTTTCAGATATCCCACAAATCCCCCTTTTTGTTTTTGAGCAATCCAGACTCCATTCATCATACGCTCCACGGCTTTCATGAAATATTTAAAAACACATCTTAATATAAGTATAGTTAATAATAATCCCAATAATAATATAAACCCATGGATAATTAGATCTTTTCCCCAACCTGAAATGCCTAACCCAGCTAACCATGAATTAAAACCTAAAGAGCTAGTCTTTAAATCATCGGTAAGTTTTCTAAGCTGATTTAATTGTTAATAAATTGAGTTGGAGTTATCTGTAAGGTTCATGCAGCACATACCTTCAAATTCCTCACACCCATGACCTTGGGCTAGTAACAAAAAATCTGTAGCTGCACGATTTTGCAAAGTAGCATGCCGTATCGAATCTACTTCAGTTAAAAGCCCACTAAGCGCCAACGTAGTAGCATTATTTTGCTTTGCCAACCAACATCCTAGTTTATTAAGTGTGGTAAGAGCTTGAGCTGCAGCAACACCTGGTGCTAAAAATGAGGCTACAATTGTTTTATCTGCTGTCCAGAAATCTAAATCTGACTTACAATCCTTTGAATATTTTTCAATACTTCTTCAAGATCTGTGGGTTTGTTTTTTAATATTCAAAATCATTGACGTCGTTAGCTATATCTCTGCATGCATGCCTGATGGTGGAGGAGTTACAAACATACTCCCACTCTTTACCGCCAATCGGAGTCCCCACTAAACATGTCATAAATGGGTTGCCTGCATTTGCTGCCGCTAAACAGATTGAATCTTGCCCTGTTTTATTAGCTAGAGTTACCCAAACATTTGTACGTGGTTGTACTGAAATCCATGAGTGACCACTACCAATGATGGAGAGGAATGACGTGAGAAAACCTATCATGGTAACTCCTGTTGTGGTCCCGACTCTTCTCTCCATGGTTTCACCCAGCGGCTAGGCACCCACCTCGGACCTTCGTCTGTCAAAACACAAACATATCCTCGACCTGTCATCTTAATTTCTGCAGGACCCTTCCATTCTCCAGTTTTTAAGTCACGATATCGTACTTTTACCGATACTGAATTGATCTTCTGTATTCCCGATTGAAATGACATATGGTGTATAACAATTGGAGGAAATTCACGGTCCCCTGTTAACCGTAAATAATTTAAAACGTAAATCGCTTTTGCAAGACGTTCAGCAGGGGCTATTTCTCCCCCCTTTTGTTTTTGCAATAGCGATTTTAACGTAGCATGTGCGCGTTCTACGATCGCCTGTCCTGTAGGAGAGTGTGGTATGCCTGTGATTCTGCGAATGCCCCACAAGTGGCAGAAATGTTTGAATGTCTTAGAGATATATGCAGGGCCATTATCTGTTTTTATCTCTTGAGGAATCCCCAAAGCAGCGATGGCTGCACACATATGTTTTACAACATGTTTGGCTGTTTCCCCTGTTTGAGCAGTGGCCCAGATTGCATGCGAATAAGTATCAATGCTAACGTGTACATATTTTTGCCATCCAAACTCTGTGATGTGGGTGACATCCATTTGCCATAATTGTAGGGCTCCCAGACCTCGAGGGTTGACCCCAAGACCTAAACCGAATCCTGATTTTTGGCAGGCAGGACAGGATTGGACGATGCCTCGGGCATCTGATAGTTTTAAATCAAATTGTTTCGCCAATACTTTTGCAGATTGAGGTAAAAATTCATGAGATAAACGGGCCTGCTCAAACAGGTTAATATTTTGATTTTTCCAGATGGTAGCAACCAACTTGTCGGCTACGTTGTTTCCAATTGACAAGCCTTGATCAAATTGATGGCTACGAATATGTGTCACAAAATAGTGCGTTGATTCAATAAAAATAAAAATAAAAATAAAAATAAAAATAAAAATAAAAATAAAAATAAAAGTTGCATTAATAACATATATAAGGTGTTATTCTTCAGTGATTTGATCATAGCGCGTTCTAGGCGCTGTACCGTTCCTACTACATAGAGTGAATCTGAAATTACATTTAGAGGTTTGTCGGGCCAGCGTTGAAAGGCCCATAACACCGCTCTCAGCTCGAGGGTTTGTAAAGAGTCGGCGGTATGACCTGTAAGAAGTTGATGATTCCATTGATTATTGTCATACCAAGCAATAGCAGCTCATTTCGATTTTCTTCCAGCATCAGTAAATACTGTAAGCCCTTCAACTGGTACTTCTGATCTATAAGGGATGTCTTCAAAGTCCTGATTTTGTAAAAGCGGCAAAATTTTCGTGGAAGGATAGTTATTGGTTACAGTACCTGGATATTCAGCTAAAGTGATTTGAAACATTTCTGATGTTGCTAAAAGCCAATCTAAATAATTCTGTGCTATAGGTACAAACAGGGTTTCAGGTTCTTGTCCTGTCAGATCACAAATCCTTCTTCTACCTTTGATGATCATATTAGCTAATAGTTCAATCCGTGTACAGACGGTATTTTTTGGCTGATAGGATAAAAATACCCACTCTAAAATGTTGATGTGTGGGCTATCTATTTGGATTATCAGTCCTATGAAGTGTTTTCGGTTGGGTGATGAGTTAACAATTAAAAATTGCAAAGGCAAATCACTAATTTTTCTTTGTACAACTGTTGTCAAAACCTTTTTTTATAATGTGATCCAATGCCTGCTCTTGTTCCTTCGTCAGGCTTCGTCGTTCATCGGCTCTGGTTGAGGTTCCCAACAGAGGCATCAAGGGAGCTAGATCATCATTAGTTATTCCACTAACTGACCTTACCCACTGTAAATCTCCCATTAGTTTTTGAACATCTGAGAGCGTCTTAATGTCTGTTTTGAGTATGATCTTCTGTGGTCTGACTGTGCTCCCAGTAATTGTCCATCCTAAATATTGCCATGGATTTTGTCGTTGTACCTTTTCTGGAGCAATTTTAAGACCTTTCGGTTCTAAGGTTTCTATTAACCTTTGTAAAGTTCCTTCCACATCCATTTTTTCTCCAGCAATTAAGATATCATCCATATAGTGAAAAACTAGTAAAAATGGATGTTTCATTCGGAATGGTTGTAAGGCCCATGCTACAAAATTTTGACACAGAGTAGGTGAGTTTTTCATTCCTTGAGGTAGTACCACCCAATGGTATCTTTTTGCCGGTTCCTGTTTATTGATTGATGGTACTGTAAATGCAAATTTTTCTGCATCTTCAGGATGCAAAGGAATAGTAAAAAAACAATCCTTCAAATCAATGATGAGTAAGTCCCAATTTTCTGGGATCATCACAGGGGAGGGTAATCCTGGCTGTAATGCCCCCATATTTTGCATTACAGCATTCACCGCTTGTAAATCATGCAACAATCGCCATTTTCCAGATTTTTTCAGGATGGTAAAAACGGGTGTGTTCCAAGGGCTTATGGAAGGCACAATGTGACCTGCTTCTAATGGTTCTTTAACTAAATTTTGTAAAATATGCAGCCTCTCCTGTTTCAGCGGCCACTGGTCTACCCACACTGGCGCTGTCGTAGTCCAGGTGAGTTTTAAGATGGGCTGCTCAACCATGGCCGCTCCTAAAAATGCTGGGTTACAAGTTTGGCACCTTCAGCTGGGGCTGCACGGCTAGAAGGCGCGTCCCCTGGGTGGTGGATAGGGGATCCCTCTCTGGAGGGTGCACCGGATAAAATTGAAGAAGGTGCCGCGAACCAACGCAACCTAAGGGAAGGCCACCCTGACAGAAAAACCACTGGCCCTCCAAGTCACGGGGGTTGGGCAGGAGGCCAACTACCTCCTCCCAGAAAAAAAAAAATAAAAAGTTGCAGAAACGACGAGCATCAACTTTCAAAAAAAAACACGAAATGGCGGAGATGGAGAAAATCAGTAATGAAGTGAGGAGGAGGAGATGGAACTGGATCGGTCATGTCTTGAGGAAAAAAACAACAGAAGACTGCGCTGTGGCCCTTGGGACTCCAGAGCATGCAGCCGCAGACCGATCGAAGTGGAAGAACGATGTTCGCGCCTTGTGTGCCTCCTGGCACTGAGAGAATTCAGATTCAGATTCAGACAAGTTTGGCTCCCATTTGGGATAATATATCCCGACCTATAAGAGCTACAGGCAAGTGCATTACATATGGCCTTGTGGTAACAGTGGCACCGTCTTCAAAATTGAATGCTATCAGTAATTTGCTAATCATCGTGCATTGTGCCCCCCCGACTCCCACAACACTGGTAGCTGCAGGTACCAGTGGCCAATTACGAGGCCATTTTGTGATAGGGACAATAGTTACATCTGCCCCCGTGTCAATTAACATTGACAGTACTAAAGATTGTCCATTAGGATGTCTTAATGTTACCCTTTCTTCAGGTTTTCCCTTGGCAATATCTATTGCTAATAACACATTTGGTACTCCTGTGGATCCAAAACCTCCATGCCCATGTACAATTGAATGCGCTTTAGGGACACACGCATGAAATGGTATTAATTGAGCTATTTTAGACTGTGCTGGTATTGTAAGTGGTGGCGTTAAGGTATATACCATAATCTTTATGGTTCCGCAGAAGTCCGCATCGATGAGTCCTGGTACTATAAATATACCTTTTTGTGATATTGAAGAACGGCCTATGAGCAATGCACTCAACCCATGCCCTAGAGGTCCTTGTTGATCTGAATCAATTAATTTAACCTCAGACGTTGTTAAGGTTATGTCTACTGCTGTTGCCAGGTCCACTCCGGCGCTACCGGCTGTGGCAGCTGCGCAGCGGTCCAAGCACCCTGCACTTGTGTCTTCACGCGTGGGTGTGGCGCGCTCCACGCCGTGTTTCCCGATTTTCGACATTCTTGGGTGTCGTGATTATCTTTTTTACAATTCGTACACCATTTTTCTTTCCGACCCTCAGTATTAATTGGACTCCTACATTCTTTTTTAAAATGGCCTAGTTTTCCACAATTAAAGCACTTCTTGTCCTTTTTTCCCCCTTGCTTTTTTGATACCAACGGCTTCACTGCTGCACCTACAGCTGCGGCTATAACCGTAGCCTTTTCTTGTTCTAACATTCGCTCAGCAGCCTCTAGCAACTGTCCTGTGTTGGATCCTCTTGGCAACACACTGAGCGCTCTTTTTGTTTTTTCATTAGCGTTATCAAAAGCAAGCATATCTAAGAACTTTACTTTCATTCCCTCATCCATATCTGGATGAGCCATAATTGCAGCGTGCAAACGATCAATAAACTTGCCGTACGATTCAGTGGGTCCCTGCCTTACAGCGGTAAAAGCAGGTCTAATTTTCTCATCATGCACATTAATAAGAGCTTTATAAGCTAACTCCTGACTCAATTGCAATGCCTCGGTAGCAAACTGCGCTTGCCAATCAGGTCGCGTAAAAGGCCCTGCGCCCATTAACATTTGAGCCTGGATTCCGAATAACGGATCGCCTTGTTGTCGAGGTATTGAAGCTGCCCTATCGCAGGCAGTTTGCCAATGTTGGAAAAATTGTAATTGTTGCGATGGTGGTAATAGCATCTGGACAATCATTCTAGAATCATAAGGAGTTAATAACTGTGCTGAAAAAATGTGCTGTAATATAGATTGAGTATATGGTGATTTTAAACCATATTGAGTAACAGCGCTTTTCGCTTCTTTCAATATTTTCCAGTCCAGTGCTTCCCATACACCTCTCCCGTTATTACCAACTACAACAGGAAAAGCCATGGGTAAAACCTGTCCCTCTATCATGGCATCTCGGATAACACCTTTCCATCGCATTGACGGATCCCCAACTCCTCCCACCAACATCCCTTGCCCGAATACCCCGCCCCCCCCCGATGGTTGTTGTGGTGGCAAAGACGGAAAAGCACCAGTTTCCACCGGTGTCCTAGTTGGAGCAAAAACGTCGGGTGCTGACCGTCCTGGGTATAATGCGGACAGTGACGTTGGTGGATTTTCTGGCAGGGCCGCCAATCGCGCTTCTAAAGTCTCTAGTCTTTTTATCAATTCCTGTAATTCAGCTTTCTCCTCTAGAACACCATTGTTTTCCTCCTCCTCTTCGCCACCTGGTGGCAAAGGAGGGTAAAGTGAGGTGGTCGCCACCGGTGAGGGAGGTCGATTTGGTGGATCGGCCTCATCATAACTCGGAGGGCGATCCGACTGTGGTACATCGGGCGATGGTGGAGTAGCACTGGTGACTGCACTTCGGTGGTGGTGGGAGCTGCAGTTGCAGTCCCTGCTAGGTTCCGAACCCCTCCTGCAACGCGGGCTGGGGTCGCTGCAGGGATTGTCGGACCCGAAAACAACATACTGGTTGCAGAGGTGGGCCCGTCACCTGGAGTCAAAGCCGCGAATGCCGATGCAGCGACTTGCCGCTCCTCCCCCATGCTTTTTAAAGTTTCATGAATCAGTCTCCACACAGTGGGGAATTTGCTCGCCTCTTTGGATCCTTTACTTATTTCTTCCCACAGTTCTGCCCCTATTTTCTCCCATGTCATAGCATCAAAGGCGACTCCAACCGTGGGGATCAAATTCTTTCCTTTTGCCCAGAGCAATAATGCTTTCAGAGTAGACGAGTCATAACTTATACCTCTCGTTGAGAGGATATGTTGGAGGAGCTTAACCACCGCTGACTCTTCTTTTGTCATGGTAGCCCCCATCTCCTCCCCGGCCGCTCACCTGATCAGGGTGAGATTCTGCCTTTTGCGCTAGCGTTTCCCGAGTGCCGGGGCAGCACTCACCTTCGGCCGGCTTCCGCCCCCTCCGTTCTCGGTTTCGTCAGAAAATCCAACTCCGATCTGAGGGTCCCTGTTCGGGTGCCACCTGCTGACGCGGAAGTCACGGACACAGCACACGATCAATATGATCAAGCAAAATGTCAGTTTATTACATACACAGCTTAGTTAATATAGTTTCTGGCCTTCCTGATCATGCATAAACTTATCGTTAATTGGTTAACTATGTTTGGCAATATGCTGTTCATGCGCTACTAGCGATATTCTGATTCGTTCATAACAATAGTTCACACGCACTGCCCGCTTCTCCCATATCTTGTTTTCAGCATTGCAAGCCAATAGTTTCTTCCTCTTAATCTGCTTGTTTCATGTCTTCCAAACCGCAGTCGACCTTTGCAGCATCCTTGAATTCCTCTTGCGTTAAATGCAGATTAAGTCCACATAGTCTGAGTCTGGGTTGCTCACTACATGTCCTTGGCTTTTCAGATATTCCACGCCCTCTATAAAAACATTCACTTCAGTAGATGGAGTGTCTTTTTTCAATGTAGTTTTTGTCATTTAGGAAGCAGTTTAATTCTTTAATAAAAAAAAAACCACAAAAACAAAAAAACCCTCTTATACTGGAATAAGGATACATACATAGTGGTCTTGGAACTGGTGAATCCATAGCACTATAGACAGTATAATAGTCACAGGTTTTAAAACAATGATGTCAGTTAAAGAGCAGGAATGTGTTTGTTTCTAATTATGTCATGAGCATGTCATATGCAGGTGGAAAGCTGATTGCTCAATTGAACAGAACTTTATGGGCTAGCTAACAACTGTGGCAAATATATTAAAAGGTAGGCTAATTAGTAGATTAGGGAACTCAGAATTATCCATAGAGTAGAATAATTACCCCATCATCATGCAAACAGACATTTTATTCTGCATTTCAGATTATTATCTCTTTTTTAAAGAAACAATTGTCCAATCGTTGGATCACAGCTAATCTCATCATGAGTAACCAAGAGTATATTCTGGCATGGTTAACCCAGGTGGTTATCTTTCGGCTCCTGAAGGGGACATACTAAAAAGTTTGTGCTCCATGACTTCTTCATCTTTGTCATGGGCTTGTTCCTCAAATTTGAAAGGTTATACCCTCATGAAATACCAGGGAAGACTTTGATACATTCCTAGAGAGAATGTGCTACACATGTGATAACTGTCTTGCCATAAAATTCATTTCAGCTGCAAGCCACCAGGCTCTTTTGCACATAAAGAATGGAAGGCCCAGTGAGTTTATTAATAATTAATAGCTAGATATGTGTAGCAGGAGATGTATCATTTCTATACCTACTGGATTTATCTGGTTTTCCTTCAGACATATGTGATCACAAAATTTCTGTATAAAACAGATTTCTGGAGAGGGAGCTCCTAGAAAGAAAAAAAAAAAAAAAAAAACAGAAGAAAAATACAGTAATTAAAAGCAGTTTTGATTGCCTTAATTTCTACATAACTTTCCATAACTCCATAAGTTTCTACATAAATTTTTACATAACTCAGTAATTGAGGTATACGTATCAAAGCTTCTGATATGCAATGGACTTAAGTGGTTAATCAGTCTATCCAACTAGATTTTGAAACTACAATATAGGAGAGGTCAGAAATTAATAAAACCAGCTCTGAGGGAAGAAGAAAAAAACAAAGAGAAGCCCTTAAGGTTGGACCCTTAGGCTTCAAAACTAAAACATTGTTACTGACATTAATAAAATACCCATCAAATTAATCTTTATGGTATGTACCTCATCACCAAATTGCTACTATACGGGTATGCACAAATGCATGAATAATGAAATACTAATTCCAACTTAGTGAATATAAAATACCACAAGTAGAATGCTAAAAATACCATAATCTATTACATTTACAGAAACAAAAAAACCCCTAACTCTCAGACAAATCCCCACTCCACAAACTGAACAATTAGTCATATAAACATGCCTTAAACCATGTATGTTGAATGTTGCCAGGTTTTAATTCCAGTGGATAACCACAGGTAAGTTCAAAAGGGAATTATGCTTCTCTCCTCAGACAGAACTATTGAGCAACTATGAAAGGTTCAAAATCAGGAAATGACAGCGATAGGAAAAATTTCCACAGATTTCAATGGGCTGTAGATAAGATTTATATTAACTCAGAGTATGAGCATTACTGCCTGTTTGCCACTGTCGAAATCAGCCAAAGAACCAATTGAGTGGGGAGTAATAACTAAAACTCAAGTGACATCTAGCCATGCTGAGCAATTGGACCAGAGAACAAGCTATGAAAGACCTTCCCCTTACAAAGTGGAAAGGACCATTAGGAGATAAATGGAAATGCATAAATGATAATACTTGGTGTTTTGAATAGAAAGGAGAAATAGGATCGCCAGAGGCAAGCACCTACCAAGGAGTAATTACTCACCCTAAACCAGGAAATTTCACCTCTAAATGGAATTGCTCTTGGGTATATAATTGTACTCATTTAGGTGTGTTACAGGATATACCGGGAGTATATGATGCGGATGCAATTGGCTACACATGTAGAAATTTAAGATGTGATGTGGATTTGCAGGAAAAGTCCCACGCCACACAGTTACTTTACTTGCACCAGGATACACTGTATGGGTCTTAAGTGATGGAACGTGGACTAATCGATTACCAATGAATATACCAGATCACCAAATCACTTTAGGGGCACCTACCTTATGTCCTTTATGGAAAAATAGTCCTTTAAGTGCTAGTTGGTGGGGAAAGACAAAGAGGGAAATAGATGAGCCATGGCAGCCGAGAACTGCAACCAGAGTAGGATGGGGTTTCCAGGTGTTCTTTGCCCCGGGTACAATGGCCTACAGGAATCGTATGATGTTAACCAATTGTCTTTTAGTTTCAGCCAGGATAGAGTTAATTTTCTTCTTCTTGGTAGCTGGTATGGGCTGTGTTTTGGGTTTAGGATGAGAACAATGTCGATGATACACTGATGTTTTGGTTCTTGCTAAGTAGTGCTAAGTAGTTGCTAAGTGGCACTCACACTGGCCAAGGACTTTTCAGCTTCCCATGCTCTGCCCGGTGCACAAGAAGATGGGAGGGGGCACAGCCAGGACAGATGACCCAGACTGGCCAAAGGGCTATTCCATACCATATGACATCATGCTCAGTATATAAACTGGGGGAGTTGGCCAGGGGGCAGCGATCGCTGCTTGGGGACGTGCTGGGCATCGGTCGGCAGGTGGTGATCAATTGTATCGTGTATCACTTGCTTTGTATATTATTATTGCATTATATTATTATTATTATTATTACTACTACTACTACTATTCTATTTTATTTTACTTCAGTTATTAAACTGTTCTTATCTCAACCCACGAGTTTTCTGACTTTCACCCTTCCAATTCTCTCCCCCATCCCACTGGGGTGGGGGGAGTGAGCGAGTGGCTGTGTGGTGCTTAGTTGCTAGCTGGGGTTAAACCACAACATTGGATTATAACCTCTTTGAAAGGTGGACCGTCTTAGTTTGTATTTTGCAGCACTCAGACAAATGGGATCTTTATCCCTGTTTAGGATTCCAGTGGGATAGAGCAGCACAAATACACAGTAATCATTTAATAAAGCAAACTGAGCTAATTTAAATTACTGCTTAAAATACATCGGTATGTAATAGGTCATAAATAAAAACAGATCTACATAGTGCCCTGGATATCTTTCAGAGTGTACTTTAGGACGAGACAGTAAGTCAGAGTATCATCAACTGCACTTCCTAAAGCAACAAAACCCAAATTGCTGCAGCAGTGTAAGACTGTGAGTAGCCAGGAGATGCAGAGGGAAAGTTTAAAGTTGAAACTTTCATCTACTCTGTTGTGTTTCAGCCCTAAAACCCTCAACAGCTCATCTGAAAAGTCATTTCACTATATGTTTAGGGACTGAGCTTTAGTTCATACTAGTCACTTGCAGGTGATATCACTGGGCTTTGGACCGGGCAAATGAAAAATTCCTTTGAATTTAAACAGATTTTGAAACAAAGCTGTGTATACTTGTACACAAAGACTTACAAATAAGTAAGTCCTTTTTTAGATTGCCTTGTACTGTGCACATGACATATTTCTGTTTAGTTATCTACTTATTTGTCAATCACTTATTTTCATCCTGTGTTTTCTAGTGGAATTTAAGTATGGGTATGGTTAAGTGTTAAGCATAGACTCATAATTTTAATAGCCAGTCCCCTTCACAATAAGTGCAAAAATGGTCACAGGGTATTCTTTTCTTCCCTAATTCAGAAGCGGTTGAGAGATTTCTTTGCCCTTACAAAAAATTCCTCTTGAGAGGAAATGTATAGCCTGACAGCTGATCATAGTAAAGTTTCATGCATGTAGCAGAGGTCCAAAATGGAAAAAGCCTCACTGCCTTAGCTGCAGTGAATACTCTGGTGGCTACAGCAAAAGCCTTCAATACCTACAGCACATTAAGTCATCACAATGAGAGGACAGGTCACCTCTTGGTGTCCTCTGGGGTCTTGCCAAAGAAGTTGTCGAATGTCCTCTACTGTTAATTGTCACCCTTTGGGTGACACTCAGTTCCTGGGCATATGAATAAATTGGCAATGTGACGCAACTATGCAAATAATCTATGCAACCGCAATGGTGAGATACTTCTAGTACAGATATGGATTTATAAAGACCAATGTACAGGATGCTAGCAAGACCTCACTCACTGTGTTATGTACAAGTCTAGTCCTTCAGTCAGAAAAGATTAATTCACACCAATATGTGAGCAGGGAGCAGTCACAGTAATCCCCAAGGCTGATCACACCAGATGACACCAGAAATTCAGCTCAGCCAAACACAAGTGGAAAGGGGAGAACATCTCTCCCTAGTCTATCACAGAGACACTAGAAGACGGCTGGGAAATGAGAAGGATTTTTAATCAAAAGTGAAGTTTTGGTGAGAAAAGCCCCTAAATGTCTGTGCAATGGCACATGAGCAGCCTTGAAAAGGGCCTGTAGAGACAGAGGTGGCTGCTCTGGGGAAATCCCTTCCTATGCTCCTGTCCTGGTGCACCAGGCTGGCACAAGGCCACTAGGTACCCACTTCAGCCATACAATTAGATGAGAATAAAAGATGCATATACCTTGCTCTGATCTCTGAACTGAGAGAGAGGGTGACGGGGAAATTTCACCGTTTATTTGCCAAGTCCCAATCTGGCAAAGTATTTCCATCACGTTTCCAATGCGCACTGTCTGAATTGTCTCACCAAAATATTAAAAGACAAGTTTGTGTTTAAGTACATTGCCCAAATGCTATGTGGGCCACATGATACTGGTTTTCATATGGCATACCCTTTCCACTATTCAAGAG
Source organism: Platalea leucorodia (assembly GCF_965183815.1). NCBI lineage: Eukaryota > Metazoa > Chordata > Aves > Pelecaniformes > Threskiornithidae > Platalea > Platalea leucorodia. The sequence goes on along the minus strand of NC_138859.1, from coordinate 13,983,135 downwards.
GAATCTTCCCACTCAGAACAACAGATTAAAGCCAAATCCTTGAAAATATTTCATTATTTCATTCATTCATTCCAGTCAAGTTACTGGGAAGCAGGCAACTAAATATCTGAAGGAGTAAAGTCTCAGTCATAAAAGGTGATATCTGAGTCTGACTGCAAAGTCCAGCACTCCAGTTAAGAAATATGCTGAAGTGTAGGTTACATGTGCACCATATACTGAGCTTTTTCTTTCACATTTCGGTCTACACACTTTGAAATAAAATGTCATTCAACTTTACATAATAAGTTCAAACAAAATTATAATTGATGAGACATAATGACTTAGAAGATTAGCTAGAGAACAGTTCTTTTCTACGCATACCATGGTTAAAAAATATCACTATATTAATTCATACTATGTCATTAAATAAAATGGTTTTCTAATTCTGACTCTCTTCTCCGTATGAAACTACTGAAATGCCACAAAAAGACAGCAGTATTAGGCCATATCCTTTGCTCCCTTTTCATACAAATTCCCCCTTGAAGTAATAAGTAAGGTTAAGTCAGGAGAGGGCCCCATTTTCTTTGGCCTCGATCTTATAAATCCTTGCACGATGTACAGCTGGAAGTTTAAGAGTGTTGCTCTCAAGGATAATTTCTGGCAGAAGAGTCTGGATGGTGTAGCATAGTGTGTTTGAGTGCCAGCTAGCCAGATGTGTCATTTGTCTTGTTGCTGTGCTGGCTTTCCTCGCCTCCTCCCATATGAAATTTGCCTTGGTTGTCTTCCAGAGCAAGTACGGGCAGATGCTGCATATGGGCTGCAAGGAAAGTTAGGTGATAGCTGCAGTCTTCTGCTTAGTGTGCAAATGATTCCCAAGAGCTTGTTGTCTTACACTGTTCCCTTCATGACGAGAATGGCAAAAAAAGGGCACAAAAACAGTTAAGATGGGTGACCGATGAGACTGGGAGCCTTAGTCAAAAGAACAAAGCCAGTGTAAAAGCAGCATGAATTTCAGGAGAATCAGTTCCCCTGTCCAAACAGGGATCCTCAGAATCAGATTCCTCTCTCGCTTTCCTCTTAGAATAGGACAGGCTGTGTTGATACGAACACCAAGCCAGGTTATCTCTTCTTTCAATAATGCTTTCTTGAGTAATGCACTGAGATCTCCAAGGTGTCCTGGCTCAAAGGACATTTTAATAGGCCTTTCTAAACTTTCCTCTTCTTTTCTCCCAGGCATTCTTCCTACAAAAGTCCAGCTCTTCAGAAAAAAAAGTTTTAAACCAGAAGGAGCAACTATGTTCAGTAACTCATCTTCCATGTAACACAGACCAGAAAATTTCACCCAACCATTTCTATAGCAAGCTTCCATGCAAGCTGCATCAAGTCTTCATAAAGGCAGCTGCCCTCCATGTAGGGATCTCACATGACAGAATCTAGCACATATCTGGTCAAGCTGCTCCAGGGCTTGATTCACCTCACTATTTGGTGAGGTTGGAGTTGGACTCAATGATCCTTATGGGTCCCTTCCAACTTGAGACATTCTATGATTCTATGATTTTAAAATGTTAAAAAACTTCTTGAAATTTGTCTGTCTATAACATCCAGCCACAAGGATTATGGTGTGTCATCTTCTGCTAGATTTCAGTAGCTAAGTCCTTCATTCCTAGTCAAGTCAGCAAAGTGAGCAACTAAGTACTTTCCTGTACTTCCAAATGTTTTTGTTGTTCTTTCCCAGATATATTCTTGCTCTCCACCTCAGCAGCTGGGCTCTCCATCCTCATCTCTTTACCATACTAATGCTGCAAGCTTGCATACCTGTTTAAGCCTCCTCTTTTGTCCACAGACCAGTGAGAATGCAAGCCCTGTGGCATAGTCTCACCTGGTCTCGCTACTCATCATCAATTAAATAAGGAATCAGAGGGTGGTGTCTACCAAACACCATACATGTGTGTGAAATTTTGTGAGAGGATTGTACTTGAGGGAATTCACATAAGTAAAAACTCAACTTCTGGTTCTGAGATGACCAAAATGTAGGATCTGTGGACTGCTGAGACCAGTTGATAAAGATTAAAGCTCATATCTCAGCTGAACACAAGTTTCTAAAAACCAATGATCAGCTGCTTTGGTAGAGTCTTACATATCTTGAATTCATCAGGAGATAATATGGGTCCTGTTTCAGCTGGGGGAACTCAGCCATGGTAAAGCATAACCCAGTTCAGATGATGATACATTAAAACCATCAAGAAACATTCGTGGATGCTTCTGTTCCCAGTCTGATGGTTTTAGCATTTTGTTGTGCACCATGCAGCTGAAGAGACAAAAAGCCCAGTTATCGCTGTTCACAGACACAAGCTGCTTCTTTTCAAAAAGCCACCAGATAGGCAGCCTCAGCCTGACTGAATGAATTAGGGGACAAAAAGGACATGTTCCTGCCCTGGGGCTAGCCACAGCTCTCAATACTTGTTGTCAGGGAATGGGGAAATATCAGGTCCATAGCTCTTCTCCCCTCTCTGAGGGCCTTCAAAACTGATGGAAAGGGAGTGGTGCTCTTGGGCAGATCCAAATGAGGCGGCATTGTGGCCCAGCATCTTTGACCACATTCAGCACCCTGGCAGGCCCAAGGGGAACCTCCTGGGCATGAGCTAGGGAAAAGGTGGAGGTGAGAAAGAAGTGGCAAGGACTCACTCAGTTAAGAGCTTAAAAAGGAAATCTTTGGTCAATCTCTTGCTCTTCTCTCCTAGACACATGTTCAGCAGTTAGACATGTTTCCCATCAAAAACTACCAAGGCTCTAAATTCCAGAACAAAGCTCAGTAGCTTCCATCTTAAATGAACACATTTTGGGGTGTTTTGATTTGGGGTGCCAGGCTTTAGGTCCACTTTCAGAAGTGCTGAGCACTGCTCACCAAAGGAGGGTTGTCCACAGCTGTTGGTGCTCAGTGCCTCTGGAAAACGCATCTCAAGGGGTTTCTAAACAGATATCCGAAAATCAGGAACAGCTTTTGAAATGTGCAGGCTTCCAAAGCAGTTGAAGCAGTTCTGCCACTAACCAGCCAACTTGCTACACTGCCAGTCAGGCCTTCTCCAGCAGCAGCTTTTAAAATCACATTTGATTGTTGAGCAATTTTATTTATTGCAACTTCTGCGAGTGCTACTTTGTGAATATGGGCTTGGAACCACCATCTCTTTTTTGTTGTAGCAGTAGTTGTGTCCACATGGTATCTTAGCTGGATCAATTCTGGATCCAAGTGAGAATTCAAGAGAAGCAAAGGAAAAGGATAAGGGAAATTCTTCTTTTTCTTTGGTACACCAGCCAAAGAATGGCCAGGCTCCCCCACCTGCACTTCCTAGATAACCATTTGGATTTCCATGGATATCCAGGTGGATATCCATCTGGATATCTATCTTGGCATTATCTGCAGTTGATGGCGCAGATCTTTTTTATTTCAGTAGGGCCAGAACTTCACTCAAATTCTTGATAGAGTCAAGGAAAATTGTGAATGCATCCCTGGGGACAGAGCTTTGTCTTCTTGTGCAAGATATAAGAATCCCCAGTGGATTTGCATAACCCCAAAACCAGCTCAGCTGAGCCAAAAAAAAAATATAGGATAGCCTTTCCTGAGCAGCAGTGTGGTTTGGAGGCCAAGGGTCAGTGTGTGATGGAGAGAAGGCTGGCTCCTATATGTGGTCCTTGGCAGCACCAAGACACCCAGCTCAGCCTTCAGACCACACCAATGCATTCCTGCAGTTGATACCAACACTGCCACCACTTGTGCTCTGCTCCCCATGACAGCCTTTGAGTGAGATTTGGGTGCACAGTTTACTGGATGACCTTTTTGCTTTCTCAGCTCTGGATAAGAGACAACCGTTGTGATAAAAACAGCTGTGAAGCAAAACGGAGTTACTGGATTTGTGATTTAAGACCTTTCTTGTGTCATACTTTTTGATACTCACCCAGGCTGCTGCTTCTCTCTCCCCGTAGCTGCAGGCAATGGGGAGTGTTTTCCCTGGTCTCAGGCAGCGAAGAGGTACCAGCAGTTAAGCAAATACAAAATGATGAATACATAAAGCTTGCAGCTCTGTGTAGACAGACATCCCCACCTTTGCCAGACAGCTCAGCTCCTCTTGTCATCTCCCAAGTTAGACAAAGAGCTTGTCAAAGACAAATGGTACATTCAACAAAAGCCCTTCTGACCCACTCTCTTTTGCCGAGAGGCTTCAGCTCCTCTCAGCTTTTACATCATTAGCACTCTCAGGGCAGGCAGGGGGTCATTTCTAATTTGTGAATGCACAAGATGGGATTTTTAATTTGTTTGCCTTGCATATTAAACAGTACTTTCAAAGGCATTGTCAATAAATCTATGAATAGGGATCTTCGTTCCAAACCTAGTTGTTGCTTTAACTTTTTCAATTTGATTAGATGAGATAAAAAAAAAAAAATTCCTTGAGGGCAATCTCAGTCACCAAACACAGTGCCATCACCGAAATTCCCAGAGGGTTGAGGGCTTCATGATGTGAGGGAAGAGCGCTGCTTTGCGAAGGAGGAGTCAAACCAAGCTGCTACTTTGGACCCAGAAGTGGGCACTCAACTTATAGGCATGTGGCAGTAAAAAGTGCCTCCTGGGAGACGCTCACGCATGGCTTCTGCCCACCAAGAGGGATGGGGGGCTGTGTCACCCTGCCCAGGGTACCCTTGGGAGGGCCTAGACTTGTGCTATCGATCCCCTAAGTGACACACACAAGGAACCAACAGGGAAATCACAACTAGTTCATCAGTTTAACCTTCCTTCAGAGCTCCATGCCATGTGGGCAAGTATACCCCTCAGCCCTATAATCCAGCTGTTTCTCTAACAGGCTTGCATCCTCATGAAATCTTGTTTGTACGCTTGTCCCTCTTGTTTCTTCTCCAGGAGAAAGTAGGAGTTTTTATTTACTTCTCAGCTTTTCATTTCCCAAAATACTTTTATTAAGCTTACAGGGCAAAAAGGGGAATGTTTCCATATGTTTGAACATAAATGCATGACAGTAGATCAGTAGCGCTTGTGCGCTCTCTCTCTCTCTCTGCATGATATGTGGTATTACAGGGCTATTGAGCTGTAGCGCTGGTGTCACAAATAGAGCCATGTGGAACTTGACAGTTTTGGTTCACAGGGTTTGTGCTAACCTTGCTCCCACTTTTAGCTCCTGGGAGGTTTGCTCACATATATAGACAAAACCAGGGCTGAGTTTCAGGACATCTAAAAAGTTGGAGAAAAACTTAGCTACTAAGTCATCTGTGCTCAATTTCTGATGGAAACTGTGGTGAAGCCATCGAACATTTAATAATATGTCATCAAATGGTCATTTGAAAGAGGTCCAGTGAAAACTGTCCCAGATTTGCTCCTTCTTAGTCCCAAATTCATTCAAAATGGTGCCACATTTCCTAAGGGTGTGGAAACTACAGCAAATATGTGAGAACTCAAGAGATCCCCGTAGAGCACAGGTGAGTTTATGATAAATTGGCCTCCTCTGGTCCTTCTACTCTGGGGCCTCTCAGTAAATTTCACTGGTTGCTTCATAGGAAGCTGCAAAAGAAATAAAAAAAAAAAAAAGCAAACCAGAAACTACCTCCCTTGCAGTTATGACTTGACCTTCTTCCAGGGTAGGGGAGTAAGCTGCCTTTCAAATAACTGTGTTTAGAGTTTGATTTACATCCTGAAACATCAAGGATTTTCTATAACACAGCATGGGGAAAGAAAAAGCGTGTTGTCAAACTAAACACAAACTGAGCAAACACTGCCAGCTGAGGGAAAACTACAAAACTATCAAACGATAGTTTCCATTTTCAGGGAAGGATGGGACTTGTGGTGGCTGGTCTCACACAGGCAGCCCTAGCCATGGGGATAAGCACCTCCTAAGCTTCCCCCCTGCCTTATTGTCAGCAACCGCTGCAGTGGTCGCAGTTCTCTCTCCTATCTGCCCTTGCCTGCAGTACCTAAGGCTTCCAGGTAGGGCTGCTCCACCATGGAGAAGAGATGGTTTCATCAAGCAGTCTGTCCAGTGAGGGTAGCAGGAGTGTGAACAAGAAAACAAGGCAAAAAGAGACAAGAAAGGCAATGTCTAACTTTGGCCCATGAAGGGCCACCTCTGTTTGCAGAATGTCTCAGCATTCATCTTTCCAGGTGGATCTCCTCTCCACCGCTCCCCATCAGCGTGTCCATTCCTGTGTTCGGGACCATGAGGTCAGGCACGGGGGTCCATGACCTGCCTGTAAAGTTTGTGCACATGCACTTCCATGACATGCAACACCACTGCCTTGTGGAAAGTAAATGAGTGCAAATGACCCTGTACTACATGTCTAACATGGCAGTACAAGCAACGCTGTAAGGCCTCTGTGGGCTGGGGAACAGGGCCACCTTGGTGATGGGAGCAGTGTCCCAAGGGCCCCGCATGGGACCTTCCTGCAAAGTGACATGCTGGAGTGGAGAGACTGTGGCCTCACCATCAGGGACAGCCAGATCAATAGACCAGGCCCCCTGAAAAGGAGAGGCAGAGTCCAGAAGAGCCCCTTAGACAATGAATTATCTAACTCAGGCACTAAGATGTAACACTGATTGAAAAGCTTATTCAAATTGCTTTCACTGTGATTCATAAACTCTTCATGCAAATTCATATATTAGGATGAGCACAAAAATTAGAAAGCTGGAATAAGATTGCTTTAATTTAAATGAGACACGGTTGTGACTATTAGGCTTTTACACTGTTAGCAGCAACCCATCAGATGTTAACAAAATCTGATATGCAACAGTTTTACATATCCCCTTGTGGGAGAAATATCAACTTGCAAACCGCTTTATAAATCATCCACAACTTTAGAGTTAGGCTACTGTATCTAAATGGCTTTTAGATATGCTTCCTGGTTTAAGCTACCATATTTACAAATTAAAGCTTTTTCAAACCATGTTTTTTAATATAATTTGCATATTTAGTAATACATTGATTAGCATTAAATACTGATTATTGCGATTTATTTCAGAAACAGATGGGATGCATTGAGTGAAAAGCCAGAGCATTTAAACAGAGCACGCTCCCAGGCTGACTCCCGATGAATGATGAATACAAAAACTTTATTAACTAATCTGATCTGAATTCTCTCAGTGCCAGGAGGCACACAAGGCGCAAACATCGTTCTTCCACTTCGATCGGTCCGCTGCTGCGTGCTCTGGAGTCAAGGGCCACAGCGCAGTCTTCCGTCGGTTTCCCCCTCAGGACACAACCGATCCAGCTCCATCTCCTCCTCCTCACTTCGTTACCGATTTTCTCCATCCCCGCCATTTCTGATGCTCGTCGTTTCTGCAACTTTTTTTTTTTTTTTTTCTTGGAGGAAGTAGTTGGCCTCCTGCCCAACCCCCATGACTTGGAGGGCCAGTGGTTTTTCTGTCAGGGTGGCCTTCCCTTAGGCTGCGTTGGTTCGCGGCACCTTCTTCAATTTTATCCGGTGCACCCTCCAGAGAGGGATCCCCTATCCACCACCCAGGGGACGCGCCTTCTAGCCGTGCAGCCCCAGCCGAAGGTTATTAACTAATAAGAAAAAGAAAAAGGAAAGAGGAAAGGATACTTCACGCTGGCTCCTTTTCAAGTGCCTCCCTCGCTTGAGAGTCTATGAAACTGCCATTAAGGAGAATTTAAATCAAATAATGCCATTCAAAGATGCGCATGGGTTTACGGAAAGCTCTGGCACAGCGAAGACAAAATCCTGACCCCGAGTCTCAGCGGAAAGGAGGAAAAACCTGCCCCGAGGAGCCGGAGTGTCGTCCCTTCGGGCTCGTCGCCCAGTGCCACCAGGTGGCAGCCGCCCACAACGCACATTTTCCCGGCACGTTTTGGGGGTTTTCCGCGATCGCCGGGGAACTTCTCGGGCTGGGTGAAAACACAGCTGGGTTTCCCTCTATTCGCAATGGGCTCAGAGCACCTGGTTTTCAAATACGCTGCCTTTAGTTGGCACCTGATAGTAGGAATACCCCTGTCTCTACTATAGGTTTCACAGCGCTTGTGTGTTTGTGTGTGCAAGTATATAGATTTTATATATATATAATTTTGACACAAAAATAAGATGTACATAACCTGTATAAAAAATGATCTATTAATCAGCCACATCTCCACATCTACATAGATAAGCACAGTTTTTTAATAGCAAAATGAGCATTTAGAACACCAATGTAATATAAACTTGCTATTCATGTTTACAAATATTCTCCTCTAAAAGAAACCTTTCTTTCCCAAAAACACGTCGGCAGGTCTTTCACCTTTATTTAGGAAAGTACATTGAAATAGTTTCAGGAAAGGAATAGGCAGTCTCATGAAAGATAGGTCCATTGGTGGTTTTTAAACATGACGGTTCAACATCTGGCTGAGCCATGGAAGTATGGTACAGGAGGGATTACTTCTATATGTGCCCTGCTTCTTACACTCTTAAGAAAATGTATCCACTGCTGGGCACTGATGAACCTGTAGCCTGACTCAGTGCATTGGTTTGTATCTTATTTAAATTAGCTTTCTGTATAATTTGGCACTGAGAGAATTCAGATTCAGATTCAGATCTGTATAATTAATGATGCAACCAATTAGTCTGTCAAAGGCTGAATAAAAAGCATCCAAAAATTACCAACACCTCCTTTCCTCATCTTCAAAGTTTTATTAAATACTCAAAAGTATTTAAAAGATCAGTTATCCATTTCACTGCTGTTGGGGGTTTACTCTAACATGATGTGTTTGTCTCCTATTGCGAGTAGTGAAAATTCTCCTGTATCTGGCATGTTTTGTTTGGATTGAGATGGCATGCAGCTGATGGCTGTGACCTTCATGGTGGCTTAGATCCCTGGCTGGCACTGATTTTTGATTTAGTGCCGATCTGCTGCGCTTGTCACAGGCTGCAAGGTGCTTTCCATACACTAATGGAACAGCTCAAGGGCAGATGGGCCATGTAAATGTCTATCTTTCACCAACATTGTGCTAAATAGAGAGCTGAGTTTTCTACATGTGAATGACAGACACTGAGATTATATACGGGAGTGAACTGGGAGTTCTTCTGCCCAGGTTGATGCTCAGCGGTAAATGAATGTCACTGTAAAATGGGAGGTTTTATTATTATGAGTGGTAATGAATATAACTGTACAGTGTTAAACAGAATACTTAATATTGCCTATATATCCACGTCTGATGGCAGGAACTAGCCATATACGGACCATGCGCCCTGTAAGCAGTTGTATATTTCCTTCAAATCCTAGAGGATTTGCACCAGAGCTCAGTTTGACTCTGTCTGCATTAATAAGTCATTAATAAATCCTGTTCCCTAATGACATATTCAGCTGAAAATTAATTCACCCCAAGCTCTCCCTAGAAGGAAACTAGCAAACTGGATTGCAAATGGCAAAGGATTCCAGGTTAACTCTTTGCTTATTCACCAATGTTAGGAGTGGATGAAGGGCCAATCCAATGGTGTCTACATAGGGAAAATCTCCTATTAGGCTCAGTGGAAGTTTCTTCTGCGTACAAGCGCAGGGAGAGGCCGTTAGGTTTACTTCAACAGTATAGGGAGTAATGCAATGCAGTTTACTGTCATATTAATCTTATCATCACTGACATTTTTAACACAACAGGTCTTTACATGATAAACATATTCCTTGCACTCAGAACATCATGTCAAGCTGATTTGTAATTTCCATATATTAGATGCAAAGCTGGAATATTCAGATTACATAAACAAATGGGATAAGAAATACATGCCCTCTTAAGTGTAACAGACCAAATCATACCATCAGCTTCTGCACAGAACTCCTAAGTGAAATCAAAACAGAGTGCTGCATTGAATTGAAGAGGAATGAAGAATTCTGCTTAAAAGCCAGAACCGTCTTTCTCTCAGCTGATCGGCTCTCTCATTATTGGAAAATTATCTATTTATTAACTACTTAACTGATTTTTTAAGTTGTTGGTTTAATGATTAAGGTTGCCATCACTAATTTCTAAGGTGGGAGAGAAAAGGAAAGAGACCACTGCCTTCCTTGTACTGCCTCTTGACAGCTAAGTGCATTTTCAAGGACACTCAAAACTGTGTTTAATTGCCCATTGCTCCACGGAGAAGCAAGGGGCAATTGAAACCTGGGAGCACTCTGGCCATGGAGCAATGCTCAGGATCAGCTTTGCTGGCAAAGCTACATTAAGCCAATTTTCCAACCAAAGGAACACAAACAAGCCATGGTAGAAGGAAATGTTTCAACCCCTTTTTCAATCCAGTTTTCCTATTTATGGAAAAAAAAAATCCATGAAATTAAATTAAGATATTCTGATTATGTGAATTATGAAATCAACCAAGGAATTTTTATGGAGGAGGTAGAGGGAGTAACATCCACCATGGAATTCTGTAATAAAGGAATTTTAGAGCAATTTCCCCAAGCCCTTTTGTTTCCAGCAATAATGAGTGCTCTATGAGTTTTGTCTATAGGAACCATTTCTTCCTTTGGGCAAGGACTGTAGTCCTCTCAATTGGCCCAGGAAAGTATTTTCACTGATTTTGACAAACAGAGGCCAAGCAGGATCAGGCTATAGGCTACAGAGCCTGTTTCCTCATCTGTGACAGAGAAGTCATCCTTTTCCTAAGGGTGTTGTTATCATTACCAGAGTGCAACAAGTCTTACATGGATGAGAGAGAGAGACAGAGATCAATTCCAACTGGGGCTGAGCTCTCAGCTCAGAGGAAGATGATTTGGAGGGATGCAGGTAGCACAGTACAGCTTTGGGCTGTGGAGAACCAGGGTTTCCCTCCAGCACCTGCTGCTGCCTGGGGTTCATTTGAGCATTGTGGTTGTTTGGAAGACCTTGAAGAGGGACACCTGGAGCTGTTCAAATCATACACCACCCAGAGCTGCCAGGCTGGCACCTTGCCTACATCCAGATTGCAGCTGGGCACTCAGCTTCCTCCACTGCCCGTAAGAGAGCCAGTGTCTGGCAGCCCCATACCATAGAGTCTGAATTCCTCCTCTCCGCTTGAACTTAGACACCACAAGAAGTTCAACACCTCACAGTTTTGGCTGCTGTGATGTGAGGGCTTAGCGTTTTTAGGATGCAGTTCAAGTAAGTGAAGGGTGCTGTGCTGGGCCAAAGCCCTGACCCACTTCCAGTGTGCTTCAGGCTGAAGATATGAGGGCCACCTCCCCTGCCCTGGCACCTTGTCCTGGGGTTGTCCCCATTCCCCATGGGCCCAGGACCCCTGGAGATCTGAACCTCTGGCCATGACTGTTTGAAAGGTGCTGGGAGGAGGCTGGTCCTGGTGGTGAAATTGGGATCCTGGAAATAACTGCTGTGAGAAAGGCTTGGACATCAGTAGTCAAGACTTGATGTGGAATATCATAGTAGCTGTTGGGAGACTGCAGGCAGGCATGCTTATTGATGGGCATACTTAAAAGACAATATACCTTTTGCTCTGGTGTGAACACAATGCTCTTACACAAATTAGCATCCCTGGACACTCTTATCTATTCCACAGCATAGGACTCCATTGGGGGGAACCATAAAATGACCCGGTTCACCTCTTAATATCTTTTTATAATGTAAGAAGAAATCAAATATAGAGAATAAATTTTATTTGCCCCAGCCACAATAAAACTATCATTGGAAATTCAAGACATATATAGACAGCACATGAGAGTGTGGATTTACCTAACACACATGAAATTGTTCGAGAACACTTCATCTTTACATTAACTTTTTCCCTGTAAAGCTGCCAAGGTCAGTAAGATCTTGGTTCATCTGCCGCATAAGTGCCAGTTGCTTAAGTCAGAGCTGCTGTGGGACAAGTCTCTTGAAACATTCTTACCTCCCAAATTTGTGAATTGGTGGAGAACCTCACAAATGTGTGTCAGATCCTTTTCCAGCCCTCCTCGTCCCCTACTGCCATTTAGGTTTTCTAATGCAGCATATTTCCCCATGTTCCTCTGAACATACCTGCCCTCTGGGGTGAGAAAACAGAGCATTAGCTAAAAACTTGCTTAGCAAAATTTACTGGAAGTGCTCATTGTGCTCTTTCTTGTTCAACTGAAGAGCAATATGTACAGTACTTACTGCATGTGAACCATAAATCCCTGTGGCTGATGCACTCTGCAGAGGTATCGATAGATGGGTAATGCAGTCTTCATATCCCATGAAAGACCTTTTTTTAATCTTTTTTGCAATTGGCTTTTTTAAGTTTCTAACTTAGGCCACCCATACGTAAGACTGAATTCTGTGGGAGTCTCTGGGCCTGGGGTCTGAGCTGGCTTTTTGTATGCATGAGGTCGAACATTCAGTCCCTGAAATGGCTGGAGAGTCCCAAAGTGAAGGATATTAAAACCTACTTTTCAGTCTTAATTTTAGAAAAAGCTGCTTCAGTGTTATGTGGTACAGAGATATCTCATTAGCTCTTACCAGATCCCTGCCTTTGGAGGGCTCTTTCACTGTGCTAATGGCACTTTGACATTTTGTGGATTACTCTTTCAGGTTCCATAATCAATTTAACATTAACATTCATGTAAACTATTAATGAAATAATATTAAAAAAGAAAAATGTTCCTACAATACTGCAACATTTTAATGCCTCGTTAAAATCATTAGTAATGCTAATATTAAAGAACTTACTTCATCTTTCAGAGAACCCCAAATAAATCATAATCAAATGTTTGCTAATGTACAGGCAGAGAAATAATTTATACATTGCTGGCATATAGGCATCACATACACTAAAGATGACACCATAAGGTCATATTATTAAGCACTTGCAACTAGTTCTGGCTTTGGAAACTCATTGTATACAGTATTATTTTATAATTATCATTAAACATACTGAATATTGTTTGTGGTTTTTATTTATGAGAAAAATATATAGTATGCCTCTCAGCCAGCCAGTGCTTTCATGGAATTCAAGTTGCAAACAATGACATGCTTCACTGACCTCGGTGACTTACAAAAGCCATTTATATTCAGTACTCTCATTTATGCTATCTTTAAAAATGAGTAAGAGACATATATTAATAGCAAGAAACTGGTAGAATGATTGCATCACTACCTGTCTCCAGATTTATTGCAACACTTCATTCTCCATCAGTTGAATTGACATGGGAATGTAAATGTTGTA
>NC_138859.1:13021446-13352313 GCF_965183815.1 Platalea leucorodia | reverse complement strand
TCACAGTAAGAATCACCCAGATTAATGAAGAATGAACTTTGATGGAACCGAGCAAAGTGCAGCGGTGATAGAACCATAACTGGCTTCAGCATGCAACAACCCAACACCACACACCATCTCTCCTGCCCTATAGGACTGTTATGAGAGATGAAGCCCAAAGTCATGGACCGAATGAACTCAACGGACATTTTAGAGGGATGGCCCATGGACTAAGGGAATGATATCTGTGTGTACATATCAAAAGACTGGAAAAGTGGTGGTGATTAATTGGAATGTATTGGAAAGGATAGGACCTGGGCATGACATAGATGGTATAGAATAAGGGGTGGATACTGTCCTGGTTTCAGCTGGGATAGAGCTAATTTTCTTCCTAGTAGCTGGCACAGTGCTGTGTTTTGGATTTAGGATGAGAATAATGTTGATAACACACTGATGTTTTAGTTGCTGCTAAGTAGGGCTTACACTAGTCAAGGACTTTTCAGCTTCCCATGCTCTGCCAGGTGCACAAGAAGCTGGGAGGGGGCACAGCCAGGACAGCTGACCCACACTGGCCAAAGGGCTATTCCGTACCATATGATGTCATGCTCAGTATATAAACTGGGGAGAGTTGGCCGGGGGGCAGGGATCGCTGCTCGGGGACTGGCTGGGCATGGGTCAGTGGGTGGTGAGCAGTTGCATCATGCATTACTTGCTTTAATAATAATATTATTATTACTACTATTTTATTTCAGTTATTAAACTGTTCTTATCTCAACCCATGAGTTTTCTCACTTCCACTCTTCCGATTCTCTCCCCCACCCCATCAGGGAGAAGGGAGGGAGCGAGCAGCTGTGTGGTTCTTAGTTGGTGGCTGGGGCTAAACCACAACAACCCACAAAACAATAATTATAATAATTTCTAGAACACTACTTATCATGTAAAACAGAGTTAAAACGCTCAACAGCTTATAGCAAATACAGGAATAATTTATTCCCTAGATATTGTATAGAGACATGAGAACACTGCAGTTTCTATGGCAGATGTTTGGAAAAGCTTTCCTGAAGTCTTGGTTCATCATACCTCATTGTCTACAGACAATCTGTGTCATTAGGGAAACATGTTAATGTGTCACGAGAATAAAATTACTGCCTTCAGCTACAACAAACACAGCATTCTATGCCAGAGAGGCTCAAACGGTAGTCTGAGTTGCTAGAGTCAATCTGCACACACAGCAGCACATCTGCTTTCAGTGAAGGAACAGTGTGGTGTCCCTTGCTTTTCTCTACTAGTACCAGTATTTCATTTCTAATTACAGCCTTGGGTAACCACACTGTGATTTAACACAGCAGTCACAAAGAACTATCCAGGAACATAGATTCTAGCAGAGCTACAATTCAAAGAGTCCCTGGAATTTGCCTGAACTATCGGGATCAAATTTCAGTTTTACAGCCTTTACACAGTCAAAACATTCCTAGTGCAGAGAGTATTCTTTTTCCTACATCATTAAAACAGGCTACTGAGCCCAACTAAAAGGACTGTCTCTGTATGTTTCTAGTGTTCTGTAGTTTGTTTTTCTATTCGCCCCCATGAAAAATCATTGATGAACACTAGTCAGGAAATGTGAAAAGGAAAAAATAATCTACAAATATTTTCACAAATGCTTTATGACATTTCCATAATAAACTAGATTTATTTACCCCCATGGTTAGTGCTCTTTAAATATGGTTCCTGCATTCCTAGAAGAATGTTTGGGATTTGTGTGAATAAGGATGGAGACATTGGTAGGCAAATGAAACATAATCTAACACGTATGAATAAGGAACTTTATATCCCAAACTATCAGGTATGTGAACAGCAGACTCTTGAATGGGTCTGCATTTGGAGGGAAAGAATAGCATTATAAGTAAAGTATCAGCCTGAATCTCATTCAATCCCAGGCAAATCATTTTTACCACTAGAATACACTTAGTATTATCAAGCCCACAGTAGTCTGCATGATGCTATCAAAAACCCAAACCACTCTAATTTACTTCTTGTGTGACTTCTAGCATGTTACTGAAGCTATGTTTTCTTCCACTATTTGAGAAATGAGGTAACAGCCACATATGAGGCTAAACAATTATTAAATTTGATGCATTTTAGGAGTCAGACATACAACACTGAGTTTTCATTTCAATCTACCATGAGTTGGACATTTCACAAAAGACACAGACTTAAGCTAACAGCAGATGGGGGCAGTAAGTGCATATGCATATTGCTCAGTACAGAGCAGTAGCTCAGATACCTGATCTGGCTCAGAAGAAATATTTAGATCTCATTTCTAAACTTGTCAGTCTGGCAAAACTTCTCCTCCCTTGTAACGGAGATAATGGCCTTCAACTCACTTTTTTTTTTTTCTTCTTTCTTTTTTTTTTTTTTCCCCTCCATCATTCCTTGCTGCAATCTCAGAACCTCCCTCATTCCTTACAAAGACAAGAAGGGCCGGTAGTTGTATGGTTTTTTACACCAGCTGGCTCAGACAGTTGGTCCTTCTGTTCTTTACACCTGCTTTCAAAATAACATGACCCTTGAGCATGCAGGAGCAAAGAGCAATAACAGAGGGGAGGCAGCACACTGCACTGAAAGAAATGAACACATTTCCAGTTAAGGGTGTATTTATAAATAGCCTACAAAGGGCTTATAAAAGTGTTATGTTACAGACATGAGCAATATGTTCTAGCAAATCAGTAGGGGGCTAACCTATGACTACTGATCACTTGTTTAAAACAAATCTGTGTGCCAATTTAGCCTATTTAAGCCATCTGCAACTGCCTCTATGTAAGGTAATGTCTTGCATTCCCCATGGACCGAGACCTACACTTCCTGAGAAGGCATGTGGAGAGGGTCAAAGACTTTTGTGGTACAAAAGAAATAAGCAAAGGGGAAACAAAGAGCATGGTATAAGCGCTACGATTTGTAAGATGGAATGCGCAGGGGCAGAAAAAGGTACAGGTGGAGAGAAAGAGAGAGGTGATAGGATGTATTTTTGGGAGATGAGGTTCAACAAATTAGGTCATCACCCTTTAAACCTTTGCTGGAGCACTGCATTATCTAAGGCTGTCCATGACCCTAAGTTAGGCATGCTACACAAAGTAACACTTGAAGGCTGAGAAGGATTAGGGGAAAAAATAGGTAAGGTGTACAAAGCAATGTAATAGAGAGGGCTAAGATCTCTATTTCTCCTTCTCCTCTTCTTCCTTCTTCCCCCTTTATAGAGGAAAAAGACTAATTTGGAAGGACATACACTTAAGACAGAACAAAGAAAATTTTTTTCCCAGGACATTCTGAATTAGCTTGTGGGATTAACTGCACATGATATTACTAGGGCAAATGCTTTATTGTAATGAAGCATACATAAATAGATAATAGCACCTGCTTTTGCACTATTTATGCTAAACACTATAATCTTTATGCTGTAAGGCATAGAATGATTGCTCATTTTGCCCCCCTCCACTGTAGACAGTCACTCCATTAAATGGGATAGGCAGAAGTTGAGTTAACACCCTTGGCACAGCAACTGATGCAATTTTATTGCAATTCTTAGGTTCTTATGAGGTTTATCAATCCTCATTTCACAGTGGAGCCAGATACATTAAATACTCCTCTTCCATTCCATTGTTTATTAAAAGCTGCCGTTTTCCTGAAGGAATTAATAAACAAACTGTATTCATTTATAATGGTCAGAACACAACAAAACAGATAGTTAACTGCAGAATTTTTTGTCACAAGATGTTGTGAAGGATAAACTTGATATCAGCTCAAGGACAGACTGGACATGTCCATGAGAGAGAAATCACTGAATGTTATTAAATACAAAGATACCATATCTGTGTCAAAAAGTCCCTGGGTTACAAATTACTGAAGACTGGGAAAGCATTCTGGAGAGGTATCACTGTATGTTTGCACTACTCATATTCTTTCCCAACCAACTGCTTTTGACCAGTGTTAGAGCAAGAATAAGGGGTACGATGATTAGGGGGTCTATAGATTCTTAGACTATTCTTAACAGTGTGTAATTCTACATTGTCAAGCAACCCACTACAAGTTCCTATATATTTATTATTTATCCAACCATGTTTACCTTCACTATAGAATCACCATTTCCCAGTAAAACTGACCTGCTTCTGGGTGTTCTACCGTTGCTTCGGGAGTCCAAGGCCTAGCTTTTACATACCCCCTCTTTTCAAGAGCAAAGACGAATCCTCCATCTCCAATCACAAATTCTCCAGCATCTAAACGCTCTAGAATACCCTGCAGAAAGCAGGAAGAAAGGTTAATAATTACAGTTCTTCAGTTTTGTGGGCTTCCTTTGTTGACATTTCCTGTATTTGCAAAGCAGATATAATTATTTGTGGGCTACCAGAAACATCTTTGCCATAATAATAAGAAGTAATCCATTTCCTTCTTGAAATTCTCTTTAAAGAATAGTAGGTGATCTGTTTTACAACATAAGGCGTTAATATATGCATATATATTACATAAGACTTTTAATTATTCAGTTTATTGTATTCCAGAGATATAGTCCCCAGAACTAGAAGTCAATGGTCTAATTCCATTCCTATGAAAGTAAAACACAGTCTCAAATTCTCCTGTAAAATATATGTGAAACTTTTTAAAATGAAACACTAGTATCACTGACCTCTTCATTAGCTCATTTGCTCTTTAGCTACAAATGCCATCATGACAGAGCCTCAGCACAAGTAGCTTGTGACACAAGATGGCACAACAAGCATCAAAAAAAGTAAGCATGTAACATTTTCCTAGCAAATAAGACACATCTCAGAATGCTGGCCTCCATTTTCTGACAGACTTTTCACTGGCCTGGGTTTCCTTACCTAGACTTACAAAATGAAAGAAAATCCTGCTTCTTTTGCACAGCCCAGAAATGTTTTAAGATGCCAAATTACAAACCTTACAGCACCCTGTGATTAACCTTGCTTCTGCCTTGAACTCTACACTAACACAAGGAAAGTGGTAATTATTTTTTTTTGTAAAATGAAAAACATGAATACAAAATATATTGATTGCACCTAATACATATTATTTTTTGTATTCCTTTCATTGCTTCATTGGATTGTTCAAATTTTCAAAAAAGTACCTTGCTGTTATACTAAATAGTACTAAATTCTGCCAGTAGATTACAAACATAATTCTATTTGACTTTAAAAAGTGGATTAATGCAGACCCATTACATTAACAAAGGTAGTGGGTACAGAAAAAGATTTTAAAAAATCAAAGGTAAGACTGAAATTGCTGTCCATAGTTATCTTTTCCTGATGGCCTACTAGCGTTTCAGTAGATGAAATTTGAGGGAGTAGGGGAAAAAAAAGCACCTTGCGGACATAGAGTTGAGTGTGTTTTTTTGTGTTGAGAGGAAGGGTTTTTTAACAATTAGCCTCCAACCTTTAGTAGATTATCTTTCTTGATAATTTCTCCTTCATTCATTCAATTATCTCACACCATACATCCAGGAAAGAAAAACACTTATAACATCTCAGCACTGCCCTTTAGGCAGCATGAGAGTATGCCTTTCCAACAAGAAGGTGCACTGTGCCAACTATGCCAGTTCCAGTACCAAGCATAGCAGTGTAAGGCTACTTGGAGGCCACAAAGCCTGGCTGAGAGGGTCGGCGTTTTTGGCCCAGGCACTGACATAGCAGCAAGGTGATGGGGCTTCTCTGCACAGTGTTGCTGTGCAGATATATGAGCTAGGCCAAGTGTTGGCTTGCAGATGTCTGCATCACATTCCATTGCACATTCTGGACTTTCCAAAATATTGACGTAATTAACTTTACAACGTTAAGAAAAAGTGCAAGCTTTTATCTTTATTTCAGCAGGACCAGGGCAAAACTCAATCTACAATACTCAGTCTCCAAAACTCAGTAATTTTCAATAAGTCTACAAGTCGTGCCTGTCTATTAGGGCAATTCTGTTGTAAGTGTAAATGTCAGGAGGCTTTGTAAAGATTGTGTTTGCAATTAACTAATTTGCAGTTGTAACAGAATGCCTCAAATGGGGCCAGAGAAAGGCACCCAAGGGATCACTGGTTGAGTCCCTGCTTCCTCTGCCTGCCAAGGAATCTTTTACAGACAGAGCCTGCTTCAGAAGTTTAATATGCAGAGAACAGGAGTGCAGAGGGGAAAACAAAAAAAAAAAATCTTAAATGTATAAGCAACCTCAGTTGTTGCTTGTTAACTGAAGATTACATTACAATAGATACATGTTGACACAATATATAGATATATTTAAATGCACTACAATCAACAGGTTTTTTTTTTTAAGTCCCTTCTAGGATTTAACAGCAGTTTCCCTTCACAGTTCTAGCTTTTTTAAACTGCACTTTAAAATAATCTTCACTTTTGACACACAGAAGCAACATAAGCCATGACTGAATAGATTGTGGTATCTTAATATATAATATATTGTGATATATTAAACCTAGCATCAGGGCATCTAATAGCAGGTGACATAACTATAAAGCACAAAGTGCTTAAACTTACTTTGTCAGTTCAGATTGGCTCAAAATGGAAATAACTTTTTTGCGGACTTTATTATAGGTCTGATATCATCTCTTCACACCATTTTTACTTTATCTATACTGGATAAAATACCATTGGTTCAAACAGCATATAGCTAGCATGAGTTCAGCATCAACATTGTTTTGTTCTGCCCCAGAGAACTACAACTGTGTGCTCATGCCCAATCCAGATCAAAATTGTACTGTCAAGTGATCCAGTAGTACACAGATCTGGTATTAAATAACAAGAAATAGTATCTGTAAAAAGCTAACCAGGGCTTTTTTGAGCCATCTTTTCACTGCTTCACTTTTGCTACCATGAACAAAGTTGCACCACAGTCCATACATCTATCCACGGAAGGAGTGCAAATGACTGTATGAAGATATTCCCCCAACCAACTTTAAGAATGTAACCGAACCATATAAGTGAAAAGCCTGCTTGGTCTACCTATATCCTATCTTTCCATCGGTGGAGAGAAAAAAAGCATCTCAAAATAACTATTCAGATCTTAAGTGAGCCCTCAAGAAAGGCTTATCTCTGTCCATTGCCTGTAGGAGAACCTAGGGCAATTGCCTTCTGCTAGGTGTCTGAAGTTAGGTGGCATGTGCCAAAAAATAAGCAGCAGAACAAATACCTCCTCACCTCCTTCCTTTATAACTGAGCTACCTGAAAGGCATAGAGTTCATAGACTTCTTCCCATATCCTTCTGTTCTCTTACTCTAGACTTATATGCTACATATAAAACCAAATAAAAACAGTTCTGAGTAAGAAGTGTCCAGTGTCCTACTAATAATACTGTCCTTCCAAACAGAAGGTAGAATACATGATTCCACTGACCCTCCCAAGCAGCACTGCAGGGTAGCAGTACTGGTATATGTCAGAGAGTCTGATTTAGATATTGCTCAAATGTTTATCTTGATGGCCAGAATGGCTGATGCCTGAATAACCTTTTATACTGGCTTATTTCTTTAGCTAAATGAGAGTGCGAAGGGCATGCATATATTGGAGACTGCGCTCCTATTACAAACACTGTTGGTATTCAGTCATATAAATAAAGGGAAGAGCAATTTGGGGCTTTTAGAGTTGTCAGGACGCTGGAGACAGGAATCCCATCCAATGAAGGTTTATGCTTACAATATTTACAATTTTAATGTGTTGTGAGCACTGCTTAGTTTGCATATCAAATAATATTAAGCAAAATGGTTTTGAACTTTGGTGGCTTCAATCTATGTGTTGAGAGAAATCAAGATTCTGTGAGCTGTTACAGCATTAAGTTGAATCTAATCTATCTATCTCATAACAGTGTCCAAATGTCTTTAATGGTTTGATGCTGAATAGGTATAGTTATTATTACGTCTTTACTTTAGCTTTTCACAATATGCCCTTACCCGCAGAAATACCGAGTACCTTACTTGGAGGTTAAGTGCGGTTTGCGGGTTGTGCCAGTTTTGCAGCAGCTCCCCAGGAAAGCCTCCGGGCAGGACCCCGAGGGGGCGGGAGAGGCGGCCGGGTACAGCGGAGCCCCAGCCCGACCCAGAGTCGAGCTCTGCCCTGTGCCGCTGGGAAGCTCCCGCCGCTCCCCGCCTGCGCGCCTCGCAGCACCGGCGCGAGGCTGCCTCTGCCCTACCGCGTGGTCCCGCTAGGGCAGCGCCCGCACCGCGGCAGGGGCACCCCTCCCAGCGCCCGCCGCTGCCCCCACGCCGGACAGGGGAACGGGCCCGCCGAGAGCAGGGGACCGGGGCCGAGCAGGGGAGGGAGGTGGGGGAATTATCCTTTTGCCCTGTTTCGTGGTCTTCCTGATCGGCAGCATTTTCCTCGCCAAAGGACGCTGGCTACCTGAGACTACCCAGACGACTCGGCACGAAGCAGAAGATAACCCGAGCGCTCAGCCCGCACTTTTATAACGCGGGGAGGAGGCGGGCCGCGGTGAGCAGCGCTGCGAGCGACACCCCCGGCCGGCCCGGCCCCTGCCTCCGCGGGGCGCCCTGGCACGGCCCGGGACTGACCCGCCCCCTCCCGCCACCGCCCCCGCCTGGCTCGGGGACGAGCACTGGGGGTGGGGATCGGGAGGCGCCCGGTAGCTCCTCCGGGCTGCCCCCTCGGCCAAGGGGCTGGCCAGCGCTCTCCATCCCTGCTGCGGGCGGGCTGCGCGCGGGATGAGCGCGGTGCTGCGGAGAGCCCTGCGACGGCTGCGACCTCCCGCCGCGGCGGCCGGCCCGACCCCCCCCCGCCGCCGCCGCGGCTGCCCTGCGGCCCCTCGGCGGCGGCGCGGGCACGCGCGGGCCGGGCCGGGCTGGGCGCGGGGGCGGTGAGGAGCTCCGGGCGGGATGCGGTGGGGAGGCGCTGGCAGAGGAGCTGTTAACGGTCACGGCTCTCAGCGCGTGGCCTCCGCGCGGGCGGTGCTG
Source organism: Platalea leucorodia (assembly GCF_965183815.1). Lineage (NCBI taxonomy): Eukaryota > Metazoa > Chordata > Aves > Pelecaniformes > Threskiornithidae > Platalea > Platalea leucorodia. The sequence goes on along the minus strand of NC_138859.1, from coordinate 13,343,372 downwards.
CCCCAGGGCGCGGCCCCAGAAGTGTAAAGCTATCTGGCGGGGGGCGGGGGGGGGAAGGTAAGGGGAATACAGCTCCTTCTGCCGGCCTGCAGTGCTCCACCAGGTGCCGGTCAGGGTCACCGGGCCGCGAAGGCCTCTCCTTGTGGGCAGGAGGTGCATTTCCCACCCCCCCCTCCCCCCGTGCCTCGCATTTCTCTGTCAAAGACCAGACTCAGCCCGGGGTAAGTAGCTGACCTGGTATAGAGAGATCCCTCCTGTTGTGTTCTGGGCCATAGCGATGAGCACAAAATGACCTATTTTACCTGGCACGAGCAAACATCTGGGTGAACCGCGTAGTTCACAGGAAAGGTGCTCCCCGGATTCTTACCAGGCTCCTGCGTTTGAAAGAAAACGTTTGAAAAGAGCTGAAAGTCATGTGATCTGATCTGATCTGAATTCTCTCAGTGCCAGGAGGCACACAAGGCGCGAACATCGTTCTTCCACTTCGATCGGTCTGCGGCTGCGTGCTCTGGAGTCCCAAGGGCCACAGCGCAGTCTTCTGTTGGTTTTTTCCTCAAGACACGACCGATCCAGTTCCATCTCCTCCTCCTCACTTCATTACTGATTTTCTCCATCTCCGAGTTGATGCTCGTCGTTTCTGCAGCTTTTTTTTTTTTTTTTTTTTTTTTCTTCTTCTTCCGGGAGGAGGTAGTTGGCCTCCTGCCCAACCCCCATGACTTGGAGGGCCAGTGGTTTTTCTGTCAGGGTGGCCTTCCCTTAGGCTGCGCTGGTTCGCGGCACCTTCTTCAATTTTATCCGGTGCACCCTCCAGAGAGGGATCCCCTATCCACCACCCAGGGGACGCGCCTTCTAGCCGTGCAGCCCCAGCCGAAGGGAAAGTCATGTGAGGAAGTCTCAAATTCAAAGCATAAAAGAAGCATGAGAAAACCACGCTTGACCTTGATTAACTATCCTCATAAAATTTGATAGAGGAGCTGGGGTAAGTGTCTCGCATCTGGCTAGTAAACAGGTTACTGTTAACTTGCAAAAATGAATATGTAATCTCAAAAAAGAACACGTAGAAGTGTGTATGGGTCAAATACAGAAAACCTGTGGTGTCCAGTGCTCCCATTTATTTTCCTTTTCATTCGTTGCCGCATGGTGCATATTCCTCCTGCATTTGCATTTAACATGTCATATTATTTTAAAAGATCTTCATTCATAATACATGCAACTAATAGCTTTGATTTCTGAATGGAGGATGGGTGGAAGACTAGTTACACGTTAGACAGCCTTTTGCCAGAGGCGTTGCAAAAGCAAATGTACAAGGAGGGGGAGATAAAAATTGAGTATCGATTAAGTGTCCTGAAGGGAAAGATGATACTGTGGTTTCACAGTAGTTTGTACTGCTGCTGTACTAAGAGGTCCTACCTTGTCTTACATCCAAAAACATGGCTTTTTAAAATTTGGATAAATTTCCTGATCTGGCTTGCTGTCTGTGGGAGGGGCAGTAGAGAGGAGGATCAGACAAGACAGTGAGAATGGGGCTGCCTATGGCAGCAGTCCTGGTTTATGCTGGCTTAAAGGGGTTGTGAAACTGTAGCGTAGTGTAGTAGCAGGTGTGAGCCATTGACAAAACCCTGTTTCTATAGTGTTTTGACTCGAGCAAAGTAGAACATGTCAAAATAGACGGGATGTGAAAATATATATTCAGTTTTATTGTTCGTGAACACGTAGACTGATGTAGTCTGCTGACATTTGGCTTTAGAAATATTTTAAGGAGCTTTACTAAGCAGACATTTTTTTAAAGACTTTCTCTTTGTGTCGCATATACTATAGCACTTTTGAAATGCCAGGTTTTGACACTGTCATTTCAGGGGTACAGTTTCTCATTGAGAACTAGGTTCTACGCATAAGGGTATATTGGACAAATAACAAAGATTTAAAGTTGTGAGTGGAAGCAACCTTGCGTTGCTTTTTGTATTACTACTGTTTATGTATATGACCCTTTAAGAACATTTACTTTAAAAGAAGATAAGAATGACCAGGTTAGGTCTTAAGTGAGGTGTGTCACTTAGACTGCCAAGCAGGGACCAAGTTATATTATGATTGGAGCTATAAACAAAAGTGCAACTGTCTTTTTGTAACTGTCTGTAATTTTTTTTCCCGGGAGCGAAACCCCATCTCCTTTCTTGGGGAAAGACAGAGCAGACAGTGATCACTGGAAATGGTTGTGTTGGTGTGAGTCTAGCCTATCACTTGGCTAAGGCTGGCTTGAAGGATGTCATTCTGCTGGAAAAATTGGAGCTCACTGCAGGATCTATTTGGCATGCAGTAAGAAATGTTTTGTTAATCTCTCAGATTAACAGCAGTTTGTATATCTAACCGTGGTAGAAGTTTCATTACCCTTTATATTCCCTGGCTTTCCGGAGATTAACTATCATCTTGGTTATTTTATAGATCCAAACTTTAGCACCGAGTTCTGTATAGCTTTGCTGTATGAGTTTTGAAAAGTTGGTTCAGCTATCCATACTACACTTTTCTCATTTGTAAAAACTGGGACAAATACTGTATTTTGAAATTACTGTAAGGTAACTGTTAATATTATACATTTTTGGCAGTTAACTGGATTTAGACTTTAAACTTTAGTTTAACTTGAACTTTTTAAACTTAAGGTTTCATTTCTAAAGTAATATCTAGTTTATACGGTAGACTTTATCATTGGAAGTGGTTGCACTGGCATGCATAAACCAGAAATGTGAATTTTTGCATTATTGTATATGCAATTGTTTCTTTATATATGTGCCATCTTGAAAGAGAGGTGATCAAGAAGCAACGGTGGATGAATTGGCTGGCCAACTCCGACAATACGAAGAAAGTCTCTCTTCCTCCCTACGGGCCTGCATCTCGGCTGTGGAGAAACTGCCCGACGTGCTAGCTGAGCAATTGTCCCGGGAGTTCCAGCGATTCAAAGAGGACATGTCCTACTCCTCACCTGTACAGACCAGTATCTCAGCCAGTAGGAGTAAGCGTCCCTCTCTTCAAGGGAGACGATATAGTGGATATACACCACGGGCCACCCTGTGGTTTTAGCTGCGTGACCACGGCGAGGACATGAGGAAGTGGGATGGAAAAATCTACCTCGACCCGAGAGGCACGAGTATGTGAGTTGCAAGGAAAAACAATAACACAAGAGGGTTCTTCCAGGAAAATTGCTGCTCCAGTTTCCAGTGAGCAGCTCCCCAGACAGAGCAGAAGGGCTGATTTTGCTTCCGATCTTAATAAAGGGACTTTTGATTCGCATTGACAAGAAGTGAGTAACGAGTGCTGTGACCAGGACTAGAGGGGCCCTGCCTCCAGCCAGGTGGAGGAAAGGGACAACCGGGTGTACTGGACCGTGTGGATTCGATGGCCTGGCACATCAGACCCACAGGAGTAGAAGGCTCTAGTGGACACGGGTGCACAGTGTACCCTCATGCCATCAAGCTATGAAGGGGCAGAACCCATCTGTATTTCTGGAGTGACAGGGGGATCCTAACAGCTGACTGTATTGGAGGCTGAAGCGAGCCTAGGCGGGAACGAGTGGCAGAAGCACCCCATTGTGACTGCCCCAGAGGCTCCGTGCATCCTTGGCATAGACTACCTCAGCAGAGGGTATTTCAAAGACCCAAAAGGGTACCGGTGGGCTTTTGGCATAGCTGCCTTGGAGACGGAGGAAATTAAACAGCTGTCTACCCTGCCCGGTCTCTCGAAGGACCCTTCTATTGTGGGGTTGCTGAGGGTCAAAGAACAACAGGTGCCAATCGCTACCACAACAGTGCACCGGCAGCAATATCGCACCAACAGAGACTCCCTGATTCCCATCCATAAGCTGATTCGTCAACCGGAGAGCCAAGGAGTGAGCAGCAAGACTCGCTCACCTTTTCACAGTCCCATATGGCCAGTGCGAAAGTCTAATGGAGAGTGGAGACTAGCAGTAGACTATCGGGGCCTGAAGGAAGTCTCGCTGCCGCTGAGCGCTGCCGTGCCGGACATGCTAGAACTTCAATACGAACTGCAGTCAAAGGCAGCCAAGTGGTATGCCACCATTGACATCGCGAATGCGTTTTTCTCAATCCCTTCGGTGGCAGAGTGCAGGCCACAGTTTGCTTTCACTTGGAGGGGCGTCCAGTACACCTGGAATCGACTGCCCCAGGGGTGGAAACACAGCCCCACCATTTGCCATGGACTGATCCAGACTGCTTTGGAACAGGGTGGGGCTCCGGAACACCTGCAGTACATTGATGACATCATTGTGTGGGGCAACACAGCAGCAGAAGAGGTTTTTGAGAAAGGGAAGCAAATAGTCCAAATCCTTCTGGAGGCCGGCTTTGCCATAAAACCAAGTAAGGTCAAGGGACCTGCACAGGAGATCCAGTTTTTAGGCATAAAATGGCAAGATGGGTGTCATCAGAGCCCAATGGATGCGATCAACAAAATAACAGCCATGTCCCCACCAACCAGCAAAAAGGAAACGCAAGCTTCCTTGGGCGTCGTGGGTTTTTGGAGAATGCGTATTCCAAATTACAGTTTGATCGTAAGCCCTCTCTATCAAGTGACCCGGAAGAAGAACGATTTCAAATGGGGCCCTGAGCAACGAGAAGCCTTTGAACAAATTAAACGGGAGATAGTCCACGCAGTAGCCCTTGGGCCAGTCCGGGCAGGACAAGATGTAAAAAAAATGTGCTCTACACCGCAGCCGGGGAGAACGGCCCTACCTGGAGCCTCTGGCAGAAAGCACCGGGGGAGACTCGAGGTCGACCCCTAGGAGTCGGGGATACAGAGGATTCGAGGCTGGCTATACTCCAACTGAAAAAACGATATGAGCAGCATATGAAGGGGTTCGAGCCGCTTCGGAAGTGGTCGGCACTGAAGCACAGCTCCTCCTGGTCCCCTCTACACGTCATGCAACTGATGCTACGTGGAGTAAGTGGGTCGCACTGATCACACAACGGGCCCGAATAGGAATCCCCAGTCGCCCAGGAATCTTGGAAGTGATCATGGACTGGCCAGAAGGCAAGGATTTCGGAATATCGCCAGAGGTGACGCGTGCTGAGGAGGCCCCACCGTATAATAAACTGCCAGAAAATGAGAAGCACTATGCCCTGTTCACTGATGGGTCCTGTCGTCTTGCGGAGAAGCATCGGAGGTGGAAAGCTGCTGTATGGAGTCCTGTACGACAAGTTGCAGAAACTGCTGAAGGAGAAGGTGAATCGAGTCACTTTGCTGGTCAATGTCCGACTTAAGCCAAATTTGGAAGAAACTAACATATGCAATCGGTATGTAAATTTGACTATGAGTCAATCATCTTATCCCCATAAATAGTGAGCAGCCCAAGAGCCCTTTAAGCTCTCCTGCACGGCAGCGAGCTGCACGCCAGGATCTCCCCTTGAGTAGGGACACCTCTCAAGGTTCCTCCTTGAGGTTGAGAGATTCCTTGCCACGACAGATCCTCGGTAAGTGACTAATAGCATGCTAAACTTTTGAAGTCTTAGCTAAGTGATATAAAGGATTTATTGCGCATATATAATCCTTTAGACATAAACCGTTGACCAAGTCTGGGACTAGGATTGGATCCAGCCGCACCTAGACTTCTCTCTGAGAAGGAGTTTAGAAAGCAAGGGAGTCCTCTCTGAACCTCATGACTCAATGGGAGGGTCTCCCTGACAGTCTTGTCTGACCCTGTCCCCATGCAGTAAATAATCAAGTATATCTTGCCATCAAATCTTGTTAAACCACTGTCGCATTTACTATCAAACTTTGTTATCAATAAACATATTGCTCTTACAAGTGCAATGCAATTGCTCACCACCTGCTGGCTGATGCCCAGCCCATCCCTGAGCAGCGATCACTGTCCCCCAGCCAACTCCCTCCAGTTTATATACTGAGCATGACGTCATACGGTACGGAATAGCCCTTTGGCCAGTGTGGGTCAGCTGTCCTGGCTGGGCCCCCTCCCAGCTTCTTGTGCACCTGGCAGAGCATGGGAAGCTGAAAAGTCCTTGACTAGTGTAAGCCCTACTTAGCAACAACTAAAACATCAGTGTGTTATCAACATTATTCTCATCCTAAATCCAAAACAGAGCACTATGCCAGCTACTAGGAAGAAAATTAGCTCCATCCCAGCTGAAACCAGGAGTTATTACTATGTGGTAAGCTTTACAAATGTGTGATAAACTGTACATGTAATGTAATCTCTCACTTACTGCTGAGGGGACCCAGTATTTTAAATATAAATCAATCTTTCTTTGAAAGGAATCATTCATAAAAGTTAATCTTCTCCCTTTTGGGCAAACAAATACACCGACAAAGTTAGTTTGTCTGATTACGTGAAAGGCAGAATGAACTTAATGGAGAAAAATTATGTTGGTAATACTCAAGAATCCCTCTTTGAAAGCTCAGATGATACAAAACCTAAGTTTCCAATTTAAACGTGACATTGTAGTGAGAAAATTCTAAGTTTAAGTAATAATAATTTTACAAAATTTTATGAAAGTAATCAGTAGTCTCTGTGGGAGATAAAAAACAGTTTGCAACATGAGAGACAATTGGAGCAGTCCTGTCTTGCAGGCTGGATGAGTTAGGAATGATGGTGCTTGCAGCTCTCTAGTTGTTTACAAAGCAATTCTTCAATTTGTTTGGTTACAGAAACCATATTCTAAGGTGCTCCACCCAAGTACATGGGGATAGGGAAAATTATCCTGGTGACAGAAAGAACAATTTGTAGCTGTGAGAAATTAAGAGGTTTTTAAAAGTATTTGATTTTTGCGTTAAGTGCAAAAATGCAAGCAATATTTCTAACTTTAATATTTTTTTTTGTCATGCTTAATATCTCATAATTAAACAAAGATAATTTTATTAAGCAGTTCCCCAAAAATCATATTTTCTTTGAGGACAAGAGTGAAAACGTCAAGTCATAATATTTTGAGATTCCTCAAAATAGATTTATAAAGGAAATGCCTACTTGGCTCTGAATACAGTGTACTGAGCTGTGCAGCAATATCAAGACTATAGTGGAGCATTGGAAGATGTTATTCAAGGAAAGAGGAAGCAATATGTTTAGCCACATCCACACTTCAGCTCAGTCAATCAAGAACATTTGTAACTAGACAGGGGAAGCCACAAACACATTCAGTTATAACAGACAAAATACCTACATGAATCTAAAAAATGGAAATTATAGTTCCTGTGGTAGTGAATACAGTCTGCCTTCTGATTAATCAGTGGAACGTATGACAAGAAAACAATTCAGATGTTTTTAAGTAGCCTTAGAGGTTCCATCCTCTCTATCCCTGATATACCAATGGAGAGATCGATAGGCTGACAGTCCTGGTCTGTCTGCAAGATCACACCAGGCCTATACTAAAATAATTTGAATGTATGGAAAAAGATTTATCTGAGGATATCTGGGTGAAATATATTTTGGGTGAAAAGAATGGATTGAAGACCACTTAGCTTTTTAGTGTGCAATCCTGGCATTTCCCATAAACATGTAAGCTGTTGTTCCTTTGGCCTGAGGGAGAAAAACTTTGAACGCTGGATGAATCACTCATATTTCCAGTATGTTTCCAGGCCATCTGACACCTGCAAGATTCTGCAGGGCTTGTGTCATTGTATTATATGCTGGCTGAGATGAGCATAACAGACTATTGTAAGCAGAGCCAACGCTGTCCTCGGGTCACAATTTGGATGGTAAAATTTCTAAATACATTCTCTGAAAGGCTAAGAATAGATTGAGTAACGGACCTAAATTACTCAGTTATGTGATTAAGGGGTAAACATACCATGTCTAGCCAATGCTCAAGAGGTCTTAGCTTGAGTCTGATAAATATTAAGGTGACAAAAATCTGCACTGAGCCAAGAAAACGTCAGGATTTGTTTGTGACTTCCAAAGCTGTCTTACCAGGCAAGGAATTTGATTTCCAATCAAGACAACACCTTAGGAGAGTGTCAGGAAATTTGTCTTTTGCTGTCCAATTAATCCTCATTGCTTTTCCTGTATTGCTGAAGATTCTAAGCATGATCAATTATCAAATTAAGTATCTGTGATTGTGGCGGTGTGCTTCCCCTGACACCCCCCCCCACCACCACTTGACCTTTTCCCGTAACCCTGCTCAAGCGATAATCACCAGTGGCAGTCATGATGGATGCATCCAGCTCAAAGTGGATTCGGGGGAGACAGATAACAATGCAATAGCCAAGGGCTAATTTATGGCAATGTGTCCACCTAACCACAGTGCTGGTCAATGTCCGACTTAAGCCAAATTTGGAAGAAACTAACATATGCAATCGGTATGTAAATATGACTATGAGTCAATCATCTTATCCCCATAAATAGTGAGCAGCCCAAGAGCCCTTTAAGCTCTCCTGCACGGCAGCGAGCTGCACGCCAGGATCTCCCCTTGAGTAGGGACACCTCTCAAGGTTCCTCCTTGAGGTTGAGAGATTCCTTGCCACGACAGATCCTCGGTAAGTGACTAATAGCATGCTAAACTTTTGAAGTCTTAGCTAAGTGATATAAAGGATTTATTGCGCATATATAATCCTTTAGACATAAACCGTTGACCAAGTCTGGGACTAGGATTGGATCCAGCCGCACCTAGACTTCTCTCTGAGAAGGAGTTTAGAAAGCAAGGGAGTCCTCTCTGAACCTCATGACTCAATGGGAGGGTCTCCCTGACAGTCTTGTCTGACCCTGTCCCCATGCAGTAAATAATCAAGTATATCTTGCCATCAAATCTTGTTAAACCACTGTCGCATTTACTATCAAACTTTGTTATCAATAAACATATTGCTCTTACAAGTGCACTCTCACTCCATCCACGACAGTGATTTTAAAAAGCACAAGAACACTGTCATAAATTTTTTTTTTTTTTCACCAAAATATTCTGATGTTTGTCATTCTGCCCTTCTTTCATACAGATCACGGAAGCCCATGGATACTTATTGATTATCTTTATTATTTGCTCAGTCTCAAGGATACCCAGTGCATTTTGAGTCACTTGCTAGCCTCGCCACAGAAACTAGTGTATATCCAGCCTGTATGTAATTTCCCTGCTATTTCAGCTATACTATTGTCACGGATGAGTGGTTAGGCCGCTTAAAAATCACCATCAAAGATATTTGCAAATAGTGATTTTAATAGAAATTTATAAAAGTGTGATTTAACAGCGTTCGATGGCAAGGTTCGCTCTATTACTTATTAAATGAATGGAATATATATATAAAAATTGAAAGAAAGAGGAAATCGAGCCCGAAGAAAATACACGGAGGAGGAAAAGGGGAGCCCTCCCATTGAGTCACGAGGTTCAGAATGGGCCCCCTTGCTTTCTAAAGTCCTTCTCAGAGAGGAGCCTAGGTGCGGCTGGATCCAATCCTAGTCTCAGACTTGGTCAACGGTTTATGTCTAGGGATTATATGTTTAGCAGCAGTTTAAGGTTTGTTTGCAGCAAGGAGAGAATCACAAAAATTTAGCAATAACTAATCATTAATTAAACTAGCATCTACAAAGTGATTAAATGAGGTTTACTATAATAATTTGAATCGATTCACACACACACACAATAGGCCTAAATACTCATTATATGCGCAGTTAAAGGTGCCTATTGAAATATGCGCAGTTAAAGGCACCAATAAAAATTCCCCGCTGGGTTTAGTGAAATACTCACTTTAAATGACTGTCTCAATGGGCGAAAGTTGAACCTCGAGGAGCAAGGAGTGCCGGAGATCAGCTCATGCAAACTTAAGAGTTCGCAGCTCTGAGAGACGTCCCACTCAGAGGGAGAGTCTGGTGCAGCCCGCTAAGTTTAGCATGCTATTAGTCACTTACCGAGGATCTGTCGTGGCAAGGAATCTCTCAACCTCAAGGAGGAACCTTGAGAGGTGTCCCTACTCAAGGGGAGATCCTGGCGTGCAGCTCGCTGCCGTGCAGGAGAGCTTAAAGGGCTCTTGGGCTGCTCACTATTTATGGGGATAAGATGATTGACTCATAGTCAAATTTACATACCGATTGCATATGTTAGTTTCTTCCAAATTTGGCTTAAGTCGGACATTGACCAGCAAAGTGACTCGATTCACCTTCTCCTTCAGCAGTTTCTGCAACTTGTCGTACAGGACTCCATACAGCAGCTTTCCACCTCCGATGCTTCTCCGCAAGACGACAGGACCCATCAGTGAACAGGGCATAGTGCTTCTCATTTTCTGGCAGTTTATTATACGGTGGGGCCTCCTCAGCACGCGTCACCTCTGGCGATATTCCGAAATCCTTGCCTTCTGGCCAGTCCATGATCACTTCCAAGATTCCTGGGCGACTGGGGATTCCTATTCGGGCCCGTTGTGTGATCAGTGCGACCCACTTACTCCACGTAGCATCAGTTGCATGACGTGTAGAGGGGACCAGGAGGAGCTGTGCTTCAGTGCCGACCACTTCCGAAGCGGCTCGAACCCCTTCATATGCTGCTCATATCGTTTTTTCAGTTGGAGTATAGCCAGCCTCGAATCCTCTGTATCCCCGACTCCTAGGGGTCGACCTCGAGTCTCCCCCGGTGCTTTCTGCCAGAGGCTCCAGGTAGGGCCGTTCTCCCCGGCTGCGGTGTAGAGCACATTTTTTTTACATCTTGTCCTGCCCGGACTGGCCCAAGGGCTACTGCGTGGACTATCTCCCGTTTAATTTGTTCAAAGGCTTCTCGTTGCTCAGGGCCCCATTTGAAATCGTTCTTCTTCCGGGTCACTTGATAGAGAGGGCTTACGATCAAACTGTAATTTGGAATACGCATTCTCCAAAAACCCACGACGCCCAAGGAAGCTTGCGTTTCCTTTTTGCTGGTTGGTGGGGACATGGCTGTTATTTTGTTGATCGCATCCATTGGGCTCTGATGACACCCATCTTGCCATTTTATGCCTAAAAACTGGATCTCCTGTGCAGGTCCCTTGACCTTACTTGGTTTTATGGCAAAGCCGGCCTCCAGAAGGATTTGGACTATTTGCTTCCCTTTCTCAAAAACCTCTTCTGCTGCTGTGTTGCCCCACACAATGATGTCATCAATGTACTGCAGGTGTTCCGGAGCCCCACCCTGTTCCAAAGCAGTCTGGATCAGTCCATGGCAAATGGTGGGGCTGTGTTTCCACCCCTGGGGCAGTCGATTCCAGGTGTACTGGACGCCCCTCCAAGTGAAAGCAAACTGTGGCCTGCACTCTGCCACCGAAGGGATTGAGAAAAACGCATTCGCGATGTCAATGGTGGCATACCACTTGGCTGCCTTTGACTGCAGTTCGTATTGAAGTTCTAGCATGTCCGGCACGGCAGCGCTCAGCGGCAGCGAGACTTCCTTCAGGCCCCGATAGTCTACTGCTAGTCTCCACTCTCCATTAGACTTTCGCACTGGCCATATGGGACTGTGAAAAGGTGAGCGAGTCTTGCTGCTCACTCCTTGGCTCTCCGGTTGACGAATCAGCTTATGGATGGGAATCAGGGAGTCTCTGTTGGTGCGATATTGCTGCCGGTGCACTGTTGTGGTAGCGATTGGCACCTGTTGTTCTTTGACCCTCAGCAACCCCACAATAGAAGGGTCCTTCGAGAGACCGGGCAGGGTAGACAGCTGTTTAATTTCCTCCGTCTCCAAGGCAGCTATGCCAAAAGCCCACCGGTACCCTTTTGGGTCTTTGAAATACCCTCTGCTGAGGTAGTCTATGCCAAGGATGCACGGAGCCTCTGGGGCAGTCACAATGGGGTGCTTCTGCCACTCGTTCCCGCCTAGGCTCGCTTCAGCCTCCAATACAGTCAGCTGTTAGGATCCCCCTGTCACTCCAGAAATACAGATGGGTTCTGCCCCTTCATAGCTTGATGGCATGAGGGTACACTGTGCACCCGTGTCCACTAGAGCCTTCTACTCCTGTGGGTCTGATGTGCCAGGCCATCGAATCCACACGGTCCAGTACACCCGGTTGTCCCTTTCCTCCACCTGGCTGGAGGCAGGGCCCCTCTAGTCCTGGTCACAGCACTCGTTACTCACTTCTTGTCAATGCGAATCAAAAGTCCCTTTATTAAGATCGGAAGCAAAATCAGCCCTTCTGCTCTGTCTGGGGAGCTGCTCACTGGAAACTGGAGCAGCAATTTTCCTGGAAGAACCCTCTTGTGTTATTGTTTTTCCTTGCAACTCACATACTCGTGCCTCTCGGGTCGAGGTAGATTTTTCCATCCCACTTCCTCATGTCCTCGCCGTGGTCACGCAGCTAAAACCACAGGGTGGCCCGTGGTGTATATCCACTATATCGTCTCCCTTGAAGAGAGGGACGCTTACTCCTACTGGCTGAGATACTGGTCTGTACAGGTGAGGAGTAGGACATGTCCTCTTTGAATCGCTGGAACTCCCGGGACAATTGCTCAGCTAGCACGTCGGGCAGTTTCTCCACAGCCGAGATGCAGGCCCGTAGGGAGGAAGAGAGACTTTCTTCGTATTGTCGGAGTTGGCCAGCCAATTCATCCACCGTTGCTTCTTGATCACCTCTCTTTCAAGATGGCACATATATAAAGAAACAATTGCATATACAATAATGCAAAAATTCACATTTCTGGTTTATGCATGCCAGTGCAACCACTTCCAATGATAAAGTCTACCGTATAAACTAGATATTACTTTAGAAATGAAACCTTAAGTTTAAAAAGTTCAAGTTAAACTAAAGTTTAAAGTCTAAATCCAGTTAACTGCCAAAAATGTATAATATTAACAGTTACCTTACAGTAATTTCAAAATACAGTATTTGTCCCAGTTTTTACAAATGAGAAAAGTGTAGTATGGATAGCTGAACCAACTTTTCAAAACTCATACAGCAAAGCTATACAGAACTCGGTGCTAAAGTTTGGATCTATAAAATAACCAAGATGATAGTTAATCTCCGGAAAGCCAGGGAATATAAAGGGTAATGAAACTTCTACCACGGTTAGATATACAAACTGCTGTTAATCTGAGAGATTAACAAAACATTTCTTACTGCATGCCAAATAGATCCTGCAGTGAGCTCCAATTTTTCCAGCAGAATGACATCCTTCAAGCCAGCCTTAGCCAAGTGATAGGCTAGACTCACACCAACACAACCATTTCCAGTGATCACTGTCTGCTCTGTCTTTCCCCAAGAAAGGAGATGGGGTTTCGCTCCCGGGAAAAAAAATTACAGACAGTTACAAAAAGACAGTTGCACTTTTGTTTATAGCTCCAATCATAATATAACTTGGTCCCTGCTTGGCAGTCTAAGTGACACACCTCACTTAAGACCTAACCTGGTCATTCTTATCTTCTTTTAAAGTAAATGTTCTTAAAGGGTCATATACATAAACAGTAGTAATACAAAAAGCAACGCAAGGTTGCTTCCACTCACAACTTTAAATCTTTGTTATTTGTCCAATATACCCTTATGCGTAGAACCTAGTTCTCAATGAGAAACTGTACCCCTGAAATGACAGTGTCAAAACCTGGCATTTCAAAAGTGCTATAGTATATGCGACACAAAGAGAAAGTCTTTAAAAAAATGTCTGCTTAGTAAAGCTCCTTAAAATATTTCTAAAGCCAAATGTCAGCAGACTACATCAGTCTACGTGTTCACGAACAATAAAACTGAATATATATTTTCACATCCCGTCTATTTTGACATGTTCTACTTTGCTCGAGTCAAAACACTATAGAAACAGGGTTTTGTCAATGGCTCACACCTGCTACTACACTACGCTACAGTTTCACAACCCCTTTAAGCCAGCATAAACCAGGACTGCTGCCATAGGCAGCCCCATTCTCACTGTCTTGTCTGATCCTCCTCTCTACTGCCCCTCCCACAGACAGCAAGCCAGATCAGGAAATTTATCCAAATTTTAAAAAGCCATGTTTTTGGATGTAAGACAAGGTAGGACCTCTTAGTACAGCAGCAGTACAAACTACTGTGAAACCACAGTATCATCTTTCCCTTCAGGACACTTAATCGATACTCAATTTTTATCTCCCCCTCCTTGTACATTTGCTTTTGCAACGCCTCTGGCAAAAGGCTGTCTAACGTGTAACTAGTCTTCCACCCATCCTCCATTCAGAAATCAAAGCTATTAGTTGCATGTATTATGAATGAAGATCTTTTAAAATAATATGACATGTTAAATGCAAATGCAGGAGGAATATGCACCATGCGGCAACGAATGAAAAGGAAAATAAATGGGAGCACTGGACACCACAGGTTTTCTGTATTTGACCCATACACACTTCTACGTGTTCTTTTTTGAGATTACATATTCATTTTTGCAAGTTAACAGTAACCTGTTTACTAGCCAGATGCGAGACACTTACCCCAGCTCCTCTATCAAATTTTATGAGGATAGTTAATCAAGGTCAAGCGTGGTTTTCTCATGCTTCTTTTATGCTTTGAATTTGAGACTTCCTCACATGACTTTCCCTTCGGCTGGGGCTGCACGGCTAGAAGGCGCGTCCCCTGGGTGGTGGATAGGGGATCCCTCTCTGGAGGGTGCACCGGATAAAATTGAAGAAGGTGCCGCGAACCAGCGCAGCCTAAGGGAAGGCCACCCTGACAGAAAAACCACTGGCCCTCCAAGTCATGGGGGTTGGGCAGGAGGCCAACTACCTCCTCCCGGAAGAAGAAGAAAAAAAAAAAAAAAAAAAAAAAAGCTGCAGAAACGACGAGCATCAACTCGGAGATGGAGAAAATCAGTAATGAAGTGAGGAGGAGGAGATGGAACTGGATCGGTCGTGTCTTGAGGAAAAAACCAACAGAAGACTGCGCTGTGGCCCTTGGGACTCCAGAGCACGCAGCCGCAGACCGATCGAAGTGGAAGAACGATGTTCGCGCCTTGTGTGCCTCCTGGCACTGAGAGAATTCAGATCAGATCAGATCACATGACTTTCAGCTCTTTTCAAACGTTTTCTTTCAAACGCAGGAGCCTGGTAAGAATCCGGGGAGCACCTTTCCTGTGAACTACGCGGTTCACCCAGATGTTTGCTCGTGCCAGGTAAAATAGGTCATTTTGTGCTCATCGCTATGGCCCAGAACACAACAGGAGGGATCTCTCTATACCAGGTCAGCTACTTACCCCGCGCTGAGTCTGGTCTTTGACAGAGAAATGCGAGGCACGGGGGGAGGGGGGGGTGGGAAATGCACCTCCTGCCCACAAGGAGAGGCCTTCGCGGCCCGGTGACCCTGACCGGCACCTGGTGGAGCACTGCAGGCCGGCAGAAGGAGCTGTATTCCCCTTACCTTCCCCCCCCCGCCCCCCGCCAGATAGCTTTACACTTCTGGGGCCGCGCCCTGGGGCAGCACCGCCCGCGCGGAGGCCACGCGCTGAGAGCCGTGACCGTTAACAGCTCCTCTGCCAGCGCCTCCCCACCGCATCCCGCCCGGAGCTCCTCACCGCCCCCGCGCCCAGCCCGGCCCGGCCCGCGCGTGCCCGCGCCGCCGCCGAGGGGCCGCAGGGCAGCCGCGGCGGCGGCGGGGGGGGGGTCGGGCCGGCCGCCGCGGCGGGAGGTCGCAGCCGTCGCAGGGCTCTCCGCAGCACCGCGCTCATCCCGCGCGCAGCCCGCCCGCAGCAGGGATGGAGAGCGCTGGCCAGCCCCTTGGCCGAGGGGGCAGCCCGGAGGAGCTACCGGGCGCCTCCCGATCCCCACCCCCAGTGCTCGTCCCCGAGCCAGGCGGGGGCGGTGGCGGGAGGGGGCGGGTCAGTCCCGGGCCGTGCCAGGGCGCCCCGCGGAGGCAGGGGCCGGGCCGGCCGGGGGTGTCGCTCGCAGCGCTGCTCACCGCGGCCCGCCTCCTCCCCGCGTTATAAAAGTGCGGGCTGAGCGCTCGGGTTATCTTCTGCTTCGTGCCGAGTCGTCTGGGTAGTCTCAGGTAGCCAGCGTCCTTTGGCGAGGAAAATGCTGCCGATCAGGAAGACCACGAAACAGGGCAAAAGGATAATTCCCCCACCTCCCTCCCCTGCTCGGCCCCGGTCCCCTGCTCTCGGCGGGCCCGTTCCCCTGTCCGGCGTGGGGGCAGCGGCGGGCGCTGGGAGGGGTGCCCCTGCCGCGGTGCGGGCGCTGCCCTAGCGGGACCACGCGGTAGGGCAGAGGCAGCCTCGCGCCGGTGCTGCGAGGCGCGCAGGCGGGGAGCGGCGGGAGCTTCCCAGCGGCACAGGGCAGAGCTCGACTCTGGGTCGGGCTGGGGCTCCGCTGTACCCGGCCGCCTCTCCCGCCCCCTCGGGGTCCTGCCCGGAGGCTTTCCTGGGGAGCTGCTGCAAAACTGGCACAACCCGCAAACCGCACTTAACCTCCAAGTAAGGTACTCGGTATTTCTGCGGGTAAGGGCATATTGTGAAAAGCTAAAGTAAAGACGTAATAATAACTATACCTATTCAGCATCAAACCATTAAAGACATTTGGACACTGTTATGAGATAGATAGATTAGATTCAACTTAATGCTGTAACAGCTCACAGAATCTTGATTTCTCTCAACACATAGATTGAAGCCACCAAAGTTCAAAACCATTTTGCTTAATATTATTTGATATGCAAACTAAGCAGTGCTCACAACACATTAAAATTGTAAATATTGTAAGCATAAACCTTCATTGGATGGGATTCCTGTCTCCAGCGTCCTGACAACTCTAAAAGCCCCAAATTGCTCTTCCCTTTATTTATATGACTGAATACCAACAGTGTTTGTAATAGGAGCGCAGTCTCCAATATATGCATGCCCTTCGCACTCTCATTTAGCTAAAGAAATAAGCCAGTATAAAAGGTTATTCAGGCATCAGCCATTCTGGCCATCAAGATAAACATTTGAGCAATATCTAAATCAGACTCTCTGACATATACCAGTACTGCTACCCTGCAGTGCTGCTTGGGAGGGTCAGTGGAATCATGTATTCTACCTTCTGTTTGGAAGGACAGTATTATTAGTAGGACACTGGACACTTCTTACTCAGAACTGTTTTTATTTGGTTTTATATGTAGCATATAAGTCTAGAGTAAGAGAACAGAAGGATATGGGAAGAAGTCTATGAACTCTATGCCTTTCAGGTAGCTCAGTTATAAAGGAAGGAGGTGAGGAGGTATTTGTTCTGCTGCTTATTTTTTGGCACATGCCACCTAACTTCAGACACCTAGCAGAAGGCAATTGCCCTAGGTTCTCCTACAGGCAATGGACAGAGATAAGCCTTTCTTGAGGGCTCACTTAAGATCTGAATAGTTATTTTGAGATGCTTTTTTTCTCTCCACCGATGGAAAGATAGGATATAGGTAGACCAAGCAGGCTTTTCACTTATATGGTTCGGTTACATTCTTAAAGTTGGTTGGGGGAATATCTTCATACAGTCATTTGCACTCCTTCCGTGGATAGATGTATGGACTGTGGTGCAACTTTGTTCATGGTAGCAAAAGTGAAGCAGTGAAAAGATGGCTCAAAAAAGCCCTGGTTAGCTTTTTACAGATACTATTTCTTGTTATTTAATACCAGATCTGTGTACTACTGGATCACTTGACAGTACAATTTTGATCTGGATTGGGCATGAGCACACAGTTGTAGTTCTCTGGGGCAGAACAAAACAATGTTGATGCTGAACTCATGCTAGCTATATGCTGTTTGAACCAATGGTATTTTATCCAGTATAGATAAAGTAAAAATGGTGTGAAGAGATGATATCAGACCTATAATAAAGTCTGCAAAAAAGTTATTTCCATTTTGAGCCAATCTGAACTGACAAAGTAAGTTTAAGCACTTTGTGCTTTATAGTTATGTCACCTGCTATTAGATGCCCTGATGCTAGGTTTAATATATCACAATATATTATATATTAAGATACCACAATCTATTCAGTCATGGCTTATGTTGCTTCTGTGTGTCAAAAGTGAAGATTATTTTAAAGTGCAGTTTAAAAAAGCTAGAACTGTGAAGGGAAACTGCTGTTAAATCCTAGAAGGGACTTGAAAAAAAAAACCTGTTGATTGTAGTGCATTTAAATATATCTATATATTGTGTCAACATGTATCTATTGTAATGTAATCTTCAGTTAACAAGCAACAACTGAGGTTGCTTATACATTTAAGATTTTTTTTTTTTGTTTTCCCCTCTGCACTCCTGTTCTCTGCATATTAAACTTCTGAAGCAGGCTCTGTCTGTAAAAGATTCCTTGGCAGGCAGAGGAAGCAGGGACTCAACCAGTGATCCCTTGGGTGCCTTTCTCTGGCCCCATTTGAGGCATTCTGTTACAACTGCAAATTAGTTAATTGCAAACACAATCTTTACAAAGCCTCCTGACATTTACACTTACAACAGAATTGCCCTAATAGACAGGCACGACTTGTAGACTTATTGAAAATTACTGAGTTTTGGAGACTGAGTATTGTAGATTGAGTTTTGCCCTGGTCCTGCTGAAATAAAGATAAAAGCTTGCACTTTTTCTTAACGTTGTAAAGTTAATTACGTCAATATTTTGGAAAGTCCAGAATGTGCAATGGAATGTGATGCAGACATCTGCAAGCCAACACTTGGCCTAGCTCATATATCTGCACAGCAACACTGTGCAGAGAAGCCCCATCACCTTGCTGCTATGTCAGTGCCTGGGCCAAAAACGCCGACCCTCTCAGCCAGGCTTTGTGGCCTCCAAGTAGCCTTACACTGCTATGCTTGGTACTGGAACTGGCATAGTTGGCACAGTGCACCTTCTTGTTGGAAAGGCATACTCTCATGCTGCCTAAAGGGCAGTGCTGAGATGTTATAAGTGTTTTTCTTTCCTGGATGTATGGTGTGAGATAATTGAATGAATGAAGGAGAAATTATCAAGAAAGATAATCTACTAAAGGTTGGAGGCTAATTGTTAAAAAACCCTTCCTCTCAACACAAAAAAACACACTCAACTCTATGTCCGCAAGGTGCTTTTTTTTCCCCTACTCCCTCAAATTTCATCTACTGAAACGCTAGTAGGCCATCAGGAAAAGATAACTATGGACAGCAATTTCAGTCTTACCTTTGATTTTTTAAAATCTTTTTCTGTACCCACTACCTTTGTTAATGTAATGGGTCTGCATTAATCCACTTTTTAAAGTCAAATAGAATTATGTTTGTAATCTACTGGCAGAATTTAGTACTATTTAGTATAACAGCAAGGTACTTTTTTGAAAATTTGAACAATCCAATGAAGCAATGAAAGGAATACAAAAAATAATATGTATTAGGTGCAATCAATATATTTTGTATTCATGTTTTTCATTTTACAAAAAAAAATAATTACCACTTTCCTTGTGTTAGTGTAGAGTTCAAGGCAGAAGCAAGGTTAATCACAGGGTGCTGTAAGGTTTGTAATTTGGCATCTTAAAACATTTCTGGGCTGTGCAAAAGAAGCAGGATTTTCTTTCATTTTGTAAGTCAAGGTAAGGAAACCCAGGCCAGTGAAAAGTCTGTCAGAAAATGGAGGCCAGCATTCTGAGATGTGTCTTATTTGCTAGGAAAATGTTACATGCTTACTTTTTTTGATGCTTGTTGTGCCATCTTGTGTCACAAGCTACTTGTGCTGAGGCTCTGTCATGATGGCATTTGTAGCTAAAGAGCAAATGAGCTAATGAAGAGGTCAGTGATACTAGTGTTTCATTTTAAAAAGTTTCACATATATTTTACAGGAGAATTTGAGACTGTGTTTTACTTTCATAGGAATGGAATTAGACCATTGACTTCTAGTTCTGGGGACTATATCTCTGGAATACAATAAACTGAATAATTAAAAGTCTTATGTAATATATATGCATATATTAACGCCTTATGTTGTAAAACAGATCACCTACTATTCTTTAAAGAGAATTTCAAGAAGGAAATGGATTACTTCTTATTATTATGGCAAAGATGTTTCTGGTAGCCCACAAATAATTATATCTGCTTTGCAAATACAGGAAATGTCAACAAAGGAAGCCCACAAAACTGAAGAACTGTAATTATTAACCTTTCTTCCTGCTTTCTGCAGGGTATTCTAGAGCGTTTAGATGCTGGAGAATTTGTGATTGGAGATGGAGGATTCGTCTTTGCTCTTGAAAAGAGGGGGTATGTAAAAGCTAGGCCTTGGACTCCCGAAGCAACGGTAGAACACCCAGAAGCAGGTCAGTTTTACTGGGAAATGGTGATTCTATAGTGAAGGTAAACATGGTTGGATAAATAATAAATATATAGGAACTTGTAGTGGGTTGCTTGACAATGTAGAATTACACACTGTTAAGAATAGTCTAAGAATCTATAGACCCCCTAATCATCGTACCCCTTATTCTTGCTCTAACACTGGTCAAAAGCAGTTGGTTGGGAAAGAATATGAGTAGTGCAAACATACAGTGATACCTCTCCAGAATGCTTTCCCAGTCTTCAGTAATTTGTAACCCAGGGACTTTTTGACACAGATATGGTATCTTTGTATTTAATAACATTCAGTGATTTCTCTCTCATGGACATGTCCAGTCTGTCCTTGAGCTGATATCAAGTTTATCCTTCACAACATCTTGTGACAAAAAATTCTGCAGTTAACTATCTGTTTTGTTGTGTTCTGACCATTATAAATGAATACAGTTTGTTTATTAATTCCTTCAGGAAAACGGCAGCTTTTAATAAACAATGGAATGGAAGAGGAGTATTTAATGTATCTGGCTCCACTGTGAAATGAGGATTGATAAACCTCATAAGAACCTAAGAATTGCAATAAAATTGCATCAGTTGCTGTGCCAAGGGTGTTAACTCAACTTCTGCCTATCCCATTTAATGGAGTGACTGTCTACAGTGGAGGGGGGCAAAATGAGCAATCATTCTATGCCTTACAGCATAAAGATTATAGTGTTTAGCATAAATAGTGCAAAAGCAGGTGCTATTATCTATTTATGTATGCTTCATTACAATAAAGCATTTGCCCTAGTAATATCATGTGCAGTTAATCCCACAAGCTAATTCAGAATGTCCTGGGAAAAAAATTTTCTTTGTTCTGTCTTAAGTGTATGTCCTTCCAAATTAGTCTTTTTCCTCTATAAAGGGGGAAGAAGGAAGAAGAGGAGAAGGAGAAATAGAGATCTTAGCCCTCTCTATTACATTGCTTTGTACACCTTACCTATTTTTTCCCCTAATCCTTCTCAGCCTTCAAGTGTTACTTTGTGTAGCATGCCTAACTTAGGGTCATGGACAGCCTTAGATAATGCAGTGCTCCAGCAAAGGTTTAAAGGGTGATGACCTAATTTGTTGAACCTCATCTCCCAAAAATACATCCTATCACCTCTCTCTTTCTCTCCACCTGTACCTTTTTCTGCCCCTGCGCATTCCATCTTACAAATCGTAGCGCTTATACCATGCTCTTTGTTTCCCCTTTGCTTATTTCTTTTGTACCACAAAAGTCTTTGACCCTCTCCACATGCCTTCTCAGGAAGTGTAGGTCTCGGTCCATGGGGAATGCAAGACATTACCTTACATAGAGGCAGTTGCAGATGGCTTAAATAGGCTAAATTGGCACACAGATTTGTTTTAAACAAGTGATCAGTAGTCATAGGTTAGCCCCCTACTGATTTGCTAGAACATATTGCTCATGTCTGTAACATAACACTTTTATAAGCCCTTTGTAGGCTATTTATAAATACACCCTTAACTGGAAATGTGTTCATTTCTTTCAGTGCAGTGTGCTGCCTCCCCTCTGTTATTGCTCTTTGCTCCTGCATGCTCAAGGGTCATGTTATTTTGAAAGCAGGTGTAAAGAACAGAAGGACCAACTGTCTGAGCCAGCTGGTGTAAAAAACCATACAACTACCGGCCCTTCTTGTCTTTGTAAGGAATGAGGGAGGTTCTGAGATTGCAGCAAGGAATGATGGAGGGGAAAAAAAAAAAAAAGAAAGAAAAAAAAAAAAAAAGTGAGTTGAAGGCCATTATCTCCGTTACAAGGGAGGAGAAGTTTTGCCAGACTGACAAGTTTAGAAATGAGATCTAAATATTTCTTCTGAGCCAGATCAGGTATCTGAGCTACTGCTCTGTACTGAGCAATATGCATATGCACTTACTGCCCCCATCTGCTGTTAGCTTAAGTCTGTGTCTTTTGTGAAATGTCCAACTCATGGTAGATTGAAATGAAAACTCAGTGTTGTATGTCTGACTCCTAAAATGCATCAAATTTAATAATTGTTTAGCCTCATATGTGGCTGTTACCTCATTTCTCAAATAGTGGAAGAAAACATAGCTTCAGTAACATGCTAGAAGTCACACAAGAAGTAAATTAGAGTGGTTTGGGTTTTTGATAGCATCATGCAGACTACTGTGGGCTTGATAATACTAAGTGTATTCTAGTGGTAAAAATGATTTGCCTGGGATTGAATGAGATTCAGGCTGATACTTTACTTATAATGCTATTCTTTCCCTCCAAATGCAGACCCATTCAAGAGTCTGCTGTTCACATACCTGATAGTTTGGGATATAAAGTTCCTTATTCATACGTGTTAGATTATGTTTCATTTGCCTACCAATGTCTCCATCCTTATTCACACAAATCCCAAACATTCTTCTAGGAATGCAGGAACCATATTTAAAGAGCACTAACCATGGGGGTAAATAAATCTAGTTTATTATGGAAATGTCATAAAGCATTTGTGAAAATATTTGTAGATTATTTTTTCCTTTTCACATTTCCTGACTAGTGTTCATCAATGATTTTTCATGGGGGCGAATAGAAAAACAAACTACAGAACACTAGAAACATACAGAGACAGTCCTTTTAGTTGGGCTCAGTAGCCTGTTTTAATGATGTAGGAAAAAGAATACTCTCTGCACTAGGAATGTTTTGACTGTGTAAAGGCTGTAAAACTGAAATTTGATCCCGATAGTTCAGGCAAATTCCAGGGACTCTTTGAATTGTAGCTCTGCTAGAATCTATGTTCCTGGATAGTTCTTTGTGACTGCTGTGTTAAATCACAGTGTGGTTACCCAAGGCTGTAATTAGAAATGAAATACTGGTACTAGTAGAGAAAAGCAAGGGACACCACACTGTTCCTTCACTGAAAGCAGATGTGCTGCTGTGTGTGCAGATTGACTCTAGCAACTCAGACTACCGTTTGAGCCTCTCTGGCATAGAATGCTGTGTTTGTTGTAGCTGAAGGCAGTAATTTTATTCTCGTGACACATTAACATGTTTCCCTAATGACACAGATTGTCTGTAGACAATGAGGTATGATGAACCAAGACTTCAGGAAAGCTTTTCCAAACATCTGCCATAGAAACTGCAGTGTTCTCATGTCTCTATACAATATCTAGGGAATAAATTATTCCTGTATTTGCTATAAGCTGTTGAGCGTTTTAACTCTGTTTTACATGATAAGTAGTGTTCTAGAAATTATTATAATTATTGTTTTGTGGGTTGTTGTGGTTTAGCCCCAGCCACCAACTAAGAACCACACAGCTGCTCGCTCCCTCCCTTCTCCCTGATGGGGTGGGGGAGAGAATCGGAAGAGTGGAAGTGAGAAAACTCATGGGTTGAGATAAGAACAGTTTAATAACTGAAATAAAATAGTAGTAATAATAATATTATTATTAAAGCAAGTAATGCATGATGCAACTGCTCACCACCCACTGACCCATGCCCAGCCAGTCCCCGAGCAGCGATCCCTGCCCCCCGGCCAACTCTCCCCAGTTTATATACTGAGCATGACATCATATGGTACGGAATAGCCCTTTGGCCAGTGTGGGTCAGCTGTCCTGGCTGTGCCCCCTCCCAGCTTCTTGTGCACCTGGCAGAGCATGGGAAGCTGAAAAGTCCTTGACTAGTGTAAGCCCTACTTAGCAGCAACTAAAACATCAGTGTGTTATCAACATTATTCTCATCCTAAATCCAAAACACAGCACTATGCCAGCTACTAGGAAGAAAATTAGCTCTATCCCAGCTGAAACCAGGACAGTATCCACCCCTTATTCTATACCATCTATGTCATGCCCAGGTCCTATCCTTTCCAATACATTCCAATTAATCACCACCACTTTTCCAGTCTTTTGATATGTACACACAGATATCATTCCCTTAGTCCATGGGCCATCCCTCTAAAATGTCCGTTGAGTTCATTCGGTCCATGACTTTGGGCTTCATCTCTCATAACAGTCCTATAGGGCAGGAGAGATGGTGTGTGGTGTTGGGTTGTTGCATGCTGAAGCCAGTTATGGTTCTATCACCGCTGCACTTTGCTCGGTTCCATCAAAGTTCATTCTTCATTAATCTGGGTGATTCTTACTGTGATTCTGTTGATATAGCATATAGCCACCATAGAAGTGATGACATACAGTATTATATAGCAATTAACATCATACCATTCAGTTCATTGGCTATTTTCACCCAAAATCAAATCCCCTTGAGGTACACATTGCAGTGCATGTTTCGCATTCATGGATAACCTGTGCAATAGCGTCCATGGTCAGGTCCAGCCCTCGATCGCGAGCCCATTTGTCTGTTGCATCTCTTCCTTGATGGCCTGAGGTGTCATGGGCCCACCGAGCTATAAACAATCCACCCTCATGTTGCCAGTCCAGATCCACCTGAGCCACTTCAATCTTAGCAGCCCGATCCACCTGCTGGTTGTTTTGATGTTCTTCAGTGGCCCGACTCTTGGGTACGTGAGCATCTGAATCTACTGATGAACTAAATATAGAAATCTTCAGTCATTCTTAGCAGAGAATAACTAAGAAGGAAGTTTTCTACCTAATGTTCTAAGAGTGGGAAGAAAGGAATTCTACACAGACTGGGGTACTGCTTCTACTCCCTCATAATGGCTCTTCTAGTAAACACAGTATCACTTCTTTTACAGTAACATTAATTCAATAAACATTTAGTTTTGGGATAATAATAGTAATAACTGTACCAAACATCTCTTCTTTGTCTCTTTTAATTCTTTGCAGTTTGTCAGCTTCACCGGGAATTCCTCAGAGCTGGATCCAATGTTCTGCAGGCATTCACATTTTATGCCAGTGAGGACAAACTAGAGAACAGGGGCAATTATGTAGCTGAGGAAATAAGTGTGAGTAAAATACTATTTTGATGGAGATATGAAATAAGTGTATTCATTTCAAAAGGTTTAATAGAAAGAATTATCAAGTATTTTCACAGTTTGTCATAACAGTTTTGGTTATATTTGAGGACCAAAGAATGAGATGGTGCAATTTCAGAATTTGGAATAGTAAGAAAGACAAGGTTAAAGGGGAAAGAAAAAAAAAAAAATAACAAAATGGGGCAAAGATGAAGAGAGGAAAAAGGATGCCCACATCTTATTTTTCCCATCTGAGGAGATAGTTTACTGGAGTTTTCATACAAAGTATAGGGAGGACTAAATGCACAGAGAGCAAAATCAATTGTAAAAAAAGAAATGCTTTAGCATCCAGAGAAACAAATCAACTGCAAAAATGGTGAAGAATCCTGGAGAATAATGACTTGCTAATAAGAACTGAATGTTTTTTTAGGACCATGTCTTCAATAAAATATCAACTAAAAAATCCAAGGTATACACTGTGGTCAGTATTCCCCTTCTCATGTGTAAGGGTAATCTGGTACAGTAACAGAAGTACTGTGTTGGTGTTTTCTTACCCCCTACACAGAGGAGTTGTAGGATGTTGGGTGCCTTCACTAGATGCAGGCCCCATCTCCACTGGGACTTCTGGCACAAACATTTCTAGATAGTTCCTTTGAGACTAGAAGATTTGTCGTTGGGTGTTTTCTCTGATCTTTTCCCCTTTGGTCCTATTGTCTATTATTTCAGCCTCTGGAAAATAGAGAAGATTCTCCAGGGCGCAGAGAGGAAGGAATATATTTATGTGAAGATATCCCAAGTCAGAAACTAGAGCAATCTGGACACTAGGGAAACACTTGAGGCTTAATTAAGAGGTTAAGACATTAAAATGTCATATGACCAAATTTATCTGAAATGCTGTACCTTTACATTCAATAGATGCAACATCGAAATGTCTGAAGTGATATCCCAGAAACATAGTGCCTCTGGAACTAGCCATGCTGCAACGAAAAATGATAAGAGGGGTTGGGAAAGCAACTGGAAACTGGAATGCATTGCAGCAAAACTTTCAAGCTTGATTTGCTGCCAGTTCTAGAAGCAGTTTCCTCCAGGCTCTAACTGGTTTATGGCTCCAGCTCCTGGTGTTCCCAAACACGTACCTGAGCAGAAGTGCAAATGGAAGACACTCTGTCAGCAATAGCCTTAAAAATCATCTGGATGTTTTGAGGCAGCCATGGAAAACTTCAGCTGAGAGAAACCTATGTAGATTCTAAGTAGCCCATGGGCCACAAAGAAACCTGCTCTAATCAGTCCTTGTTATCTATCCCAAATAATGATTCTTTTCCAAAAATCTTTTTTTCCCAGCTTAACCTCTTTCACAAGCTGTTCTAGTCATCCTGGTTTGGGTATACAGGGAATGTGTCTTTCAGTCTAGGTGATTAATTAATCATATATAGTGATAAGTTTCCCTTTGCTATTCTTAAATTGGTAACTTTAACATCAGGTAATTAATGACATCCTTTTAAAAGTGCCTTAAATGACTCTATATCATATCATAGCTTAAATTTTGAAAATTATCAAAATACTAAAATAATACATTAAGAAACAGAATGAAAAATCAATTGAAATTACTACTCTTTTTTTCCATCCACAAAATCTCAGAATAGAAGCAGACACTTAAGTGTAACTAACTAACTTATTTTCTAAGAGGAAAAAAAAATTCTGCTTCACACCAAATATTTGCTTTTTTATAGACTATTTGTGTAAGATGTATTAAAGGTAATATGTTTTTGTATTAGTGTTTGATAATATGATAACTTATAAGTTGCAAGAAATCTGTTTCTTAATGTTTGTTATTTTTTTGAAAAATGCTGATCTTCCTAATCAATATTATAGAAAAATACATTTAAATTATAAATGAATATGAAGAAGTCTTTTGTCCTTTTTGTGCTCTGAAATTACATGCATATCTCTGACCAGGTAAAAATGATGTAATCTATATTCATATAGTGCCAGAAAGTGAATGAAGCTGCTTGTGACATTGCAAGAGAAGTGGCTAATGAAGGTGATGCTTTAGTGGCTGGAGGACTCAGTCAAACACCATCATACTTAAGCTGCAAGGATAAAGCAGAGGTTAAAGCAGCCTTTCGAAAGCAACTAGATGGCTTTATGAAGAAGAATGTTGACTTCCTAATTGCAGAGGTAAATCTGTAAAAAAGTACATGCCTTCAGCTGGCACAGTGTGTTAACTTTAAGATGTCTAGTCTACTTTAGGGAATACAAGTATATATTGCTTCCTTCTTTAAAATTTTCTGTTATACTTTTATTCCAGTAGAATCAGATGTTTTCTAAATGCACAGCAGTATCTGCAAGCGTCCTAGAATAGGACCTTGAACCCTAAATTTCTATCATCTCAGTCAAGTCAAATTCTGTACCAGTACAAAGAGGATAGATTAATGTGATCTTGATTAGTTCCTGTTTCCTCCTGTACTCCGTAAGTAACCAACCCATGGTGACTTTTCTAGATGAAAATAGTTCTTCAGGGATAAATCCCTGATTAACCCCCTGTATGGGCATTCTTATTCTGAAACATGAGTATCTTTTTATTTTGGATTTAGTTTTCCTTCTGACTTTTTAAAATCCTTTTTTAACTGTGTGGTCAGTGAACTCAACTGAATTCTGTTAGTGTAAATCAGAAAAGAATCAAGTCATTGTATTGCTGGTGAATTTGGGGTCTGGATTAATGTGTTTATGTTTCATCTCCAAGAAACGAAAGTAGTCCACTTTTAATTTCTTTCAGTATTTTGAACATGTTGAAGAAGCTGTCTGGGCTGTTGAAGTCCTAAAAGAATCTAGGAAGCCAGTTGCAGCTACAATGTGCATTGTCCAGAAGGAGACATGCATGGCGTGCCCCCCGGACAATGTGCTGTCCGACTGGTAAAGGCTGGTAAGAATCTGTTTTAATCTGCACTTTAAAAGTATGGAACAAAGTTAAGTCCTTAATCATTGAGATAAATGGATGTGTATCTCAAGTAGATAGCTTCCCAATTATACTTGATGAAAGTTTTGAGCCTGTGGAAGAGTTTCTATGTGTACTTTACTAGAGCAGTCCTGTAAAAAAAAGTATGAAAATGCAGCTATAAAATCCTTATTAACCAGGATGGTATTGGGAGCAATAGCCACAGGCAGCTGATACTGAGTAGAACAAAATCCTAAAACTATTCAAAGTTGATTACAGACCCAGCCCCAAATTCTGGGCTCAGGATTATGAAACATAAGCAGAATCCAAAGCCGCCTTTGATTCTCTGCTCATGTTTTTAGAAATGTGTGGAGCACAGTTCAAATCCAGGATGAGAGAATAAGAGAATGAAAAAATTAATCTTATTGCCTATCAAATGCTGTGTTTTCTGCAGGACAAAGGGAAGGGCAGAAGGAATTAATCAGGGGCATGATGGACCGACCATACAGGGGTTTTATTATATCTGTTCTGAACTACTCTTTTCCTTTGGAGTTAAGAGTTGAAATCCAAAGGCAGAACCTGTGTTAGGAACCTGTTAGCTATTTGTATATGTGGCTGTACATAATCAGTCTTCACTGATTGAGCACTGATGAGAAAAGCAACTGCATGAGGGTGGGAGATGTGATTCCTCATCAGGAAGGTAAAGAGTGCAACTGAGATGTAAATGGAATGATCAGCCTCAGGAGAGTTGAGGCTGGCTCTAATCCAACTACCTTGTTGTCGTGGTTTAACCTCAGTCGGCAACTAAGCACCACACAGTCACTCGCTCACCCTCCTCCCCTTCCTGGTGGGATGGGGGAGAGAATTGAAAAAAAAAGTAAAACCTGTGGGTTGAGATAAAGACAGTTTAATAGGACAGCAGGAAGAGAAAATCATCATCATCATCATCATCATCATCATCATCATCATCATAAAAGAATATACAAAACAAGTGATGCACAATGCAATTGCTCACCACCTGCTGACCAATGCCCAGCCTGTCCCCGAGCAGCGATCCCTGCCCCCCGGCCAACTCCCCCAGCTTATATACTGAGCATGACGTCATATGGTACGGAATAGCCCTTTGGCCAGTGTGGGTCAGCTGTCCTGGCTGTGCCCCTTCCCAGCTTCTTGTGCACCTGGCAGAGCATGGGAAGCTGAAAAGTCCTTGACTAGTGTAAGCACTACTTAGCAGCAACTAAAACATCAGTGTGTTATCAACATTATTCTCATCCTAAATCCAAAACACAGCACTATGCCAGCTACTAGGAAGGAAATTAGCTCTATCCCAGCTGAAACCAGGACGCTTGTGTTCATAGTGCTGGTGTACAGATGGACTGCTCTGCTTATGGAGTGCTGTGGCTAAGAACTTTCACCTCCCACTTCCTAGGGAGATGTGACTTGAACTTATTTATTTTCCTCCTCCTAGGTGCTTCTATTGTTGGAGTCAACTGCCATTTTGACCCAGATACCTCCCTGGAAACTGTGAGACTGATGAAAGAGGGCTTGCACGCTGCTAAACTGAAAGCTCACCTGATGTCCCAACCACTTGCTTTCCATACACCTGATTGTGGGAAGCAAGGATTTATTGACCTTCCAGAATTTCCCTTTGGTAAGACAAGGGTATCTTTTTTTTTTTTTTTTAATTTATTTACTGTCTGTTCCTTTTTTTCCCCTAGCTTTTAGCAAAGCTGAAACTGCAAGGCATCCTCCTGTACAATAGGATCAGTCTCAATTATCCTGTCTGGCATTCTGCATAGATGGATTGGGTTAAAGATCATCCAGATAATGAGAGTATTTCAGCAGTATCACAGCATGTGACTGAAAGTGAAATTATGATGAAAACAGTTAAAGTGCCACAACCTAAATCAATTAAAAAAAAATGTTGTTTTTTTTTTTCTTGTGCTATAGAACCTTGTTCAGGACAGCTGTAAAATAGTCCAAAGAAATTAACAAGAGCAAATACACTAAAAACAACCCAGACTTTAAATGCCTTTGGACTGGAGCTCCCCAGCATTCTCGGTTGTGACGTCTAGCCCATGAGCCCTATAATGTTTACCTGCATAGGGATTTAATGTATAATGCATATGCGGAGCTGGATCATTAGTATAGGTGCATGATTCTTGCACTCATAATGGTTCAGTCTTGCAAGTGTAACTGTCTAAGATAAGTGAGATTAGAGAGAAAGCAGAAGAGGGAATATGTTCTTTGATGTTGCTTACAAATGGATTAGCAGTTTGGAGATGGATTCATCACTCTTATGCTCAGCAGAAATTCTACCCAAAAGACCGAAAGATTCAGCCACTTTATGTGTATATAAGGCTTGTGTATTTAGGGCTTATTCCCACCTGGGATGTAGAAGGTCACATCCTCTTAAGATAAGAGGAAAAAAGCAGCCTAAACATTTTAAAATTGATTAGAAAAATGCCTTCATTTTCAGATATCATACATTCTTCTTTTCAAGATCAGCCTATAAAATAAGGTATTAAAACAACTGAAACTTGAATTTTTAGGAAAAAAAAAAAAAGATATGGATGTGATTTTCAGGAAGATATTTTATTTTAAAAGTCCTCTCTACGTAAATGAAGGAAAAAGAATAAAGCATGAGCCTGAGGCATTCATTAGATAATAACAACATGTCTGGGTTCTGAAAATACTCTGGGATGTTTAAAAGTGTCAGGAACTCATTTATCCTATTCATTCCTTCGTATAACTCCTCTGATTGCAAGCAAAAATGATAGAACAGATGCAGTAAGTAATCAAGTTAATTGAAGGATTCACTCTTTGGTTTGTTATGGTTCTTGGTTTGTATGTTATAAGCAAACTGTATGAGATGTCAGTTTTCAGAAATTTCATGAGTCAATTGGAGAAGCCTGGTTCTGTGAATGTTTGCACTACCCAGAAGGAGCAACTGATCACTTGATGGCAGAGAAGTAGTTTGGTAAATCATTGTTAAACTGACCCAGTTGACTCTGCTTTTTGTGGAAGGCAATATGCACAAAGAGGCATTTAGGTATTTGAAGTGTACATAACCTCTGTACAGGCCAACAAGATCTCAGTTTCTAGAAAAGCATTGGCTATGTTGTATTGGCAAACTCCAGCATCTAGATACCAGCAGTATTTATTTATCTTTAGAACTTTTTCCAGTTTTCTGTGTTTTCCCTTCTGTGTTACTGCAATTGCTCTCAAATGTCACCAGTTAAGCAAGGACAATGTTTTAGACAGAAAAGTCCTGGTCAGTCAAAGCATACCCAGTTATCTCAAGAGTAGACGTACAGAGGGGCTAAATCTAGGCGCACATTACAATCTTCTCATCAGAAGTTGATGAAAATTTCAATATCTTTTTACTGTAAATGATAACATAAACTGTTAAGCTAGAGATATTTAATTCTGAATAAAGCCAAGAAAAATACTGTACATTGACAGGCACGGAAAATAGAATGTTAGTCATTTTTGGGAGGGGGGAAGAAAACCCCACAAAACGTGATCTATGTGGCAACTTCTTTTCGTAGCATACTGCTTGTTTTCAATCACCATGTTTCACCATGTGTGGCCAGTTCTTATGGCGGAGTCTATCCATGTTTCTTCAGAGCTGTTAGGTTGGTGCTGTCCTTATGCTCCTGAAACACAAGGACTGATTGTGACAGGGTGGGTGACGGAGAAGACAGGGAAACACCCTATACTGTTCTCCTGGAGTTTAGTTGCTTATACGGGTATAAATTGAGTGCAAGATGCTGCATTCTTACTGTTGATCGTTTTGTATCAATTTTGCATTAGCTTTTTAATGATATATGAGAGACAAGGAAATCATGAATTGATGCTTCTGATGCTTTCTCTCACATCTGCAGGACTGTACACAAACTTTTATTTAAACAGCTTTCTAAGATAGCTTAATCTGGTTTTCCTTCTGATATTAGACCATCTATTTTTCCGTTGTCCAGTCTTTCCCTCTGAGACCAATAATTTTCTGTTTAAGACCATTTCATTTTTTTCCCTTCTGTTTTTTATTTTCTGACTCTGTCTCTTTAACTACTCACTGGACTTTGAGCAGATCTGCTTTGCATCACCTTCTTGCATATTAGGCATTTCTGGGACAGGATGTAGGAAGAAGAATCCTACTTCTGCTGTGGTGCTGGAACCTTACTACCTCACCACGGCTTCTTTGCCTAGAGGAATGTTCAGTGCCCAGACATCATGCTGCACTCTCCTCATAACCAAGCTGATTCATCTCCTGCAGATGTGCATAAAGAAGTGGGAGGATTTTTATTCCTTTATTCCTGTATTTTTATTCCTTCAAGTTTCTTCTCCAGTCCCTGGTCTTTTCTTTCCAGTTCTGCAACTCCTGTGCCTCCTTCCCTTTCAGGTGTGCTTTTCCTTGTTCTTCTCACTTTCTGTTCCTTTCCTTCCACACGTCTTTCCTCTCAGCTCTGGCGTCCCTCCGCTCTGCTTACCACAACCTGCAACACGAAGAGGGGTTCAAAAGAAAGGTTGCATCTTAGCCATCCTAAGTCATCTACACACAGAACTTTCCACAAGGAAGTGGCTTGAGGCAGCAAACTGCTTATGGATGGGCTTATAACTAAGTAAGGGATGGGCTAAGAAATAGCTACAGATCCCAGCTGTCAGCGAAACAACTGCCTGCCATTAGCTGGTCATGGAAAAAAGTGTAGTAAGCATTCCTGAGGAATAACAAGCAGGCTTATTCCTGTTGCAGGTAGGCTGATGATACCTTCTCCTTTCACAGATTAGAGTACTGTAATCAGATTTCCCAGATATTGATTGTTCATTAAGAACTCTTTGGACTTGTGGGCATAACATTGAAAGTGCTCCAGTACTTCAGCTAAGAACTCTGGCAGAATGGCAAGCATGTGACTTAGGGCTTGATCAGTCTCAGAAGATATTAGGTGCTGTTTTTCAAAGCCAAAGCAGCTTACAACAAGCATAGCTCAGCAAAGCATAACAGAATCTAAAAGCTAGACTCCTGAAAGTTTGCATTATTAATTCTAGCTCAGACAGCTCAAACATCTACATCTACAACCAGTTTTGCAAATAGTGTGCAAGTGTCTCAATAATGTGATTTCTTACAAAAAAATGCGGTGAACTGGAGCATGGTGAAAATTTAAGATATGAATGTCTTTGCAGGTCTGGAGCCAAGAATTGTAACTAGATGGGATGTTCAAAAATATGCAAGAAAGGCCTATGATTTAGGAATTCATTTCATTGGAGGCTGCTGTGGATTTGAGCCATATCACATCCGAGCAATAGCTGAGGAGCTGGCTCCTGAAAGAGGATTTTTGCGAGAAGCTTCTGAGAAACATGGCAGCTGGGGCAATAACCTGAGCATGCATACCAAACCCTGGGTCAGAGCAAGGTATGTATATCTGAACTGGAAAGCACACCAGCACCCTCCTTATAAAGGCTTACATTGGTCCATGCAGCAGACTAGCTTAACCAATATGGAGGTCTAAATATAACCGTAAACATTCTGTGTTAATAATTTTGAAGAATTAAATTTGATCTGGGAGCAGTAAAAGGGGCAAAGGGGCAGTAGGAGAGCTACAAAAATTCTCATCCCTCTTCAAAATGAACATTTGGTCTGAATTAATGTGAAAGTAATGAAAGTTTTGTAATATTTCCTTTTCTTTCTTTAGGGCAAGAAGAGAATACTGGGAGAATCTGAGGCCTGCTTCAGGCAGGCCATATTGTCCTTCAGTCTCAAAGCCAGATGGCTGGGGGGGGGGGGGGTAACCAAAGGAACCAGAGAGCTGATGCAACAGAAAGAAGCAACAAGTGAACAACAGCTGAAAGAGCTCTTTCGGAAACAGTTGTTCCAATCCACTGCAGTTGTCTAAATGTTAGAATGATTTATCTACAGACCATCTCATGCTTCACAAGAAAAATCTGTGAAGATGAGTGCCCCGTTGATTTATCAGTTAACATCTAATGAAAGAGACAAAATGCAAAAATAATGTGATTACAGATTAATATGTCAAACTGATAATAAAATCTTTCTCTGGACGAATAGTTTAGAGAAGACACAGTCAGAAGGAGTTTTGGATTCTCATAACAACTGAGCTTCTTGTTAGCTAGGTGCCATCAACTGGGTAGACACAGAAATACGTGGAAAGTAATAATTGACTCAACTCACCTGTGAAAAGAGAAAAAGCCATCTATAAATACAGTATCCATGGACTTCCACTCCTGAGTCTGTTTTCAGTTTGGGATTATGTAGGAATTTCCTCAGGATTTGTTGAAGGCTACTTCAGGGACACACAAGCTGCCAATGCTTCAGACACACAGTTATCTGTAGCCACTTTCTTGACTTCAAGAGAATAAAAGTAAACTAGAAAAATGCATCTTATAAATGGAATCAAAAGATAAGGAAAATGAGAATGAGCTCTTGCAGGAATTTCTTACATGCAGGAGAAAGGTTCAGAGAACTTTTAGGAAAGAAAAATGACAGGTAAATAACTCACTGTTTTTGTCTCAGGGTACCATGTACACAAGATTTACTTCTCTGGAGACTAAAACGGTTAAGAGATTATTCTGAAATTTTGAAAAGTCAAATAAATTAAAAGTAATATGATGGAATAGTATTGTATTATCTTCACACCTTAAATCATGAGAGCTCAAACAGAATAACGTATCTCCAGTAAACCACTGTAATTTTCAAATGATCCAGCTGATTTCTGGATATCTCACTTGAAACACTTGGTTATCTCAAAATAGCATTTAAAACTGAAGCTTCCTAAAATATAACTCCTGTATATAAGCGTAGTAAAACATTCCATGATTCTGTTTAAGCTGATTGATTCAGTCTAGAGAAAATTAGCTATAAGAAGAGATGAAAAACCCTGTTAGGAAATAGATTAATCCACCTAAGTTAAGAAAACCCAAGGACATCTGTACGCTGAATTTGTTGAGAAGCGTTTTCTTACAAAGGATATCACTACACTTGGAAACCATAAAGGACACGTTTCCATAGTTAATTTTTGTGAATTACCACACAACTTTCAGATTTCTCTCTAGAATCCCATTCCCACCCATTCTACATTAAAGCCACTACTTTTATGAAAAATATGATTCTTGAAGTTAGAGTGTTGAAAGCTTTTGTTGGGCTACTTTTTATGTATAAGCTTATTTCATTATTTCTATCCGTGTTGATATGCTGCAGTTCAGGAAACTTATAAACATGCAACACTTTAGTGGGAAACTTCAAATATCCTTTTCAGACTGTTATTGGCAGACAGATTTTTAGAGAAAGCCATCTGCCTTCATCATGCTTATAACAAATTGAAATAGTTACTAGCTGGAATTTTTGCCTGAAAGCCAAAAGTAGACAAATCAAGAAAGTGGATATTTTAAAATGTAGATTATTTGGAAAGCATCCATGTAAGTATATATGCACTACATTAAACTTCTTCCTAAACCCTTCCGGAAGTTCTCCCTGCGTAAAGCAGAATAACGCAAAATCTGCAAAACAAAAGGGGCAGATCTTTGATCGCCACCAAAATGCATGCATGCAAAAGACATATGCATGATAAAGAGGCTTAAAATACAAGCTACAATTGCTACATAAGTGTTTTGAACGATCATTACCAGTTTAGAGACTTCCTGTGGCAAAGGATGCAGCTTGACCATCATACTATATGTAAGCAGCTGGACTGATTTTTTTTTTTTAAAACAGTCCAAGCATATAAAAATTCCTATTGAAGTGAATGAGTTCACAACAGACTATTTAAGAACTATGGTATTTAAGAAGATGATAAAATATGATTTTAAGCACTTAATTTTAGATACTCAGTTTAAAAAGGGCCAAATTTTAACAGACACTAATCATGATGAGAAACACTGAAAAGGAGTTTTGAAGTCATTCAAACTAAGAGCTGACACAAGGGGGGAGCTATACAAGCCCTATTTGATTCATATCACAGGCTGGGCTTAGAAAGAAATTGACAATGGGATGAAAATAAGTTGACAGGGTGCTTTATTGATCACTACAGAAGCCCCAAACTCTCTGGGGGAAAAAAAAAACCAAAAAACCACAAAGCAACCAAAAAAAGGCAAAGCACGCAAGACTGAGAAGCAAAGTCAACAAAGCTTTATTTCCCATTTCTTTCTGTGTAACATTTTGGAGAAGGGTAAAGGAACTGTTAGATTTGTTAAAGCTTTCTAATGGCTTATTACATGACTTGTGAAGGAAATAAGACACAGGCTGGCAGCGCAATCCTAGGAAATTTGTTTCCTTAACAAAGCTTGCCTGAAAACTTAGATAAGTGGAAGTGAAAGGGTTTTTAGAAGTTCACCTCCTATATTTAGTACCCTAAGGCAGGATCAGCTACTCATAGGAGATAGTTGTTTAACCTGTGTGGCTATGCACCTAATGATGGAGCTTCTGTGCCAACCTCAGGCACTGTGGTAACGTCACTCTTCTTAACAAATTTTTCCTAATTTGACTATTCCTTGATGGGATTTAAATCCATTATTTCTTTTCAGCTCATTACAGACACGAAGAATTTATTCCCTTTGTCTTTGCTGAAGTCTTTTATGTATTTGAAGATTTGCATACATTCCTTGTTTCTCTCTCTCAATTGAACAGACCCTGTTCATTCGTTCTTTCCCTGTGGCCTCCGAGTCTGTGAATCATCATAAACCCAGAGATCACCTCCATCAGATCTTTTCTCGGCGCTTCCTAGCTCTATGTTTGTGGGGTTTTTTTTGTTGGTGGTGTTGGTTTTTTGGGTTTTTTTTGGTTGGTTGTTTTTTTTAACCTGGAAGCAAAAGTGAAGTGATCTGAACCTTGGAAGTTCAGATCCGGAAGAGAAAATCCGAAGTCTTTGATATCTAAAGAATAAACCTTTACTCACAAGGCTGAATGTAAGGACAAGAGAGTGAGGAAGAAGGAGCGGCAGAGACAATGTGTAATGAACTGACCACAACCTCCATTCCCAGTCCACCTGTGCTGCTTGGGGGTAGGAGGTAGAGAAATCGGGAGTAAAGTTAAGCCCGGGAAGAAGGGAGGGGTTGGGGGAAGGTGGTTTAAGATTTGGTTTTATTTCTCATTATCCTACTCTGAGTTGATTGGCAATAAATTAAATTAATTTCCCCAAGTCGAGTCTGGTTTGCCTGTGATGGTAATTAGTGAGTGTCCTTATCTCGACCCATGAGCCTTTCATCATATTTTTTTTTTAGTGCTCGCTCTAGCAACCTAACTGCTACCTCCAGAATGCAGACTGACGTCTTAGTCTCACCTGCGCCTTCCTCGTCTTGCCTGTCTATCAGGAAGCAAACAGAATGCACATACCGACAGCGTTAGTGAGAACAGTACGAGTTGTTACTGAACGAAATCACTGTATTGGAAAAGAAAATATACCACATAACCACATATATATTACAAATTAATTACACAATTTGCTCTGTTTCCTTTAACAACAACAACAAAAAGTTAAAAAGAAGAAACAATGCAGTGATTCAACCAGACCCATATATTATATTGTATTTCAGGGTATCATCTGTGCTGCTCCAGACACTGCTTTGGTTGAGGTACAAAGCTATGTACTTGCTGAACACTGGAATATACTCAGAATATTATTTTTCTCCCTATTGTTATTGCAAGAGTTTACAAGAGGTTGTAAATGATGCCCCTTTCAGAGATGCCTCCACATCGGAATCAAAAGGTCTCACAGGAACTGGGAGTTGTAGCTAGAAATCACAAATAACCTTGCAATTGGAAGTGCGGACTGCAAAATGAAAGAGAATGGAAGTAAAAAGTATGCAGAGAAGAGCTGGTCAACGATAAATGCACAAAGATTATTGCTTTGACTTAAATTTTAATGATTTTTGAGGGAAGAAGATAAGAAAATAAAATATCTTTATAATGTATATACTCATGAGCAAGGGAGAAAACAATTTGGATATTTTAGAAAATATTTTAGGGTCAAAATTTCAGTTCATTTTTGTCACAAGCCAAAGACATTTTAAGTCAAATTACATTTTCTAAGGAAAATGTAGTAGAGAAAAATCCCTTTTTTTAATCCAAAAGTGTAGCTAGATTTTTAACTGGTGCACCCAAAGGTGGCCAAGCAACAAGAATACAAGTGATGGAATTAGCGAGGAAAGAGGAAAACAATAACCAAATTAGGAAGAAAACAAAAGCAGGGAAAGTCGAACAGGAGGAAAGAGTGAAACAAACTGCTTACCTCTTGCTGCAGTGCTCTGAAAGGTTTTCTGTTTCACTTGTCTTTCACGCTCACCGTGTCCTCCCCAAGGATCTCAGTGTTTCACAAGTGTAGAGATGCATCATCATAAAAATGCATTTGCATCACAGCACATCCTACATTTTTTTTTAACCTTCCTTTTTCTTGACTTGCTTCACACCTCCATCATTGACTACAGTCCATTAAAATTATTTAGAATGTATTTCTGATCCATCAGTCTGTCTGCAACACACTCATCACTGCAGATTCCCACCCAGCAGTTTCCTGCCCCTCTACAGCTGCACCTTCCATTTCCTTCCAGGCTACAGCGCCTCTCATTGATAGAGTTCGTAGGTGGTAAAATGTATTCGTGTGGCTAAACTGGAGAAACTGCTTCTTTAAAGGCAGTGGGAGATCTAATTACAAAACAGTCCTTAGCCTTTACTCGGGCACCAATTAATTCTTCCTGGGCCCCAAAACCTTTTTGTCTCATAGGTCGAAGGCACAATAGCTCCCATTGCTTCTTTGCCCTTTACAAGCCACAGTATTCCAGCAAAATAAATTTGAAACTGGTCAGTATTTCACAAGGACAATGTTTATATTATTTTAAAGAGTCACAAAATTTCATTTTCGTAATGAAATAAAAATGCTTTCCTCTGACCTTTGAGAAGGAAATGCAAAACATAAAATAATTTTGTTTACATTTCCATCTAACGCCACTGAAACAGTTTTTATTTCCAGTCAAAGTGAAGAAGAAATTTGAATAAAACAAAAAAAAGTCTTTGGTTTTCTTCAAATATTTTCATACAAAATCGGCTGGTTTTTGCCTACAAGCCCAACGGAGTGAAGGGGCTTGGCCTCCCACCGAGGCCCTGGGCTGCGGGGCAGAAACTTATGTCCCGAGTTGTCCAAAGTACAAAAGTCCAGCTCAGTCGGTATGAACAAGTTATGCGGTTAATCCAAAATTGTACGGTAAAGATGGGAACTAAGTAGACTGTAGGATGGGATATGTAATTAAATGTAGGTTAAGAGAACATTTGCTGCTGGATGAAAAGAAACATGGGGGCTTGAGTTCCTGTGTAGAAGCCCAGCCAGACCAACTGCTTTGAACACCAGGGAACAAAGAAAGGTAGAGAGGTCATTTGGTCCTAACAGAGACACAGCAAAATAAACATGAAATAAACTTTCATTAAATGCTTTACTATGAAGGTGGTGAGGCACTGGAACAGGTTGCCCAGAGAAGCTGTGGATGCCCCATCCCTGGAAGTGTTCAAGGCCAGGTTGGATGGGGCTTTGAGCAAGCTGGTCTAGTGAAAGATGCCGCTGCCCATGGCAGGGGGTTGGAACTAGATGACCTTTAAAGGTCCCTTCCAACTCAAACCATTCCGTGATTCTCTGATTCTGTGATTTTCTTATGAAATGAGGTTTTCTTCCCAAGGCAAGGAAGAAAATGCTTAATGAGGGCTAGTTGATGTTTATCCTGTATCCATTCCAGCTCAAATAAAAGTGTAAAAGTTCTTTAAAGAAAACACAGTCAGTAGCACAGTCAATCATGGTAGTTGAAGTTATGCTTGGCTCTCAAACTGTAATAGGAACAGCAGCTCAGATTGTCTGATTATCTGATATTCAAAGGCACGTGCCCTGAGAGAAGCTCAGACAGGGAAAAGACAGCCAGGAACTATCAGTGTTTGAGCAGAGGTAGCAGGCTGTAAAACAGTATTGTCTATAAAAGTCAGAAAAGATTAAAGCTAGAAAGGTCTCCAGGTACCCGTCCAAGGACCATGAAATGATTGTGTGGCAAATATAGATCCACTGTGACCCCTCTGGGTCTCCTTTCCTCAGTCCTAAGAAACACCCTGACAAGAGCAGTGCCGAGAGCTTCAGCAAAGGCAGCTGCTGGAAGACAACTTGCATTCCTGCTGTCACACCTTTTCACTTGTGCCCCTTTTCTTCCCCAATGTGTATCTTCTTCTATCTGCTCCTCTTCCTATGCATTTAGCTTATGTCTTAGCTGGCCAGCTCACTCTTTTTGGCAGCATCGATGCAAGTCTAAAACAGGGAGGCAGAGGAAAGCAATGCCTTAAAACAGCTCAATGCTCGCAAAAGCCAAACCTTGGCGTCACCATGCGCTATGCTCAGTCTCCTCTAGCAACAATGTTGTAAATTAAAGTCAGGAGCAAAAAACAGAAGGTGCATTTTCTAACTTGTGGGGTTTTTTCCTTTCCCGTTTTGTGTGCGCTTGTCTTAATTTATCATTGAGGAGGCAAATTCAGGCTTTTCCCACATCAGTAATAACAGCAGTTCTGGCTCATCATCTTAACTTGTTCTTCATCATTCTGGGAGAATGCCTGATCTGTTGAGGTCCTTCCCAGACATAGGTCCTGATTGTGTAAAAAAAGTAGTAATATCTGACTACACCTAAGCCAGATAAGCCTACCCTGAGTTCTGTTCAAGTGGCCCCTTAAACACTGTGGTCAAATTACACTGAAGCCAGTCTCTTGGTAATTGTTTAACAAAAGAAATATGTTGCCACCACCTATTGTCCCATTGCAGGTTGCCCTTTTTATACCTGCCTTTTCCCATACTTTTATTACACAATCAGGACCTATGTCTGGGAAGGACCTCAACAGATCAGGCAGGACATCCCATTCTCCCAGAACGTAATCCACTGCAGGTAACCTGTTCCTGCCAGATGTCCCTGCCATCTCTTTTCTGAAAT
Source organism: Platalea leucorodia (assembly GCF_965183815.1). NCBI lineage: Eukaryota > Metazoa > Chordata > Aves > Pelecaniformes > Threskiornithidae > Platalea > Platalea leucorodia. The sequence continues at coordinate 13,302,436 of NC_138859.1, read as the reverse complement.
GGCCAACAACAGAGATGCCTCAGTCTTGTTAGGTGCACTATTACACCGCCTAGTTTGTGATGGGAAGGTGTTTCCTTGTGTCTAACTTCTTTACCTTCCGGAGTTTCGATTCTGGGTGAAGTCCTTTGGCTTTATATTGGCTAGAATCCGTGATATTAGCAGGGAATAATAAATTGGGAGAGGATGGATGCCTGGAAGCCTGGCATGCTTAGAGTCTTTCCAAGGAAAGTGGCTATACAGAAGACAGTGCAGAGTGATGCTATGGGAAGAAACGGAGATGCTGCAGTGGCTGCTGAGGCCAGAAGGGAGGGGTGAGCTGCAATGGGGGAACAAATTATACTGCAATTGTAGGCCAGAATCTTGAAGGCAACTATATGAATGATCTTAACTATAAAAAGGCACTCAGGCCTCACCTCGTCATCATCAGAAATATTGTGTTTTCTCAGGTTTTATGTATCCAAGAGTAAGTAAAGACTCTGGGTTTCAGCATAAAGGACTGCCTTTCAGTTCAGTAAAAGATATCAGGGTAAGAACAGCTCATTGCTGAGGAGAGCAGGGGTGGCTGGGGCTCCTAAGTTAGTAGGGATGGGGCAGCTAAGCAGTGAGAGGAAAAGCACTGGGAAGAAGAAAATAATGAAGAAAAAATGGCACAGTGTTTATAGAGTCATCTGTGGGGGATAGTGACATCCTGTATTAGAAGCTTTAAGCCTGTTTTACTGGAACAAATGAGTCAGGAGGGTCAAAGGTATTTATTTATATGACCCACTGTTCAATACTGAATAGTTAAAGTCTGACCATTCAGAGACAGCCAAACGTACTTCAACAAACACCCACCTCTTAAAAAAAATTAGCAGAAGTTTAAACCTTTATTAGCCACAAAGAAAAGAAAAAAGCAGGGAAAGCGGTTAAGTGAGATTTTAACCACTTCTCTTATTTCCTTTCCCATAGCTGCAGTAGCGGTTGTCTGTTTTGTTTCTTATCATAAGGGAAACTGTTGTATTTTGCAGCCTTTTAGGTGCTATTAAAGATGGTAATAACTGCTCTTTTTGGATGAAGAACAAGTTAAGATGATGAGCCAGAACTGCTGTTATTACTGATGTGGGAAAAGCCTGAATTTGCCTCCTCAATGATAAATTAAGACAAGCGCACACAAAACGGGAAAGGAAAAAACCCCACAAGTTAGAAAATGCACCTTCTGTTTTTTGCTCCTGACTTTAATTTACAACATTGTTGCTAGAGGAGACTGAGCATAGCGCATGGTGACGCCAAGGTTTGGCTTTTGCGAGCATTGAGCTGTTTTAAGGCATTGCTTTCCTCTGCCTCCCTGTTTTAGACTTGCATCGATGCTGCCAAAAAGAGTGAGCTGGCCAGCTAAGACATAAGCTAAATGCATAGGAAGAGGAGCAGATAGAAGAAGATACACATTGGGGAAGAAAAGGGGCACAAGTGAAAAGGTGTGACAGCAGGAATGCAAGTTGTCTTCCAGCAGCTGCCTTTGCTGAAGCTCTCGGCACTGCTCTTGTCAGGGTGTTTCTTAGGACTGAGGAAAGGAGACCCAGAGGGGTCACAGTGGATCTATATTTGCCACACAATCATTTCATGGTCCTTGGACGGGTACCTGGAGACCTTTCTAGCTTTAATCTTTTCTGACTTTTATAGACAATACTGTTTTACAGCCTGCTACCTCTGCTCAAACACTGATAGTTCCTGGCTGTCTTTTCCCTGTCTGAGCTTCTCTCAGGGCACGTGCCTTTGAATATCAGATAATCAGACAATCTGAGCTGCTGTTCCTATTACAGTTTGAGAGCCATGCATAACTTCAACTACCATGATTGACTGTGCTACTGACTGTGTTTTCTTTAAAGAACTTTTACACTTTTATTTGAGCTGGAATGGATACAGGATAAACATCAACTAGCCCTCATTAAGCATTTTCTTCCTTGCCTTGGGAAGAAAACCTCATTTCATAAGAAAATCACAGAATCAGAGAATCACGGAATGGTTTGAGTTGGAAGGGACCTTTAAAGGTCATCTAGTTCCAACCCCCTGCCATGGGCAGCGGCATCTTTCACTAGACCAGCTTGCTCAAAGCCCCATCCAACCTGGCCTTGAACACTTCCAGGGATGGGGCATCCACAGCTTCTCTGGGCAACCTGTTCCAGTGCCTCACCACCTTCATAGTAAAGCATTTAATGAAAGTTTATTTCATGTTTATTTTGCTGTGTCTCTGTTAGGACCAAATGACCTCTCTACCTTTCTTTGTTCCCTGGTGTTCAAAGCAGTTGGTCTGGCTGGGCTTCTACACAGGAACTCAAGCCCCCATGTTTCTTTTCATCCAGCAGCAAATGTTCTCTTAACCTACATTTAATTACATATCCCATCCTACAGTCTACTTAGTTCCCATCTTTACCGTACAATTTTGGATTAACCGCATAACTTGTTCATACCGACTGAGCTGGACTTTTGTACTTTGGACAACTCGGGACATAAGTTTCTGCCCCGCAGCCCAGGGCCTCGGTGGGAGGCCAAGCCCCTTCACTCCGTTGGGCTTGTAGGCAAAAACCAGCCGATTTTGTATGAAAATATTTGAAGAAAACCAAAGACTTTTTTTTGTTTTATTCAAATTTCTTCTTCACTTTGACTGGAAATAAAAACTGTTTCAGTGGCGTTAGATGGAAATGTAAACAAAATTATTTTATGTTTTGCATTTCCTTCTCAAAGGTCAGAGGAAAGCATTTTTATTTCATTACGAAAATGAAATTTTGTGACTCTTTAAAATAATATAAACATTGTCCTTGTGAAATACTGACCAGTTTCAAATTTATTTTGCTGGAATACTGTGGCTTGTAAAGGGCAAAGAAGCAATGGGAGCTATTGTGCCTTCGACCTATGAGACAAAAAGGTTTTGGGGCCCAGGAAGAATTAATTGGTGCCCGAGTAAAGGCTAAGGACTGTTTTGTAATTAGATCTCCCACTGCCTTTAAAGAAGCAGTTTCTCCAGTTTAGCCACACGAATACATTTTACCACCTACGAACTCTATCAATGAGAGGCGCTGTAGCCTGGAAGGAAATGGAAGGTGCAGCTGTAGAGGGGCAGGAAACTGCTGGGTGGGAATCTGCAGTGATGAGTGTGTTGCAGACAGACTGATGGATCAGAAATACATTCTAAATAATTTTAATGGACTGTAGTCAATGATGGAGGTGTGAAGCAAGTCAAGAAAAAGGAAGGTTAAAAAAAATGTAGGATGTGCTGTGATGCAAATGCATTTTTATGATGATGCATCTCTACACTTGTGAAACACTGAGATCCTTGGGGAGGACACGGTGAGCGTGAAAGACAAGTGAAACAGAAAACCTTTCAGAGCACTGCAGCAAGAGGTAAGCAGTTTGTTTCACTCTTTCCTCCTGTTCGACTTTCCCTGCTTTTGTTTTCTTCCTAATTTGGTTATTGTTTTCCTCTTTCCTCGCTAATTCCATCACTTGTATTCTTGTTGCTTGGCCACCTTTGGGTGCACCAGTTAAAAATCTAGCTACACTTTTGGATTAAAAAAAGGGATTTTTCTCTACTACATTTTCCTTAGAAAATGTAATTTGACTTAAAATGTCTTTGGCTTGTGACAAAAATGAACTGAAATTTTGACCCTAAAATATTTTCTAAAATATCCAAATTGTTTTCTCCCTTGCTCATGAGTATATACATTATAAAGATATTTTATTTTCTTATCTTCTTCCCTCAAAAATCATTAAAATTTAAGTCAAAGCAATAATCTTTGTGCATTTATCGTTGACCAGCTCTTCTCTGCATACTTTTTACTTCCATTCTCTTTCATTTTGCAGTTGGCACTTCCAATTGCAAGGTTATTTGTGATTTCTAGCTACAACTCCCAGTTCCTGTGAGACCTTTTGATTCCGATGTGGAGGCATCTCTGAAAGGGGCATCATTTACAACCTCTTGTAAACTCTTGCAATAACAATAGGGAGAAAAATAATATTCTGAGTATATTCCAGTGTTCAGCAAGTACATAGCTTTGTACCTCAACCAAAGCAGTGTCTGGAGCAGCACAGATGATACCCTGAAATACAATATAATATATGGGTCTGGTTGAATCACTGCATTGTTTCTTCTTTTTAACTTTTTGTTGTTGTTGTTAAAGGAAACAGAGCAAATTGTGTAATTAATTTGTAATATATATGTGGTTATGTGGTATATTTTCTTTTCCAATACAGTGATTTCGTTCAGTAACAACTCGTACTGTTCTCACTAACGCTGTCGGTATGTGCATTCTGTTTGCTTCCTGATAGACAGGCAAGACGAGGAAGGAGCAGGTGAGACTAAGACGTCAGTCTGCATTCTGGAGGTAGCAGTTAGGTTGCTAGAGAGAGCACTAAGGAGGTCTGTTGCCATCAAAACTAAATTCCAACCCAGGTTTTTTTTTTTTTTAGTCAACAGTTTTATATAGACATAAAGTACAGACATGACATTGTGCAACTTTCATAAATCAAGTAGTTGAAGGCGTTCCTTATTTCAGTTTCAAAAGCATACACCCAAAACACAGAAATTAAACTGGTTGCAGAGACGTTCCAGATAGTCTTCTGATTTCAGATTTTAGTTCCAATTCCTGTACGGCTTCCCAAATTTTCTACCTTAATATTGTTTCTCCGTTTCAGCATGAATAATGAATCCGTTTGGGAGGAATCTCAGGGGCTATTTCCAGTAAAAGAAGAAACGGAAGATGTAGCTAGGTATTTTTTAATGCAATCCAGTGCTTTTAGAGAGGCTGTGTATTTCTTTTAGTATATTTGAACTCAAGTAACAGGAGCAAGTTTCTCTGTTCTCAGTTCCAAGCCTTTTTCAGCACAGACAGCTCAAAAGCTGCTTTAGTTTTGTTCATGGTAGTGGTCCTGCTGCTGTTTCTCTGGTCACGTCTTGCTTTTTTTTTGCTGACTTGTTTGTCTGCATCTGCACAGTTTCTCTTCACTGCACTGTTTGTTAAAAACATGTATGCTTATGCATGCCTATACACACACATAATGTTCTGCATTCAAATCAATCCCATACATCTGTGCTACTTCCCATGGGACCCTACAGCTCAGCTGTTGCCCCACCCTCAGCGTGGCTTAGTCTCTGTGGGACTGATTTGCTGCAATTTTCGCCATCGCTAAACAAAGGGGTCCCTCTAAATTGGTTCCTCAAATAGGCTGAGTGGAAGATAATTAGCATGCCAGCAACTTCAGCGAAGTGCCGCAATTACCCACAGATCATAGACTCATTCACTGGGAACTTAGTTGATGGAGAACTACATGATATTTTTATGGCTTTATTGTAGGAAACTGAGTAAACCACAAGGCTTTAGTTCTACTTCTGGTATTGCTCTTCAGTGAGCACTGGATTGTCTGAACGCCACATATTTTAATGCACTAGAAAAGTCGAGCTGAAATTTTTCCTAAAAAATGTCATTAATTTCAAAATTTCAGCTCGACTTTTCTAGTTTTTCTTTTCCCATTGAGTGTCTAGTGAATTTGATCAATATTTTCATTATTTTAGTCTCAAGTTTTTTGTTGAAGGGCAGGCAGATAGTGCCTAAAGATAGAATTTAGGGGCCAGACTGCCAGTGTGTTATTAGTTTCCAGACATATATGGATGGTTATGGTGTGTTGAGACTGAAGTGCATTATCTTGAGGTTTGCTACAGGGAGTCCTGCTTTGGCAGACTCTTCCCTTTGCTTAAAGTTTCAAGAGTCCAAAATACCTTTGTTAATTTTTTTTCTATTTTGTTCTCTGCTGCAGTTTTAAATTTAGAAGGGACATCTTGTAGGTTCTTTTCTGCTGGATCCCACGTCTGCCAGCCTTTATTTGTGACACACATTTGACATGTATATAGGACGTTTTCCTTCCCTGGCACAGAACAATCCTCACAGCTGGGTTTACCTTTTTCTCTGTGTCCTGGTTTCGGCTAGGATAGAGTTAATTTTTTTTTTCCTATGAGCTGGCATAGTGCTGTGTTTTGGATTTAGGATGAGAATAATGTTGATGATAACACACTGATGTTTTAGTTGCTGCTAAGTAGTGTTTATACTAGTCAAGGACTTTTCAGCTTCCCATGCTCTGCCAGGTGCACAAGAAGCTGGGAAGGGGCACAGCCAGGACAGCTGACCCAGACTGGCCAAAGGGCTATTCCATACCATATGACGTGATGCTCAGTATATAAGCTGGGGGGATTTGGCTGGGGGGGCAGCAATCACTGCTCGGGGACTGGCTGGGCATCAGTCAGCAGATGGTGAGCAATTGCATTGTGCATCACTTGTTTTGTATATTCTTTTATCATTAATGTTATTATTTTCCCTTCCATTATGTCCTATTAAACTGTCTTTATCTCAACCCACGAATTTTCCTTTTTTTTTTTTCCCCTTTTTTTTTCAATTCTCTCCCCCATCCCGTAGCCTGGAATTAGAGGCTAGGGAAGCCAAGCAGCTGGGATCCCTTTCTAGGGAAGGGGGCATTGACAAAGCGATTGGAAAAGGGGCACAAGCCCTCAGCCTCTGGAGGCGACTCCTGTCAGGAGTGAAGGAAAGGTATCCCTTCAAGGCAGATGTTCTATGTCACCCAGGCAAGTGGACCACCATGGAGAGAGGTATTTTTAAAATAAAGAGCTGATCTAGCCATATTCAAAGAAAAACTTCAGTCCAGCCCTTTTATTCCGGCAGTAAAATAAGAATGAAATGTTGCACAACTGGAGACGTAATTAGCTTTGACAGTGCTTATAAAGAAAAAACTTCCTTGTTAAGTAACAAATACAGGTGTAATTAAGTCTGTTCTGAAATTAAATAGAAATTAATTGCTCTTCTGATTTCTGTCTGTGTATACAAATTTGAGAAGCCATTTGAGAGTCCACCTTCCTCCATCGTGTAGCCATACAAAGAGTCGCCAGGAGGCAGTATTTGCACAGATTGCTACAAGCCTCTGTATTTAAAGTACAATTTGATGACATTTCTTCCTATAGAAAGTCTGAGCAGAAATTATATGGTGAGAAACAAGATTTTTTTTAAAAAATTAAAGATTTTGTAGAGCTTTTGCCTTAAGAGGACACATCTTTGCTTTTTCTTGACGCTGTAGTACTGTGATACTACTAAGAAATGCCTTTTTACAGAAAGGTTTGTAGGAAGAGCCAGGAGGATCTTCCAGCAGGCCAACTGACATAATTGAAAAGAACGTGCAAGCTTACTTGCATACAAGCCTTTCCCTTTACAGGAAAAGACTTCCCTTCCTTCCCAATGTGGCAGAAGAACACTGCTGCTTGACCCAAAGAATAGTACGGTCTTTTTATTCTTTTTTTTTCTTGGGTGGAACTGCCCTACTTTTTTGTTTGATTAGAAATAAAAATCAAGGGATTTTGCATAGCACCTGCTACAAAGCTTGCTACTCTCTCTGCCAAAAGGCAAAGACCAGCCTACTGGGCTGAACAGGTTCGGTCTCTTTATAGCACTCTCTTGATTTGCAAGCAGGTAAATCGCAAAGCAGGGCTTATTTGCTTTTGACCATTTCCCTCCCGTGTTTTAGTTGCCAGTTGGTCTCTTTCTTCAACGGCACTGAAATAATGACATGCAAATGTTTGCAAATGAATGCTACAAAACGCCCATGCTCTTGAACCACCCATCGATAACTGGTAATGCTTGTAAAGCATCCTTTGATCGATGTGTTTGCTGTTGCTTTGTTAGTCATGAGATGATAGAATCGTGCTTCGTCTCCCTATTCCAAACATACATTTCTTGAATCTGCTTTGAAATCCATTTCTTTGCAACTGTCCTTCACTCTGATTGCATCAAGTCCTGTTACCCAAATTTGCTTTTCTTTTCAGATTTACACCTTTACCGGACACAGAAGCTCTGAGGTGAAGTTGACTAAAATATATGGAAATTCCATCTTCAGATTCCTAAATTTGGGATTTAATTGATTACTGTGTGTCTCAGGAGCTGTGTGTATACAGATGTATACACTGTTGACCAAATTTAGTATCATAATTCCATGTAATTGTATGTAGTGGAGGTTGATAGCTCATATAAAACTTGTCAGATAACATCTCTGTCAATAAAGTGGAACATAAAGAAAAAGTAATACAGAAGAATTTTTGTAGTAAAGCAAGATGCTGAAATAATATACTTTATGATAATATTCTGCCCATCCTATTTCAATGGTATCTATACTTAAAATAATTTAACACATTGCAGGATGAAATGAGATTAGTTTGTTAGATATTTTATAAAGTCAGTGGCGTAGAACAAGACAGCTATATGAATCCACTTCTTGTAATGTTAAAAATTGTCGCTGAACCTACCACTGCATTCGTGTATAGAGTTGAAAAAGAAGCCTTGCGCTACCAACTGCTTTAGGAAGAAATTTGTGGTACATGGAGATTTCAGATTCGGCAGGACTCCTAGAAAACTCTCTTCTCAAAAGAACAGTGTGACGGGTTGACCTTGGCTGGACACCAGGTGCCCACCAAGCTGCTCTATCACTCCCCCTCCTCAACTGGATGGGGGAGAAAAAAAAAAAAATATGATGAAAGGCTCATGGGTCGAGATAAGGACACTCACTAATTACCATCACAGGCAAACCAGACTCGACTTGGGGAAATTAATTTAATTTATTGCCAATCAACTCAGAGTAGGATAATGAGAAATAAAACCAAATCTTAAACCACCTTCCCCCAACCCCTCCCTTCTTCCCGGGCTTAACTTTACTCCCGATTTCTCTACCTCCTACCCCCAAGCAGCACAGGTGGACTGGGAATGGAGGTTGTGGTCAGTTCATTACACATTGTCTCTGCCGCTCCTTCCTCCTCACTCTCTTGTCCTTACATTCAGCCTTGTGAGTAAAGGTTTATTCTTTAGATATCAAAGACTTCGGATTTTCTCTTCCGGATCTGAACTTCCAAGGTTCAGATCGCTTCACTTTTGCTTCCAGGTTAAAAAAAAAAAACAACCAAAAAAAACCCAAAAAACCAACACCACCAACAAAAAAAAACCCCACAAACATAGAGCTAGGAAGCGCCGAGAAAAGATCTGATGGAGGTGATCTCTGGGTTTATGATGATTCACAGACTCGGAGGCCACAGGGAAAGAACGAATGAACAGGGTCTGTTCAATTGAGAGAGAGAAACAAGGAATGTATGCAAATCTTCAAATACATAAAAGACTTCAGCAAAGACAAAGGGAATAAATTCTTCGTGTCTGTAATGAGCTGAAAAGAAATAATGGATTTAAATCCCATCAAGGAATAGTCAAATTAGGAAAAATTTGTTAAGAAGAGTGACGTTACCACAGTGCCTGAGGTTGGCACAGAAGCTCCATCATTAGGTGCATAGCCACACAGGTTAAACAGGTTAAACAAATATCTCCTATGAGTAGCTGATCCTGCCTTAGGGTACTAAATATAGGAGGTGAACTTCTTTCACTTCCACTTATCTAAGTTTTCAGGCAAGCTTTGTTAAGGAAACAAATTTCCTAGGATTGCGCTGCCAGCCTGTGTCTTATTTCCTTCACAAGTCATGTAATAAGCCATTAGAAAGCTTTAACAAATCTAACAGTTCCTTTACCCTTCTCCAAAATGTTACACAGAAAGAAATGGGAAATAAAGCTTTGTTGACTTTGCTTCTCAGTCTTGCGTGCTTTGCCTTTTTTTGGTTGCTTTGTGGTTTTTTGTTTTTTTTTTTTTCCCCCAGAGAGTTTGGGGCTTCTGTAGTGATCAATAAAGCACCCTGTCAACTTATTTTCATCCCATTGTCAATTTCTTTCTAAGCCCAGCCTGTGATATGAATCAAATAGGGCTTGTATAGCTCCCCCCTTGTGTCAGCTCTTAGTTTGAATGACTTCAAAACTCCTTTTCAGTGTTTCTCATCATGATTAGTGTCTGTTAAAATTTGGCCCTTTTTAAACTGAGTATCTAAAATTAAGTGCTTAAAATCATATTTTATCATCTTCTTAAATACCATAGTTCTTAAATAGTCTGTTGTGAACTCATTCACTTCAATAGGAATTTTTATATGCTTGGACTGTTTTAAAAAAAAAAAATCAGTCCAGCTGCTTACATATAGTATGATGGTCAAGCTGCATCCTTTGCCACAGGAAGTCTCTAAACTGGTAATGATCGTTCAAAACACTTATGTAGCAATTGTAGCTTGTATTTTAAGCCTCTTTATCATGCATATGTCTTTTGCATGCATGCATTTTGGTGGCGATCAAAGATCTGCCCCTTTTGTTTTGCAGATTTTGCGTTATTCTGCTTTACGCAGGGAGAACTTCCGGAAGGGTTTAGGAAGAAGTTTAATGTAGTGCATATATACTTACATGGATGCTTTCCAAATAATCTACATTTTAAAATATCCACTTTCTTGATTTGTCTACTTTTGGCTTTCAGGCAAAAATTCCAGCTAGTAACTATTTCAATTTGTTATAAGCATGATGAAGGCAGATGGCTTTCTCTAAAAATCTGTCTGCCAATAACAGTCTGAAAAGGATATTTGAAGTTTCCCACTAAAGTGTTGCATGTTTATAAGTTTCCTGAACTGCAGCATATCAACACGGATAGAAATAATGAAATAAGCTTATACATAAAAAGTAGCCCAACAAAAGCTTTCAACACTCTAACTTCAAGAATCATATTTTTCATAAAAGTAGTGGCTTTAATGTAGAATGGGTGGGAATGGGATTCTAGAGAGAAATCTGAAAGTTGTGTGGTAATTCACAAAAATTAACTATGGAAACGTGTCCTTTATGGTTTCCAAGTGTAGTGATATCCTTTGTAAGAAAACGCTTCTCAACAAATTCAGCGTACAGATGTCCTTGGGTTTTCTTAACTTAGGTGGATTAATCTATTTCCTAACAGGGTTTTTCATCTCTTCTTATAGCTAATTTTCTCTAGACTGAATCAATCAGCTTAAACAGAATCATGGAATGTTTTACTACGCTTATATACAGGAGTTATATTTTAGGAAGCTTCAGTTTTAAATGCTATTTTGAGATAACCAAGTGTTTCAAGTGAGATATCCAGAAATCAGCTGGATCATTTGAAAATTACAGTGGTTTACTGGAGATACGTTATTCTGTTTGAGCTCTCATGATTTAAGGTGTGAAGATAATACAATACTATTCCATCATATTACTTTTAATTTATTTGACTTTTCAAAATTTCAGAATAATCTCTTAACCGTTTTAGTCTCCAGAGAAGTAAATCTTGTGTACATGGTACCCTGAGACAAAAACAGTGAGTTATTTACCTGTCATTTTTCTTTCCTAAAAGTTCCTGCATGTAAGAAATTCCTGCAAGAGCTCATTCTCATTTTCCTTATCTTTTGATTCCATTTATAAGATGCATTTTTCTAGTTTACTTTTATTCTCTTGAAGTCAAGAAAGTGGCTACAGATAACTGTGTGTCTGAAGCATTGGCAGCTTGTGTGTCCCTGAAGTAGCCTTCAACAAATCCTGAGGAAATTCCTACATAATCCCAAACTGAAAACAGACTCAGGAGTGGAAGTCCATGGATACTGTATTTATAGATGGCTTTTTCTCTTTTCACAGGTGAGTTGAGTCAATTATTACTTTCCACGTATTTCTGTGTCTACCCAGTTGATGGCACCTAGCTAACAAGAAGCTCAGTTGTTATGAGAATCCAAAACTCCTTCTGACTGTGTCTTCTCTAAACTATTCGTCCAGAGAAAGATTTTATTATCAGTTTGACATATTAATCTGTAATCACATTATTTTTGCATTTTGTCTCTTTCATTAGATGTTAACTGATAAATCAACGGGGCACTCATCTTCACAGATTTTTCTTGTGAAGCATGAGATGGTCTGTAGATAAATCATTCTAACATTTAGACAACTGCAGTGGATTGGAACAACTGTTTCCGAAAGAGCTCTTTCAGCTGTTGTTCACTTGTTGCTTCTTTCTGTTGCATCAGCTCTCTGGTTCCTTTGGTTACCCCCCCCCCCCCCAGCCATCTGGCTTTGAGACTGAAGGACAATATGGCCTGCCTGAAGCAGGCCTCAGATTCTCCCAGTATTCTCTTCTTGCCCTAAAGAAAGAAAAGGAAATATTACAAAACTTTCATTACTTTCACATTAATTCAGACCAAATGTTCATTTTGAAGAGGGATGAGAATTTTTGTAGCTCTCCTACTGCCCCTTTGCCCCTTTTACTGCTCCCAGATCAAATTTAATTCTTCAAAATTATTAACACAGAATGTTTACGGTTATATTTAGACCTCCATATTGGTTAAGCTAGTCTGCTGCATGGACCAATGTAAGCCTTTATAAGGAGGGTGCTGGTGTGCTTTCCAGTTCAGATATACATACCTTGCTCTGACCCAGGGTTTGGTATGCATGCTCAGGTTATTGCCCCAGCTGCCATGTTTCTCAGAAGCTTCTCGCAAAAATCCTCTTTCAGGAGCCAGCTCCTCAGCTATTGCTCGGATGTGATATGGCTCAAATCCACAGCAGCCTCCAATGAAATGAATTCCTAAATCATAGGCCTTTCTTGCATATTTTTGAACATCCCATCTAGTTACAATTCTTGGCTCCAGACCTGCAAAGACATTCATATCTTAAATTTTCACCATGCTCCAGTTCACCGCATTTTTTTGTAAGAAATCACATTATTGAGACACTTGCACACTATTTGCAAAACTGGTTGTAGATGTAGATGTTTGAGCTGTCTGAGCTAGAATTAATAATGCAAACTTTCAGGAGTCTAGCTTTTAGATTCTGTTATGCTTTGCTGAGCTATGCTTGTTGTAAGCTGCTTTGGCTTTGAAAAACAGCACCTAATATCTTCTGAGACTGATCAAGCCCTAAGTCACATGCTTGCCATTCTGCCAGAGTTCTTAGCTGAAGTACTGGAGCACTTTCAATGTTATGCCCACAAGTCCAAAGAGTTCTTAATGAACAATCAATATCTGGGAAATCTGATTACAGTACTCTAATCTGTGAAAGGAGAAGGTATCATCAGCCTACCTGCAACAGGAATAAGCCTGCTTGTTATTCCTCAGGAATGCTTACTACACTTTTTTCCATGACCAGCTAATGGCAGGCAGTTGTTTCGCTGACAGCTGGGATCTGTAGCTATTTCTTAGCCCATCCCTTACTTAGTTATAAGCCCATCCATAAGCAGTTTGCTGCCTCAAGCCACTTCCTTGTGGAAAGTTCTGTGTGTAGATGACTTAGGATGGCTAAGATGCAACCTTTCTTTTGAACCCCTCTTCGTGTTGCAGGTTGTGGTAAGCAGAGCGGAGGGACGCCAGAGCTGAGAGGAAAGACGTGTGGAAGGAAAGGAACAGAAAGTGAGAAGAACAAGGAAAAGCACACCTGAAAGGGAAGGAGGCACAGGAGTTGCAGAACTGGAAAGAAAAGACCAGGGACTGGAGAAGAAACTTGAAGGAATAAAAATACAGGAATAAAGGAATAAAAATCCTCCCACTTCTTTATGCACATCTGCAGGAGATGAATCAGCTTGGTTATGAGGAGAGTGCAGCATGATGTCTGGGCACTGAACATTCCTCTAGGCAAAGAAGCCGTGGTGAGGTAGTAAGGTTCCAGCACCACAGCAGAAGTAGGATTCTTCTTCCTACATCCTGTCCCAGAAATGCCTAATATGCAAGAAGGTGATGCAAAGCAGATCTGCTCAAAGTCCAGTGAGTAGTTAAAGAGACAGAGTCAGAAAATAAAAAACAGAAGGGAAAAAAATGAAATGGTCTTAAACAGAAAATTATTGGTCTCAGAGGGAAAGACTGGACAACGGAAAAATAGATGGTCTAATATCAGAAGGAAAACCAGATTAAGCTATCTTAGAAAGCTGTTTAAATAAAAGTTTGTGTACAGTCCTGCAGATGTGAGAGAAAGCATCAGAAGCATCAATTCATGATTTCCTTGTCTCTCATATATCATTAAAAAGCTAATGCAAAATTGATACAAAACGATCAACAGTAAGAATGCAGCATCTTGCACTCAATTTATACCCGTATAAGCAACTAAACTCCAGGAGAACAGTATAGGGTGTTTCCCTGTCTTCTCCGTCACCCACCCTGTCACAATCAGTCCTTGTGTTTCAGGAGCATAAGGACAGCACCAACCTAACAGCTCTGAAGAAACATGGATAGACTCCGCCATAAGAACTGGCCACACATGGTGAAACATGGTGATTGAAAACAAGCAGTATGCTACGAAAAGAAGTTGCCACATAGATCACGTTTTGTGGGGTTTTCTTCCCCCCTCCCAAAAATGACTAACATTCTATTTTCCGTGCCTGTCAATGTACAGTATTTTTCTTGGCTTTATTCAGAATTAAATATCTCTAGCTTAACAGTTTATGTTATCATTTACAGTAAAAAGATATTGAAATTTTCATCAACTTCTGATGAGAAGATTGTAATGTGCGCCTAGATTTAGCCCCTCTGTACGTCTACTCTTGAGATAACTGGGTATGCTTTGACTGACCAGGACTTTTCTGTCTAAAACATTGTCCTTGCTTAACTGGTGACATTTGAGAGCAATTGCAGTAACACAGAAGGGAAAACACAGAAAACTGGAAAAAGTTCTAAAGATAAATAAATACTGCTGGTATCTAGATGCTGGAGTTTGCCAATACAACATAGCCAATGCTTTTCTAGAAACTGAGATCTTGTTGGCCTGTACAGAGGTTATGTACACTTCAAATACCTAAATGCCTCTTTGTGCATATTGCCTTCCACAAAAAGCAGAGTCAACTGGGTCAGTTTAACAATGATTTACCAAACTACTTCTCTGCCATCAAGTGATCAGTTGCTCCTTCTGGGTAGTGCAAACATTCACAGAACCAGGCTTCTCCAATTGACTCATGAAATTTCTGAAAACTGACATCTCATACAGTTTGCTTATAACATACAAACCAAGAACCATAACAAACCAAAGAGTGAATCCTTCAATTAACTTGATTACTTACTGCATCTGTTCTATCATTTTTGCTTGCAATCAGAGGAGTTATACGAAGGAATGAATAGGATAAATGAGTTCCTGACACTTTTAAACATCCCAGAGTATTTTCAGAACCCAGACATGTTGTTATTATCTAATGAATGCCTCAGGCTCATGCTTTATTCTTTTTCCTTCATTTACGTAGAGAGGACTTTTAAAATAAAATATCTTCCTGAAAATCACATCCATATCTTTTTTTTTTTTTCCTAAAAATTCAAGTTTCAGTTGTTTTAATACCTTATTTTATAGGCTGATCTTGAAAAAAAGAAGAATGTATGATATCTGAAAATGAAGGCATTTTTCTAATCAATTTTAAAATGTTTAGGCTGCTTTTTTCCTCTTATCTTAAGAGGATGTGACCTTCTACATCCCAGGTGGGAATAAGCCCTAAATACACAAGCCTTATATACACATAAAGTGGCTGAATCTTTCGGTCTTTTGGGTAGAATTTCTGCTGAGCATAAGAGTGATGAATCCATCTCCAAACTGCTAATCCATTTGTAAGCAACATCAAAGAACATATTCCCTCTTCTGCTTTCTCTCTAATCTCACTTATCTTAGACAGTTACACTTGCAAGACTGAACCATTATGAGTGCAAGAATCATGCACCTATACTAATGATCCAGCTCCGCATATGCATTATACATTAAATCCCTATGCAGGTAAACATTATAGGGCTCATGGGCTAGACGTCACAACCGAGAATGCTGGGGAGCTCCAGTCCAAAGGCATTTAAAGTCTGGGTTGTTTTTAGTGTATTTGCTCTTGTTAATTTCTTTGGACTATTTTACAGCTGTCCTGAACAAGGTTCTATAGCACAAGAAAAAAAAAAACAACATTTTTTTTTAATTGATTTAGGTTGTGGCACTTTAACTGTTTTCATCATAATTTCACTTTCAGTCACATGCTGTGATACTGCTGAAATACTCTCATTATCTGGATGATCTTTAACCCAATCCATCTATGCAGAATGCCAGACAGGATAATTGAGACTGATCCTATTGTACAGGAGGATGCCTTGCAGTTTCAGCTTTGCTAAAAGCTAGGGGAAAAAAAGGAACAGACAGTAAATAAATTAAAAAAAAAAAAAAAAGATACCCTTGTCTTACCAAAGGGAAATTCTGGAAGGTCAATAAATCCTTGCTTCCCACAATCAGGTGTATGGAAAGCAAGTGGTTGGGACATCAGGTGAGCTTTCAGTTTAGCAGCGTGCAAGCCCTCTTTCATCAGTCTCACAGTTTCCAGGGAGGTATCTGGGTCAAAATGGCAGTTGACTCCAACAATAGAAGCACCTAGGAGGAGGAAAATAAATAAGTTCAAGTCACATCTCCCTAGGAAGTGGGAGGTGAAAGTTCTTAGCCACAGCACTCCATAAGCAGAGCAGTCCATCTGTACACCAGCACTATGAACACAAGCGTCCTGGTTTCAGCTGGGATAGAGCTAATTTCCTTCCTAGTAGCTGGCATAGTGCTGTGTTTTGGATTTAGGATGAGAATAATGTTGATAACACACTGATGTTTTAGTTGCTGCTAAGTAGTGCTTACACTAGTCAAGGACTTTTCAGCTTCCCATGCTCTGCCAGGTGCACAAGAAGCTGGGAAGGGGCACAGCCAGGACAGCTGACCCACACTGGCCAAAGGGCTATTCCGTACCATATGACGTCATGCTCAGTATATAAGCTGGGGGAGTTGGCCGGGGGGCAGGGATCGCTGCTCGGGGACAGGCTGGGCATTGGTCAGCAGGTGGTGAGCAATTGCATTGTGCATCACTTGTTTTGTATATTCTTTTATGATGATGATGATGATGATGATGATGATGATGATGATGATGATGATGATGATATCTCTTCCTGCTGTCCTATTAAACTGTCTTTATCTCAACCCACAGGTTTTACTTTTTTTTTCAATTCTCTCCCCCATCCCACCAGGAAGGGGAGGAGGGTGAGCGAGTGACTGTGTGGTGCTTAGTTGCCGACTGAGGTTAAACCACGACAACAAGGTAGTTGGATTAGAGCCAGCCTCAACTCTCCTGAGGCTGATCATTCCATTTACATCTCAGTTGCACTCTTTACCTTCCTGATGAGGAATCACATCTCCCACCCTCATGCAGTTGCTTTTCTCATCAGTGCTCAATCAGTGAAGACTGATTATGTACAGCCACATATACAAATAGCTAACAGGTTCCTAACACAGGTTCTGCCTTTGGATTTCAACTCTTAACTCCAAAGGAAAAGAGTAGTTCAGAACAGATATAATAAAACCCCTGTATGGTCGGTCCATCATGCCCCTGATTAATTCCTTCTGCCCTTCCCTTTGTCCTGCAGAAAACACAGCATTTGATAGGCAATAAGATTAATTTTTTCATTCTCTTATTCTCTCATCCTGGATTTGAACTGTGCTCCACACATTTCTAAAAACATGAGCAGAGAATCAAAGGCGGCTTTGGATTCTGCTTATGTTTCATAATCCTGAGCCCAGAATTTGGGGCTGGGTCTGTAATCAACTTTGAATAGTTTTAGGATTTTGTTCTACTCAGTATCAGCTGCCTGTGGCTATTGCTCCCAATACCATCCTGGTTAATAAGGATTTTATAGCTGCATTTTCATACTTTTTTTTACAGGACTGCTCTAGTAAAGTACACATAGAAACTCTTCCACAGGCTCAAAACTTTCATCAAGTATAATTGGGAAGCTATCTACTTGAGATACACATCCATTTATCTCAATGATTAAGGACTTAACTTTGTTCCATACTTTTAAAGTGCAGATTAAAACAGATTCTTACCAGCCTTTACCAGTCGGACAGCACATTGTCCGGGGGGCACGCCATGCATGTCTCCTTCTGGACAATGCACATTGTAGCTGCAACTGGCTTCCTAGATTCTTTTAGGACTTCAACAGCCCAGACAGCTTCTTCAACATGTTCAAAATACTGAAAGAAATTAAAAGTGGACTACTTTCGTTTCTTGGAGATGAAACATAAACACATTAATCCAGACCCCAAATTCACCAGCAATACAATGACTTGATTCTTTTCTGATTTACACTAACAGAATTCAGTTGAGTTCACTGACCACACAGTTAAAAAAGGATTTTAAAAAGTCAGAAGGAAAACTAAATCCAAAATAAAAAGATACTCATGTTTCAGAATAAGAATGCCCATACAGGGGGTTAATCAGGGATTTATCCCTGAAGAACTATTTTCATCTAGAAAAGTCACCATGGGTTGGTTACTTACGGAGTACAGGAGGAAACAGGAACTAATCAAGATCACATTAATCTATCCTCTTTGTACTGGTACAGAATTTGACTTGACTGAGATGATAGAAATTTAGGGTTCAAGGTCCTATTCTAGGACGCTTGCAGATACTGCTGTGCATTTAGAAAACATCTGATTCTACTGGAATAAAAGTATAACAGAAAATTTTAAAGAAGGAAGCAATATATACTTGTATTCCCTAAAGTAGACTAGACATCTTAAAGTTAACACACTGTGCCAGCTGAAGGCATGTACTTTTTTACAGATTTACCTCTGCAATTAGGAAGTCAACATTCTTCTTCATAAAGCCATCTAGTTGCTTTCGAAAGGCTGCTTTAACCTCTGCTTTATCCTTGCAGCTTAAGTATGATGGTGTTTGACTGAGTCCTCCAGCCACTAAAGCATCACCTTCATTAGCCACTTCTCTTGCAATGTCACAAGCAGCTTCATTCACTTTCTGGCACTATATGAATATAGATTACATCATTTTTACCTGGTCAGAGATATGCATGTAATTTCAGAGCACAAAAAGGACAAAAGACTTCTTCATATTCATTTATAATTTAAATGTATTTTTCTATAATATTGATTAGGAAGATCAGCATTTTTCAAAAAAATAACAAACATTAAGAAACAGATTTCTTGCAACTTATAAGTTATCATATTATCAAACACTAATACAAAAACATATTACCTTTAATACATCTTACACAAATAGTCTATAAAAAAGCAAATATTTGGTGTGAAGCAGAATTTTTTTTTCCTCTTAGAAAATAAGTTAGTTAGTTACACTTAAGTGTCTGCTTCTATTCTGAGATTTTGTGGATGGAAAAAAAGAGTAGTAATTTCAATTGATTTTTCATTCTGTTTCTTAATGTATTATTTTAGTATTTTGATAATTTTCAAAATTTAAGCTATGATATGATATAGAGTCATTTAAGGCACTTTTAAAAGGATGTCATTAATTACCTGATGTTAAAGTTACCAATTTAAGAATAGCAAAGGGAAACTTATCACTATATATGATTAATTAATCACCTAGACTGAAAGACACATTCCCTGTATACCCAAACCAGGATGACTAGAACAGCTTGTGAAAGAGGTTAAGCTGGGAAAAAAAGATTTTTGGAAAAGAATCATTATTTGGGATAGATAACAAGGACTGATTAGAGCAGGTTTCTTTGTGGCCCATGGGCTACTTAGAATCTACATAGGTTTCTCTCAGCTGAAGTTTTCCATGGCTGCCTCAAAACATCCAGATGATTTTTAAGGCTATTGCTGACAGAGTGTCTTCCATTTGCACTTCTGCTCAGGTACGTGTTTGGGAACACCAGGAGCTGGAGCCATAAACCAGTTAGAGCCTGGAGGAAACTGCTTCTAGAACTGGCAGCAAATCAAGCTTGAAAGTTTTGCTGCAATGCATTCCAGTTTCCAGTTGCTTTCCCAACCCCTCTTATCATTTTTCGTTGCAGCATGGCTAGTTCCAGAGGCACTATGTTTCTGGGATATCACTTCAGACATTTCGATGTTGCATCTATTGAATGTAAAGGTACAGCATTTCAGATAAATTTGGTCATATGACATTTTAATGTCTTAACCTCTTAATTAAGCCTCAAGTGTTTCCCTAGTGTCCAGATTGCTCTAGTTTCTGACTTGGGATATCTTCACATAAATATATTCCTTCCTCTCTGCGCCCTGGAGAATCTTCTCTATTTTCCAGAGGCTGAAATAATAGACAATAGGACCAAAGGGGAAAAGATCAGAGAAAACACCCAACGACAAATCTTCTAGTCTCAAAGGAACTATCTAGAAATGTTTGTGCCAGAAGTCCCAGTGGAGATGGGGCCTGCATCTAGTGAAGGCACCCAACATCCTACAACTCCTCTGTGTAGGGGGTAAGAAAACACCAACACAGTACTTCTGTTACTGTACCAGATTACCCTTACACATGAGAAGGGGAATACTGACCACAGTGTATACCTTGGATTTTTTAGTTGATATTTTATTGAAGACATGGTCCTAAAAAAACATTCAGTTCTTATTAGCAAGTCATTATTCTCCAGGATTCTTCACCATTTTTGCAGTTGATTTGTTTCTCTGGATGCTAAAGCATTTCTTTTTTTACAATTGATTTTGCTCTCTGTGCATTTAGTCCTCCCTATACTTTGTATGAAAACTCCAGTAAACTATCTCCTCAGATGGGAAAAATAAGATGTGGGCATCCTTTTTCCTCTCTTCATCTTTGCCCCATTTTGTTATTTTTTTTTTTTTCTTTCCCCTTTAACCTTGTCTTTCTTACTATTCCAAATTCTGAAATTGCACCATCTCATTCTTTGGTCCTCAAATATAACCAAAACTGTTATGACAAACTGTGAAAATACTTGATAATTCTTTCTATTAAACCTTTTGAAATGAATACACTTATTTCATATCTCCATCAAAATAGTATTTTACTCACACTTATTTCCTCAGCTACATAATTGCCCCTGTTCTCTAGTTTGTCCTCACTGGCATAAAATGTGAATGCCTGCAGAACATTGGATCCAGCTCTGAGGAATTCCCGGTGAAGCTGACAAACTGCAAAGAATTAAAAGAGACAAAGAAGAGATGTTTGGTACAGTTATTACTATTATTATCCCAAAACTAAATGTTTATTGAATTAATGTTACTGTAAAAGAAGTGATACTGTGTTTACTAGAAGAGCCATTATGAGGGAGTAGAAGCAGTACCCCAGTCTGTGTAGAATTCCTTTCTTCCCACTCTTAGAACATTAGGTAGAAAACTTCCTTCTTAGTTATTCTCTGCTAAGAATGACTGAAGATTTCTATATTTAGTTCATCAGTAGATTCAGATGCTCACGTACCCAAGAGTCGGGCCACTGAAGAACATCAAAACAACCAGCAGGTGGATCGGGCTGCTAAGATTGAAGTGGCTCAGGTGGATCTGGACTGGCAACATGAGGGTGGATTGTTTATAGCTCGGTGGGCCCATGACACCTCAGGCCATCAAGGAAGAGATGCAACAGACAAATGGGCTCGCGATCGAGGGCTGGACCTGACCATGGACGCTATTGCACAGGTTATCCATGAATGCGAAACATGCACTGCAATGTGTACCTCAAGGGGATTTGATTTTGGGTGAAAATAGCCAATGAACTGAATGGTATGATGTTAATTGCTATATAATACTGTATGTCATCACTTCTATGGTGGCTATATGCTATATCAACAGAATCACAGTAAGAATCACCCAGATTAATGAAGAATGAACTTTGATGGAACCGAGCAAAGTGCAGCGGTGATAGAACCATAACTGGCTTCAGCATGCAACAACCCAACACCACACACCATCTCTCCTGCCCTATAGGACTGTTATGAGAGATGAAGCCCAAAGTCATGGACCGAATGAACTCAACGGACATTTTAGAGGGATGGCCCATGGACTAAGGGAATGATATCTGTGTGTACATATCAAAAGACTGGAAAAGTGGTGGTGATTAATTGGAATGTATTGGAAAGGATAGGACCTGGGCATGACATAGATGGTATAGAATAAGGGGTGGATACTGTCCTGGTTTCAGCTGGGATAGAGCTAATTTTCTTCCTAGTAGCTGGCACAGTGCTGTGTTTTGGATTTAGGATGAGAATAATGTTGATAACACACTGATGTTTTAGTTGCTGCTAAGTAGGGCTTACACTAGTCAAGGACTTTTCAGCTTCCCATGCTCTGCCAGGTGCACAAGAAGCTGGGAGGGGGCACAGCCAGGACAGCTGACCCACACTGGCCAAAGGGCTATTCCGTACCATATGATGTCATGCTCAGTATATAAACTGGGGAGAGTTGGCCGGGGGGCAGGGATCGCTGCTCGGGGACTGGCTGGGCATGGGTCAGTGGGTGGTGAGCAGTTGCATCATGCATTACTTGCTTTAATAATAATATTATTATTACTACTATTTTATTTCAGTTATTAAACTGTTCTTATCTCAACCCATGAGTTTTCTCACTTCCACTCTTCCGATTCTCTCCCCCACCCCATCAGGGAGAAGGGAGGGAGCGAGCAGCTGTGTGGTTCTTAGTTGGTGGCTGGGGCTAAACCACAACAACCCACAAAACAATAATTATAATAATTTCTAGAACACTACTTATCATGTAAAACAGAGTTAAAACGCTCAACAGCTTATAGCAAATACAGGAATAATTTATTCCCTAGATATTGTATAGAGACATGAGAACACTGCAGTTTCTATGGCAGATGTTTGGAAAAGCTTTCCTGAAGTCTTGGTTCATCATACCTCATTGTCTACAGACAATCTGTGTCATTAGGGAAACATGTTAATGTGTCACGAGAATAAAATTACTGCCTTCAGCTACAACAAACACAGCATTCTATGCCAGAGAGGCTCAAACGGTAGTCTGAGTTGCTAGAGTCAATCTGCACACACAGCAGCACATCTGCTTTCAGTGAAGGAACAGTGTGGTGTCCCTTGCTTTTCTCTACTAGTACCAGTATTTCATTTCTAATTACAGCCTTGGGTAACCACACTGTGATTTAACACAGCAGTCACAAAGAACTATCCAGGAACATAGATTCTAGCAGAGCTACAATTCAAAGAGTCCCTGGAATTTGCCTGAACTATCGGGATCAAATTTCAGTTTTACAGCCTTTACACAGTCAAAACATTCCTAGTGCAGAGAGTATTCTTTTTCCTACATCATTAAAACAGGCTACTGAGCCCAACTAAAAGGACTGTCTCTGTATGTTTCTAGTGTTCTGTAGTTTGTTTTTCTATTCGCCCCCATGAAAAATCATTGATGAACACTAGTCAGGAAATGTGAAAAGGAAAAAATAATCTACAAATATTTTCACAAATGCTTTATGACATTTCCATAATAAACTAGATTTATTTACCCCCATGGTTAGTGCTCTTTAAATATGGTTCCTGCATTCCTAGAAGAATGTTTGGGATTTGTGTGAATAAGGATGGAGACATTGGTAGGCAAATGAAACATAATCTAACACGTATGAATAAGGAACTTTATATCCCAAACTATCAGGTATGTGAACAGCAGACTCTTGAATGGGTCTGCATTTGGAGGGAAAGAATAGCATTATAAGTAAAGTATCAGCCTGAATCTCATTCAATCCCAGGCAAATCATTTTTACCACTAGAATACACTTAGTATTATCAAGCCCACAGTAGTCTGCATGATGCTATCAAAAACCCAAACCACTCTAATTTACTTCTTGTGTGACTTCTAGCATGTTACTGAAGCTATGTTTTCTTCCACTATTTGAGAAATGAGGTAACAGCCACATATGAGGCTAAACAATTATTAAATTTGATGCATTTTAGGAGTCAGACATACAACACTGAGTTTTCATTTCAATCTACCATGAGTTGGACATTTCACAAAAGACACAGACTTAAGCTAACAGCAGATGGGGGCAGTAAGTGCATATGCATATTGCTCAGTACAGAGCAGTAGCTCAGATACCTGATCTGGCTCAGAAGAAATATTTAGATCTCATTTCTAAACTTGTCAGTCTGGCAAAACTTCTCCTCCCTTGTAACGGAGATAATGGCCTTCAACTCACTTTTTTTTTTTTCTTCTTTCTTTTTTTTTTTTTTCCCCTCCATCATTCCTTGCTGCAATCTCAGAACCTCCCTCATTCCTTACAAAGACAAGAAGGGCCGGTAGTTGTATGGTTTTTTACACCAGCTGGCTCAGACAGTTGGTCCTTCTGTTCTTTACACCTGCTTTCAAAATAACATGACCCTTGAGCATGCAGGAGCAAAGAGCAATAACAGAGGGGAGGCAGCACACTGCACTGAAAGAAATGAACACATTTCCAGTTAAGGGTGTATTTATAAATAGCCTACAAAGGGCTTATAAAAGTGTTATGTTACAGACATGAGCAATATGTTCTAGCAAATCAGTAGGGGGCTAACCTATGACTACTGATCACTTGTTTAAAACAAATCTGTGTGCCAATTTAGCCTATTTAAGCCATCTGCAACTGCCTCTATGTAAGGTAATGTCTTGCATTCCCCATGGACCGAGACCTACACTTCCTGAGAAGGCATGTGGAGAGGGTCAAAGACTTTTGTGGTACAAAAGAAATAAGCAAAGGGGAAACAAAGAGCATGGTATAAGCGCTACGATTTGTAAGATGGAATGCGCAGGGGCAGAAAAAGGTACAGGTGGAGAGAAAGAGAGAGGTGATAGGATGTATTTTTGGGAGATGAGGTTCAACAAATTAGGTCATCACCCTTTAAACCTTTGCTGGAGCACTGCATTATCTAAGGCTGTCCATGACCCTAAGTTAGGCATGCTACACAAAGTAACACTTGAAGGCTGAGAAGGATTAGGGGAAAAAATAGGTAAGGTGTACAAAGCAATGTAATAGAGAGGGCTAAGATCTCTATTTCTCCTTCTCCTCTTCTTCCTTCTTCCCCCTTTATAGAGGAAAAAGACTAATTTGGAAGGACATACACTTAAGACAGAACAAAGAAAATTTTTTTCCCAGGACATTCTGAATTAGCTTGTGGGATTAACTGCACATGATATTACTAGGGCAAATGCTTTATTGTAATGAAGCATACATAAATAGATAATAGCACCTGCTTTTGCACTATTTATGCTAAACACTATAATCTTTATGCTGTAAGGCATAGAATGATTGCTCATTTTGCCCCCCTCCACTGTAGACAGTCACTCCATTAAATGGGATAGGCAGAAGTTGAGTTAACACCCTTGGCACAGCAACTGATGCAATTTTATTGCAATTCTTAGGTTCTTATGAGGTTTATCAATCCTCATTTCACAGTGGAGCCAGATACATTAAATACTCCTCTTCCATTCCATTGTTTATTAAAAGCTGCCGTTTTCCTGAAGGAATTAATAAACAAACTGTATTCATTTATAATGGTCAGAACACAACAAAACAGATAGTTAACTGCAGAATTTTTTGTCACAAGATGTTGTGAAGGATAAACTTGATATCAGCTCAAGGACAGACTGGACATGTCCATGAGAGAGAAATCACTGAATGTTATTAAATACAAAGATACCATATCTGTGTCAAAAAGTCCCTGGGTTACAAATTACTGAAGACTGGGAAAGCATTCTGGAGAGGTATCACTGTATGTTTGCACTACTCATATTCTTTCCCAACCAACTGCTTTTGACCAGTGTTAGAGCAAGAATAAGGGGTACGATGATTAGGGGGTCTATAGATTCTTAGACTATTCTTAACAGTGTGTAATTCTACATTGTCAAGCAACCCACTACAGGTTCCTATATATTTATTATTTATCCAACCATGTTTACCTTCACTATAGAATCACCATTTCCCAGTAAAACTGACCTGCTTCTGGGTGTTCTACCGTTGCTTCGGGAGTCCAAGGCCTAGCTTTTACATACCCCCTCTTTTCAAGAGCAAAGACGAATCCTCCATCTCCAATCACAAATTCTCCAGCATCTAAACGCTCTAGAATACCCTGCAGAAAGCAGGAAGAAAGGTTAATAATTACAGTTCTTCAGTTTTGTGGGCTTCCTTTGTTGACATTTCCTGTATTTGCAAAGCAGATATAATTATTTGTGGGCTACCAGAAACATCTTTGCCATAATAATAAGAAGTAATCCATTTCCTTCTTGAAATTCTCTTTAAAGAATAGTAGGTGATCTGTTTTACAACATAAGGCGTTAATATATGCATATATATTACATAAGACTTTTAATTATTCAGTTTATTGTATTCCAGAGATATAGTCCCCAGAACTAGAAGTCAATGGTCTAATTCCATTCCTATGAAAGTAAAACACAGTCTCAAATTCTCCTGTAAAATATATGTGAAACTTTTTAAAATGAAACACTAGTATCACTGACCTCTTCATTAGCTCATTTGCTCTTTAGCTACAAATGCCATCATGACAGAGCCTCAGCACAAGTAGCTTGTGACACAAGATGGCACAACAAGCATCAAAAAAAGTAAGCATGTAACATTTTCCTAGCAAATAAGACACATCTCAGAATGCTGGCCTCCATTTTCTGACAGACTTTTCACTGGCCTGGGTTTCCTTACCTAGACTTACAAAATGAAAGAAAATCCTGCTTCTTTTGCACAGCCCAGAAATGTTTTAAGATGCCAAATTACAAACCTTACAGCACCCTGTGATTAACCTTGCTTCTGCCTTGAACTCTACACTAACACAAGGAAAGTGGTAATTATTTTTTTTTGTAAAATGAAAAACATGAATACAAAATATATTGATTGCACCTAATACATATTATTTTTTGTATTCCTTTCATTGCTTCATTGGATTGTTCAAATTTTCAAAAAAGTACCTTGCTGTTATACTAAATAGTACTAAATTCTGCCAGTAGATTACAAACATAATTCTATTTGACTTTAAAAAGTGGATTAATGCAGACCCATTACATTAACAAAGGTAGTGGGTACAGAAAAAGATTTTAAAAAATCAAAGGTAAGACTGAAATTGCTGTCCATAGTTATCTTTTCCTGATGGCCTACTAGCGTTTCAGTAGATGAAATTTGAGGGAGTAGGGGAAAAAAAAGCACCTTGCGGACATAGAGTTGAGTGTGTTTTTTTGTGTTGAGAGGAAGGGTTTTTTAACAATTAGCCTCCAACCTTTAGTAGATTATCTTTCTTGATAATTTCTCCTTCATTCATTCAATTATCTCACACCATACATCCAGGAAAGAAAAACACTTATAACATCTCAGCACTGCCCTTTAGGCAGCATGAGAGTATGCCTTTCCAACAAGAAGGTGCACTGTGCCAACTATGCCAGTTCCAGTACCAAGCATAGCAGTGTAAGGCTACTTGGAGGCCACAAAGCCTGGCTGAGAGGGTCGGCGTTTTTGGCCCAGGCACTGACATAGCAGCAAGGTGATGGGGCTTCTCTGCACAGTGTTGCTGTGCAGATATATGAGCTAGGCCAAGTGTTGGCTTGCAGATGTCTGCATCACATTCCATTGCACATTCTGGACTTTCCAAAATATTGACGTAATTAACTTTACAACGTTAAGAAAAAGTGCAAGCTTTTATCTTTATTTCAGCAGGACCAGGGCAAAACTCAATCTACAATACTCAGTCTCCAAAACTCAGTAATTTTCAATAAGTCTACAAGTCGTGCCTGTCTATTAGGGCAATTCTGTTGTAAGTGTAAATGTCAGGAGGCTTTGTAAAGATTGTGTTTGCAATTAACTAATTTGCAGTTGTAACAGAATGCCTCAAATGGGGCCAGAGAAAGGCACCCAAGGGATCACTGGTTGAGTCCCTGCTTCCTCTGCCTGCCAAGGAATCTTTTACAGACAGAGCCTGCTTCAGAAGTTTAATATGCAGAGAACAGGAGTGCAGAGGGGAAAACAAAAAAAAAAAATCTTAAATGTATAAGCAACCTCAGTTGTTGCTTGTTAACTGAAGATTACATTACAATAGATACATGTTGACACAATATATAGATATATTTAAATGCACTACAATCAACAGGTTTTTTTTTTCAAGTCCCTTCTAGGATTTAACAGCAGTTTCCCTTCACAGTTCTAGCTTTTTTAAACTGCACTTTAAAATAATCTTCACTTTTGACACACAGAAGCAACATAAGCCATGACTGAATAGATTGTGGTATCTTAATATATAATATATTGTGATATATTAAACCTAGCATCAGGGCATCTAATAGCAGGTGACATAACTATAAAGCACAAAGTGCTTAAACTTACTTTGTCAGTTCAGATTGGCTCAAAATGGAAATAACTTTTTTGCGGACTTTATTATAGGTCTGATATCATCTCTTCACACCATTTTTACTTTATCTATACTGGATAAAATACCATTGGTTCAAACAGCATATAGCTAGCATGAGTTCAGCATCAACATTGTTTTGTTCTGCCCCAGAGAACTACAACTGTGTGCTCATGCCCAATCCAGATCAAAATTGTACTGTCAAGTGATCCAGTAGTACACAGATCTGGTATTAAATAACAAGAAATAGTATCTGTAAAAAGCTAACCAGGGCTTTTTTGAGCCATCTTTTCACTGCTTCACTTTTGCTACCATGAACAAAGTTGCACCACAGTCCATACATCTATCCACGGAAGGAGTGCAAATGACTGTATGAAGATATTCCCCCAACCAACTTTAAGAATGTAACCGAACCATATAAGTGAAAAGCCTGCTTGGTCTACCTATATCCTATCTTTCCATCGGTGGAGAGAAAAAAAGCATCTCAAAATAACTATTCAGATCTTAAGTGAGCCCTCAAGAAAGGCTTATCTCTGTCCATTGCCTGTAGGAGAACCTAGGGCAATTGCCTTCTGCTAGGTGTCTGAAGTTAGGTGGCATGTGCCAAAAAATAAGCAGCAGAACAAATACCTCCTCACCTCCTTCCTTTATAACTGAGCTACCTGAAAGGCATAGAGTTCATAGACTTCTTCCCATATCCTTCTGTTCTCTTACTCTAGACTTATATGCTACATATAAAACCAAATAAAAACAGTTCTGAGTAAGAAGTGTCCAGTGTCCTACTAATAATACTGTCCTTCCAAACAGAAGGTAGAATACATGATTCCACTGACCCTCCCAAGCAGCACTGCAGGGTAGCAGTACTGGTATATGTCAGAGAGTCTGATTTAGATATTGCTCAAATGTTTATCTTGATGGCCAGAATGGCTGATGCCTGAATAACCTTTTATACTGGCTTATTTCTTTAGCTAAATGAGAGTGCGAAGGGCATGCATATATTGGAGACTGCGCTCCTATTACAAACACTGTTGGTATTCAGTCATATAAATAAAGGGAAGAGCAATTTGGGGCTTTTAGAGTTGTCAGGACGCTGGAGACAGGAATCCCATCCAATGAAGGTTTATGCTTACAATATTTACAATTTTAATGTGTTGTGAGCACTGCTTAGTTTGCATATCAAATAATATTAAGCAAAATGGTTTTGAACTTTGGTGGCTTCAATCTATGTGTTGAGAGAAATCAAGATTCTGTGAGCTGTTACAGCATTAAGTTGAATCTAATCTATCTATCTCATAACAGTGTCCAAATGTCTTTAATGGTTTGATGCTGAATAGGTATAGTTATTATTACGTCTTTACTTTAGCTTTTCACAATATGCCCTTACCCGCAGAAATACCGAGTACCTTACTTGGAGGTTAAGTGCGGTTTGCGGGTTGTGCCAGTTTTGCAGCAGCTCCCCAGGAAAGCCTCCGGGCAGGACCCCGAGGGGGCGGGAGAGGCGGCCGGGTACAGCGGAGCCCCAGCCCGACCCAGAGTCGAGCTCTGCCCTGTGCCGCTGGGAAGCTCCCGCCGCTCCCCGCCTGCGCGCCTCGCAGCACCGGCGCGAGGCTGCCTCTGCCCTACCGCGTGGTCCCGCTAGGGCAGCGCCCGCACCGCGGCAGGGGCACCCCTCCCAGCGCCCGCCGCTGCCCCCACGCCGGACAGGGGAACGGGCCCGCCGAGAGCAGGGGACCGGGGCCGAGCAGGGGAGGGAGGTGGGGGAATTATCCTTTTGCCCTGTTTCGTGGTCTTCCTGATCGGCAGCATTTTCCTCGCCAAAGGACGCTGGCTACCTGAGACTACCCAGACGACTCGGCACGAAGCAGAAGATAACCCGAGCGCTCAGCCCGCACTTTTATAACGCGGGGAGGAGGCGGGCCGCGGTGAGCAGCGCTGCGAGCGACACCCCCGGCCGGCCCGGCCCCTGCCTCCGCGGGGCGCCCTGGCACGGCCCGGGACTGACCCGCCCCCTCCCGCCACCGCCCCCGCCTGGCTCGGGGACGAGCACTGGGGGTGGGGATCGGGAGGCGCCCGGTAGCTCCTCCGGGCTGCCCCCTCGGCCAAGGGGCTGGCCAGCGCTCTCCATCCCTGCTGCGGGCGGGCTGCGCGCGGGATGAGCGCGGTGCTGCGGAGAGCCCTGCGACGGCTGCGACCTCCCGCCGCGGCGGCCGGCCCGACCCCCCCCCGCCGCCGCCGCGGCTGCCCTGCGGCCCCTCGGCGGCGGCGCGGGCACGCGCGGGCCGGGCCGGGCTGGGCGCGGGGGCGGTGAGGAGCTCCGGGCGGGATGCGGTGGGGAGGCGCTGGCAGAGGAGCTGTTAACGGTCACGGCTCTCAGCGCGTGGCCTCCGCGCGGGCGGTGCTGCCCCAGGGCGCGGCCCCAGAAGTGTAAAGCTATCTGGCGGGGGGCGGGGGGGGGAAGGTAAGGGGAATACAGCTCCTTCTGCCGGCCTGCAGTGCTCCACCAGGTGCCGGTCAGGGTCACCGGGCCGCGAAGGCCTCTCCTTGTGGGCAGGAGGTGCATTTCCCACCCCCCCCTCCCCCCGTGCCTCGCATTTCTCTGTCAAAGACCAGACTCAGCCCGGGGTAAGTAGCTGACCTGGTATAGAGAGATCCCTCCTGTTGTGTTCTGGGCCATAGCGATGAGCACAAAATGACCTATTTTACCTGGCACGAGCAAACATCTGGGTGAACCGCGTAGTTCACAGGAAAGGTGCTCCCCGGATTCTTACCAGGCTCCTGCGTTTGAAAGAAAACGTTTGAAAAGAGCTGAAAGTCATGTGATCTGATCTGATCTGAATTCTCTCAGTGCCAGGAGGCACACAAGGCGCGAACATCGTTCTTCCACTTCGATCGGTCTGCGGCTGCGTGCTCTGGAGTCCCAAGGGCCACAGCGCAGTCTTCTGTTGGTTTTTTCCTCAAGACACGACCGATCCAGTTCCATCTCCTCCTCCTCACTTCATTACTGATTTTCTCCATCTCCGAGTTGATGCTCGTCGTTTCTGCAGCTTTTTTTTTTTTTTTTTTTTTTTTCTTCTTCTTCCGGGAGGAGGTAGTTGGCCTCCTGCCCAACCCCCATGACTTGGAGGGCCAGTGGTTTTTCTGTCAGGGTGGCCTTCCCTTAGGCTGCGCTGGTTCGCGGCACCTTCTTCAATTTTATCCGGTGCACCCTCCAGAGAGGGATCCCCTATCCACCACCCAGGGGACGCGCCTTCTAGCCGTGCAGCCCCAGCCGAAGGGAAAGTCATGTGAGGAAGTCTCAAATTCAAAGCATAAAAGAAGCATGAGAAAACCACGCTTGACCTTGATTAACTATCCTCGTAAAATTTGATAGAGGAGCTGGGGTAAGTGTCTCGCATCTGGCTAGTAAACAGGTTACTGTTAACTTGCAAAAATGAATATGTAATCTCAAAAAAGAACACGTAGAAGTGTGTATGGGTCAAATACAGAAAACCTGTGGTGTCCAGTGCTCCCATTTATTTTCCTTTTCATTCGTTGCCGCATGGTGCATATTCCTCCTGCATTTGCATTTAACATGTCATATTATTTTAAAAGATCTTCATTCATAATACATGCAACTAATAGCTTTGATTTCTGAATGGAGGATGGGTGGAAGACTAGTTACACGTTAGACAGCCTTTTGCCAGAGGCGTTGCAAAAGCAAATGTACAAGGAGGGGGAGATAAAAATTGAGTATCGATTAAGTGTCCTGAAGGGAAAGATGATACTGTGGTTTCACAGTAGTTTGTACTGCTGCTGTACTAAGAGGTCCTACCTTGTCTTACATCCAAAAACATGGCTTTTTAAAATTTGGATAAATTTCCTGATCTGGCTTGCTGTCTGTGGGAGGGGCAGTAGAGAGGAGGATCAGACAAGACAGTGAGAATGGGGCTGCCTATGGCAGCAGTCCTGGTTTATGCTGGCTTAAAGGGGTTGTGAAACTGTAGCGTAGTGTAGTAGCAGGTGTGAGCCATTGACAAAACCCTGTTTCTATAGTGTTTTGACTCGAGCAAAGTAGAACATGTCAAAATAGACGGGATGTGAAAATATATATTCAGTTTTATTGTTCGTGAACACGTAGACTGATGTAGTCTGCTGACATTTGGCTTTAGAAATATTTTAAGGAGCTTTACTAAGCAGACATTTTTTTAAAGACTTTCTCTTTGTGTCGCATATACTATAGCACTTTTGAAATGCCAGGTTTTGACACTGTCATTTCAGGGGTACAGTTTCTCATTGAGAACTAGGTTCTACGCATAAGGGTATATTGGACAAATAACAAAGATTTAAAGTTGTGAGTGGAAGCAACCTTGCGTTGCTTTTTGTATTACTACTGTTTATGTATATGACCCTTTAAGAACATTTACTTTAAAAGAAGATAAGAATGACCAGGTTAGGTCTTAAGTGAGGTGTGTCACTTAGACTGCCAAGCAGGGACCAAGTTATATTATGATTGGAGCTATAAACAAAAGTGCAACTGTCTTTTTGTAACTGTCTGTAATTTTTTTTCCCGGGAGCGAAACCCCATCTCCTTTCTTGGGGAAAGACAGAGCAGACAGTGATCACTGGAAATGGTTGTGTTGGTGTGAGTCTAGCCTATCACTTGGCTAAGGCTGGCTTGAAGGATGTCATTCTGCTGGAAAAATTGGAGCTCACTGCAGGATCTATTTGGCATGCAGTAAGAAATGTTTTGTTAATCTCTCAGATTAACAGCAGTTTGTATATCTAACCGTGGTAGAAGTTTCATTACCCTTTATATTCCCTGGCTTTCCGGAGATTAACTATCATCTTGGTTATTTTATAGATCCAAACTTTAGCACCGAGTTCTGTATAGCTTTGCTGTATGAGTTTTGAAAAGTTGGTTCAGCTATCCATACTACACTTTTCTCATTTGTAAAAACTGGGACAAATACTGTATTTTGAAATTACTGTAAGGTAACTGTTAATATTATACATTTTTGGCAGTTAACTGGATTTAGACTTTAAACTTTAGTTTAACTTGAACTTTTTAAACTTAAGGTTTTATTTCTAAAGTAATATCTAGTTTATACGGTAGACTTTATCATTGGAAGTGGTTGCACTGGCATGCATAAACCAGAAATGTGAATTTTTGCATTATTGTATATGCAATTGTTTCTTTATATATGTGCCATCTTGAAAGAGAGGTGATCAAGAAGCAACGGTGGATGAATTGGCTGGCCAACTCCGACAATACGAAGAAAGTCTCTCTTCCTCCCTACGGGCCTGCATCTCGGCTGTGGAGAAACTGCCCGACGTGCTAGCTGAGCAATTGTCCCGGGAGTTCCAGCGATTCAAAGAGGACATGTCCTACTCCTCACCTGTACAGACCAGTATCTCAGCCAGTAGGAGTAAGCGTCCCTCTCTTCAAGGGAGACGATATAGTGGATATACACCACGGGCCACCCTGTGGTTTTAGCTGCGTGACCACGGCGAGGACATGAGGAAGTGGGATGGAAAAATCTACCTCGACCCGAGAGGCACGAGTATGTGAGTTGCAAGGAAAAACAATAACACAAGAGGGTTCTTCCAGGAAAATTGCTGCTCCAGTTTCCAGTGAGCAGCTCCCCAGACAGAGCAGAAGGGCTGATTTTGCTTCCGATCTTAATAAAGGGACTTTTGATTCGCATTGACAAGAAGTGAGTAACGAGTGCTGTGACCAGGACTAGAGGGGCCCTGCCTCCAGCCAGGTGGAGGAAAGGGACAACCGGGTGTACTGGACCGTGTGGATTCGATGGCCTGGCACATCAGACCCACAGGAGTAGAAGGCTCTAGTGGACACGGGTGCACAGTGTACCCTCATGCCATCAAGCTATGAAGGGGCAGAACCCATCTGTATTTCTGGAGTGACAGGGGGATCCTAACAGCTGACTGTATTGGAGGCTGAAGCGAGCCTAGGCGGGAACGAGTGGCAGAAGCACCCCATTGTGACTGCCCCAGAGGCTCCGTGCATCCTTGGCATAGACTACCTCAGCAGAGGGTATTTCAAAGACCCAAAAGGGTACCGGTGGGCTTTTGGCATAGCTGCCTTGGAGACGGAGGAAATTAAACAGCTGTCTACCCTGCCCGGTCTCTCGAAGGACCCTTCTATTGTGGGGTTGCTGAGGGTCAAAGAACAACAGGTGCCAATCGCTACCACAACAGTGCACCGGCAGCAATATCGCACCAACAGAGACTCCCTGATTCCCATCCATAAGCTGATTCGTCAACCGGAGAGCCAAGGAGTGAGCAGCAAGACTCGCTCACCTTTTCACAGTCCCATATGGCCAGTGCGAAAGTCTAATGGAGAGTGGAGACTAGCAGTAGACTATCGGGGCCTGAAGGAAGTCTCGCTGCCGCTGAGCGCTGCCGTGCCGGACATGCTAGAACTTCAATACGAACTGCAGTCAAAGGCAGCCAAGTGGTATGCCACCATTGACATCGCGAATGCGTTTTTCTCAATCCCTTCGGTGGCAGAGTGCAGGCCACAGTTTGCTTTCACTTGGAGGGGCGTCCAGTACACCTGGAATCGACTGCCCCAGGGGTGGAAACACAGCCCCACCATTTGCCATGGACTGATCCAGACTGCTTTGGAACAGGGTGGGGCTCCGGAACACCTGCAGTACATTGATGACGTCATTGTGTGGGGCAACACAGCAGCAGAAGAGGTTTTTGAGAAAGGGAAGCAAATAGTCCAAATCCTTCTGGAGGCCGGCTTTGCCATAAAACCAAGTAAGGTCAAGGGACCTGCACAGGAGATCCAGTTTTTAGGCATAAAATGGCAAGATGGGTGTCATCAGAGCCCAATGGATGCGATCAACAAAATAACGGCCATGTCCCCACCAACCAGCAAAAAGGAAACGCAAGCTTCCTTGGGCGTCGTGGGTTTTTGGAGAATGCGTATTCCAAATTACAGTTTGATCGTAAGCCCTCTCTATCAAGTGACCCGGAAGAAGAACGATTTCAAATGGGGCCCTGAGCAACGAGAAGCCTTTGAACAAATTAAACGGGAGATAGTCCACGCAGTAGCCCTTGGGCCAGTCCGGGCAGGACAAGATGTAAAAAAAATGTGCTCTACACCGCAGCCGGGGAGAACGGCCCTACCTGGAGCCTCTGGCAGAAAGCACCGGGGGAGACTCGAGGTCGACCCCTAGGAGTCGGGGATACAGAGGATTCGAGGCTGGCTATACTCCAACTGAAAAAACGATATGAGCAGCATATGAAGGGGTTCGAGCCGCTTCGGAAGTGGTCGGCACTGAAGCACAGCTCCTCCTGGTCCCCTCTACGCGTCATGCAACTGATGCTACGTGGAGTAAGTGGGTCGCACTGATCACACAACGGGCCCGAATAGGAATCCCCAGTCGCCCAGGAATCTTGGAAGTGATCATGGACTGGCCAGAAGGCAAGGATTTCGGAATATCGCCAGAGGTGACGCGTGCTGAGGAGGCCCCACCGTATAATAAACTGCCAGAAAATGAGAAGCACTATGCCCTGTTCACTGATGGGTCCTGTCGTCTTGCGGAGAAGCATCGGAGGTGGAAAGCTGCTGTATGGAGTCCTGTACGACAAGTTGCAGAAACTGCTGAAGGAGAAGGTGAATCGAGTCACTTTGCTGGTCAATGTCCGACTTAAGCCAAATTTGGAAGAAACTAACATATGCAATCGGTATGTAAATTTGACTATGAGTCAATCATCTTATCCCCATAAATAGTGAGCAGCCCAAGAGCCCTTTAAGCTCTCCTGCACGGCAGCGAGCTGCACGCCAGGATCTCCCCTTGAGTAGGGACACCTCTCAAGGTTCCTCCTTGAGGTTGAGAGATTCCTTGCCACGACAGATCCTCGGTAAGTGACTAATAGCATGCTAAACTTTTGAAGTCTTAGCTAAGTGATATAAAGGATTTATTGCGCATATATAATCCTTTAGACATAAACCGTTGACCAAGTCTGGGACTAGGATTGGATCCAGCCGCACCTAGACTTCTCTCTGAGAAGGAGTTTAGAAAGCAAGGGAGTCCTCTCTGAACCTCATGACTCAATGACTCAATGGGAGGGTCTCCCTGACAGTCTTGTCTGTAGGTGGACACATTGCCATAAATTAGCCCTTGGCTATTGCATTGTTATCTGTCTCCCCCGAATCCACTTTGAGCTGGATGCATCCATCATGACTGCCACTGGTGATTATCGCTTGAGCAGGGTTACGGGAAAAGGTCAAGTGGGGGGGGGGGGTGTCAGGGGAAGCACACCGCCACAATCACAGATACTTAATTTGATAATTGATCATGCTTAGAATCTTCAGCAATACAGGAAAAGCAATGAGGATTAATTGGACAGCAAAAGACAAATTTCCTGACACTCTCCTAAGGTGTTGTCTTGATTGGAAATCAAATTCCTTGCCTGGTAAGACAGCTTTGGAAGTCACAAACAAATCCTGACGTTTTCTTGGCTCAGTGCAGATTTTTGTCACCTTAATATTTATCAGACTCAAGCTAAGACCTCTTGAGCATTGGCTAGACATGGTATGTTTACCCCTTAATCACATAACTGAGTAATTTAGGTCCGTTACTCAATCTATTCTTAGCCTTTCAGAGAATGTATTTAGAAATTTTACCATCCAAAGTGTGACCCGAGGACAGCGTTGGCTCTGCTTACAATAGTCTGTTATGCTCATCTCAGCCAGCATATAATACAATGACACAAGCCCTGCAGAATCTTGCAGGTGTCAGATGGCCTGGAAACATACTGGAAATATGAGTGATTCATCCAGCGTTCAAAGTTTTTCTCCCTCAGGCCAAAGGAACAACAGCTTACATGTTTATGGGAAATGCCAGGATTGCACACTAAAAAGCTAAGTGGTCTTCAATCCATTCTTTTCACCCAAAATATATTTCACCCAGATATCCTCAGATAAATCTTTTTCCATACATTCAAATTATTTTAGTATAGGCCTGGTGTGATCTTGCAGACAGACCAGGACTGTCAGCCTATCGATCTCTCCATTGGTATATCAGGGATAGAGAGGATGGAACCTCTAAGGCTACTTAAAAACATCTGAATTGTTTTCTTGTCATACGTTCCACTGATTAATCAGAAGGCAGACTGTATTCACTACCACAGGAACTATAATTTCCATTTTTTAGATTCATGTAGGTATTTTGTCTGTTATAACTGAATGTGTTTGTGGCTTCCCCTGTCTAGTTACAAATGTTCTTGATTGACTGAGCTGAAGTGTGGATGTGGCTAAACATATTGCTTCCTCTTTCCTTGAATAACATCTTCCAATGCTCCACTATAGTCTTGATATTGCTGCACAGCTCAGTACACTGTATTCAGAGCCAAGTAGGCATTTCCTTTATAAATCTATTTTGAGGAATCTCAAAATATTATGACTTGACGTTTTCACTCTTGTCCTCAAAGAAAATATGATTTTTGGGGAACTGCTTAATAAAATTATCTTTGTTTAATTATGAGATATTAAGCATGACAAAAAAAAATATTAAAGTTAGAAATATTGCTTGCATTTTTGCACTTAACGCAAAAATCAAATACTTTTAAAAACCTCTTAATTTCTCACAGCTACAAATTGTTCTTTCTGTCACCAGGATAATTTTCCCTATCCCCATGTACTTGGGTGGAGCACCTTAGAATATGGTTTCTGTAACCAAACAAATTGAAGAATTGCTTTGTAAACAACTAGAGAGCTGCAAGCACCATCATTCCTAACTCATCCAGCCTGCAAGACAGGACTGCTCCAATTGTCTCTCATGTTGCAAACTGTTTTTTATCTCCCACAGAGACTACTGATTACTTTCATAAAATTTTGTAAAATTATTATTACTTAAACTTAGAATTTTCTCACTACAATGTCACATTTAAATTGGAAACTTAGGTTTTGTATCATCTGAGCTTTCAAAGAGGGATTCTTGAGTATTACCAACATAATTTTTCTCCATTAAGTTCATTCTGCCTTTCACGTAATCAGACAAACTAACTTTGTCGGTGTATTTGTTTGCCCAAAAGGGAGAAGATTAACTTTTATGAATGATTCCTTTCAAAGAAAGATTGATTTATATTTAAAATACTGGGTCCCCTCAGCAGTAAGTGAGAGATTACATTACATGTACAGTTTATCACACATTTGTAAAGCTTACCACATAGTAATAACTCCTGGTTTCAGCTGGGATGGAGCTAATTTTCTTCCTAGTAGCTGGCATAGTGCTCTGTTTTGGATTTAGGATGAGAATAATGTTGATAACACACTGATGTTTTAGTTGTTGCTAAGTAGGGCTTACACTAGTCAAGGACTTTTCAGCTTCCCATGCTCTGCCAGGTGCACAAGAAGCTGGGAGGGGGCCCAGCCAGGACAGCTGACCCAGACTGGCCAAAGGGCTATTCCGTACCGTATGACGTCATGCTCAGTATATAAACTGGAGGGAGTTGGCTGGGGGACAGTGATCGCTGCTCAGGGATGGGCTGGGCATCAGCCAGCAGGTGGTGAGCAATTGCATTGCACTTGTAAGAGCAATATGTTTATTGATAACAAAGTTTGATAGTAAATGCGACAGTGGTTTAACAAGATTTGATGGCAAGATATACTTGATTATTTACTGCATGGGGACAGGGTCAGACAAGACTGTCAGGGAGACCCTCCCATTGAGTCATGAGGTTCAGAGAGGACTCCCTTGCTTTCTAAACTCCTTCTCAGAGAGAAGTCTAGGTGCGGCTGGATCCAATCCTAGTCCCAGACTTGGTCAACGGTTTATGTCTAAAGGATTATATATGCGCAATAAATCCTTTATATCACTTAGCTAAGACTTCAAAAGTTTAGCATGCTATTAGTCACTTACCGAGGATCTGTCGTGGCAAGGAATCTCTCAACCTCAAGGAGGAACCTTGAGAGGTGTCCCTACTCAAGGGGAGATCCTGGCGTGCAGCTCGCTGCCGTGCAGGAGAGCTTAAAGGGCTCTTGGGCTGCTCACTATTTATGGGGATAAGATGATTGACTCATAGTCAAATTTACATACCGATTGCATATGTTAGTTTCTTCCAAATTTGGCTTAAGTCGGACATTGACCAGCAAAGTGACTCGATTCACCTTCTCCTTCAGCAGTTTCTGCAACTTGTCGTACAGGACTCCATACA
This sequence comes from Platalea leucorodia, assembly GCF_965183815.1. NCBI lineage: Eukaryota > Metazoa > Chordata > Aves > Pelecaniformes > Threskiornithidae > Platalea > Platalea leucorodia. Next base: position 13,263,231 of record NC_138859.1, on the reverse strand, counting down.
GCAGCTTTCCACCTCCGATGCTTCTCCGCAAGACGACAGGACCCATCAGTGAACAGGGCATAGTGCTTCTCATTTTCTGGCAGTTTATTATACGGTGGGGCCTCCTCAGCACGCGTCACCTCTGGCGATATTCCGAAATCCTTGCCTTCTGGCCAGTCCATGATCACTTCCAAGATTCCTGGGCGACTGGGGATTCCTATTCGGGCCCGTTGTGTGATCAGTGCGACCCACTTACTCCACGTAGCATCAGTTGCATGACGTGTAGAGGGGACCAGGAGGAGCTGTGCTTCAGTGCCGACCACTTCCGAAGCGGCTCGAACCCCTTCATATGCTGCTCATATCGTTTTTTCAGTTGGAGTATAGCCAGCCTCGAATCCTCTGTATCCCCGACTCCTAGGGGTCGACCTCGAGTCTCCCCCGGTGCTTTCTGCCAGAGGCTCCAGGTAGGGCCGTTCTCCCCGGCTGCGGTGTAGAGCACATTTTTTTTACATCTTGTCCTGCCCGGACTGGCCCAAGGGCTACTGCGTGGACTATCTCCCGTTTAATTTGTTCAAAGGCTTCTCGTTGCTCAGGGCCCCATTTGAAATCGTTCTTCTTCCGGGTCACTTGATAGAGAGGGCTTACGATCAAACTGTAATTTGGAATACGCATTCTCCAAAAACCCACGACGCCCAAGGAAGCTTGCGTTTCCTTTTTGCTGGTTGGTGGGGACATGGCTGTTATTTTGTTGATCGCATCCATTGGGCTCTGATGACACCCATCTTGCCATTTTATGCCTAAAAACTGGATCTCCTGTGCAGGTCCCTTGACCTTACTTGGTTTTATGGCAAAGCCGGCCTCCAGAAGGATTTGGACTATTTGCTTCCCTTTCTCAAAAACCTCTTCTGCTGCTGTGTTGCCCCACACAATGACGTCATCAATGTATTGCAGGTGTTCCGGAGCCCCACCCTGTTCCAAAGCAGTCTGGATCAGTCCATGGCAAATGGTGGGGCTGTGTTTCCACCCCTGGGGCAGTCGATTCCAGGTGTACTGGACGCCCCTCCAAGTGAAAGCAAACTGCGGCCTGCACTCTGCCACCGAAGGGATTGAGAAAAACGCATTCGCGATGTCAATGGTGGCATACCACTTGGCTGCCTTTGACTGCAGTTCGTATTGAAGTTCTAGCATGTCCGGCACGGCAGCGCTCAGCGGCAGCGAGACTTCCTTCAGGCCCCGATAGTCTACTGCTAGTCTCCACTCTCCATTAGACTTTCGCACTGGCCATATGGGACTGTGAAAAGGTGAGCGAGTCTTGCTGCTCACTCCTTGGCTCTCCGGTTGACGAATCAGCTTATGGATGGGAACCAGGGAGTCTCTGTTGGTGCGATATTGCTGCCGGTGCACTGTTGTGGTAGCGATTGGCACCTGTTGTTCTTTGACCCTCAGCAACCCCACAATAGAAGGGTCCTTCGAGAGACCGGGCAGGGTAGACAGCTGTTTAATTTCCTCCGTCTCCAAGGCAGCTATGCCAAAAGCCCACCGGTACCCTTTTGGGTCTTTGAAATACCCTCTGCTGAGGTAGTCTATGCCAAGGATGCACGGAGCCTCTGGGGCAGTCACAATGGGGTGCTTCTGCCACTCGTTCCCGCCTAGGCTCGCTTCAGCCTCCAATACAGTCAGCTGTTAGGATCCCCCTGTCACTCCAGAAATACAGATGGGTTCTGCCCCTTCATAGCTTGATGGCATGAGGGTACACTGTGCACCCGTGTCCACTAGAGCCTTCTACTCCTGTGGGTCTGATGTGCCAGGCCATCGAATCCACACGGTCCAGTACACCCGGTTGTCCCTTTCCTCCACCTGGCTGGAGGCAGGGCCCCTCTAGTCCTGGTCACAGCACTCGTTACTCACTTCTTGTCAATGCGAATCAAAAGTCCCTTTATTAAGATCGGAAGCAAAATCAGCCCTTCTGCTCTGTCTGGGGAGCTGCTCACTGGAAACTGGAGCAGCAATTTTCCTGGAAGAACCCTCTTGTGTTATTGTTTTTCCTTGCAACTCACATACTCGTGCCTCTCGGGTCGAGGTAGATTTTTCCATCCCACTTCCTCATGTCCTCGCCGTGGTCACGCAGCTAAAACCACAGGGTGGCCCGTGGTGTATATCCACTATATCGTCTCCCTTGAAGAGAGGGACGCTTACTCCTACTGGCTGAGATACTGGTCTGTACAGGTGAGGAGTAGGACATGTCCTCTTTGAATCGCTGGAACTCCCGGGACAATTGCTCAGCTAGCACGTCGGGCAGTTTCTCCACAGCCGAGATGCAGGCCCGTAGGGAGGAAGAGAGACTTTCTTCGTATTGTCGGAGTTGGCCAGCCAATTCATCCACCGTTGCTTCTTGATCACCTCTCTTTCAAGATGGCACATATATAAAGAAACAATTGCATATACAATAATGCAAAAATTCACATTTCTGGTTTATGCATGCCAGTGCAACCACTTCCAATGATAAAGTCTACCGTATAAACTAGATATTACTTTAGAAATAAAACCTTAAGTTTAAAAAGTTCAAGTTAAACTAAAGTTTAAAGTCTAAATCCAGTTAACTGCCAAAAATGTATAATATTAACAGTTACCTTACAGTAATTTCAAAATACAGTATTTGTCCCAGTTTTTACAAATGAGAAAAGTGTAGTATGGATAGCTGAACCAACTTTTCAAAACTCATACAGCAAAGCTATACAGAACTCGGTGCTAAAGTTTGGATCTATAAAATAACCAAGATGATAGTTAATCTCCGGAAAGCCAGGGAATATAAAGGGTAATGAAACTTCTACCACGGTTAGATATACAAACTGCTGTTAATCTGAGAGATTAACAAAACATTTCTTACTGCATGCCAAATAGATCCTGCAGTGAGCTCCAATTTTTCCAGCAGAATGACATCCTTCAAGCCAGCCTTAGCCAAGTGATAGGCTAGACTCACACCAACACAACCATTTCCAGTGATCACTGTCTGCTCTGTCTTTCCCCAAGAAAGGAGATGGGGTTTCGCTCCCGGGAAAAAAAATTACAGACAGTTACAAAAAGACAGTTGCACTTTTGTTTATAGCTCCAATCATAATATAACTTGGTCCCTGCTTGGCAGTCTAAGTGACACACCTCACTTAAGACCTAACCTGGTCATTCTTATCTTCTTTTAAAGTAAATGTTCTTAAAGGGTCATATACATAAACAGTAGTAATACAAAAAGCAACGCAAGGTTGCTTCCACTCACAACTTTAAATCTTTGTTATTTGTCCAATATACCCTTATGCGTAGAACCTAGTTCTCAATGAGAAACTGTACCCCTGAAATGACAGTGTCAAAACCTGGCATTTCAAAAGTGCTATAGTATATGCGACACAAAGAGAAAGTCTTTAAAAAAATGTCTGCTTAGTAAAGCTCCTTAAAATATTTCTAAAGCCAAATGTCAGCAGACTACATCAGTCTACGTGTTCACGAACAATAAAACTGAATATATATTTTCACATCCCGTCTATTTTGACATGTTCTACTTTGCTCGAGTCAAAACACTATAGAAACAGGGTTTTGTCAATGGCTCACACCTGCTACTACACTACGCTACAGTTTCACAACCCCTTTAAGCCAGCATAAACCAGGACTGCTGCCATAGGCAGCCCCATTCTCACTGTCTTGTCTGATCCTCCTCTCTACTGCCCCTCCCACAGACAGCAAGCCAGATCAGGAAATTTATCCAAATTTTAAAAAGCCATGTTTTTGGATGTAAGACAAGGTAGGACCTCTTAGTACAGCAGCAGTACAAACTACTGTGAAACCACAGTATCATCTTTCCCTTCAGGACACTTAATCGATACTCAATTTTTATCTCCCCCTCCTTGTACATTTGCTTTTGCAACGCCTCTGGCAAAAGGCTGTCTAACGTGTAACTAGTCTTCCACCCATCCTCCATTCAGAAATCAAAGCTATTAGTTGCATGTATTATGAATGAAGATCTTTTAAAATAATATGACATGTTAAATGCAAATGCAGGAGGAATATGCACCATGCGGCAACGAATGAAAAGGAAAATAAATGGGAGCACTGGACACCACAGGTTTTCTGTATTTGACCCATACACACTTCTACGTGTTCTTTTTTGAGATTACATATTCATTTTTGCAAGTTAACAGTAACCTGTTTACTAGCCAGATGCGAGACACTTACCCCAGCTCCTCTATCAAATTTTACGAGGATAGTTAATCAAGGTCAAGCGTGGTTTTCTCATGCTTCTTTTATGCTTTGAATTTGAGACTTCCTCACATGACTTTCCCTTCGGCTGGGGCTGCACGGCTAGAAGGCGCGTCCCCTGGGTGGTGGATAGGGGATCCCTCTCTGGAGGGTGCACCGGATAAAATTGAAGAAGGTGCCGCGAACCAGCGCAGCCTAAGGGAAGGCCACCCTGACAGAAAAACCACTGGCCCTCCAAGTCATGGGGGTTGGGCAGGAGGCCAACTACCTCCTCCCGGAAGAAGAAGAAGAAAAAAAAAAAAAAAAAAAAAGCTGCAGAAACGACGAGCATCAACTCGGAGATGGAGAAAATCAGTAATGAAGTGAGGAGGAGGAGATGGAACTGGATCGGTCGTGTCTTGAGGAAAAAACCAACAGAAGACTGCGCTGTGGCCCTTGGGACTCCAGAGCACGCAGCCGCAGACCGATCGAAGTGGAAGAACGATGTTCGCGCCTTGTGTGCCTCCTGGCACTGAGAGAATTCAGATCAGATCAGATCACATGACTTTCAGCTCTTTTCAAACGTTTTCTTTCAAACGCAGGAGCCTGGTAAGAATCCGGGGAGCACCTTTCCTGTGAACTACGCGGTTCACCCAGATGTTTGCTCGTGCCAGGTAAAATAGGTCATTTTGTGCTCATCGCTATGGCCCAGAACACAACAGGAGGGATCTCTCTATACCAGGTCAGCTACTTACCCCGCGCTGAGTCTGGTCTTTGACAGAGAAATGCGAGGCACGGGGGGAGGGGGGGGTGGGAAATGCACCTCCTGCCCACAAGGAGAGGCCTTCGCGGCCCGGTGACCCTGACCGGCACCTGGTGGAGCACTGCAGGCCGGCAGAAGGAGCTGTATTCCCCTTACCTTCCCCCCCCCGCCCCCCGCCAGATAGCTTTACACTTCTGGGGCCGCGCCCTGGGGCAGCACCGCCCGCGCGGAGGCCACGCGCTGAGAGCCGTGACCGTTAACAGCTCCTCTGCCAGCGCCTCCCCACCGCATCCCGCCCGGAGCTCCTCACCGCCCCCGCGCCCAGCCCGGCCCGGCCCGCGCGTGCCCGCGCCGCCGCCGAGGGGCCGCAGGGCAGCCGCGGCGGCGGCGGGGGGGGGTCGGGCCGGCCGCCGCGGCGGGAGGTCGCAGCCGTCGCAGGGCTCTCCGCAGCACCGCGCTCATCCCGCGCGCAGCCCGCCCGCAGCAGGGATGGAGAGCGCTGGCCAGCCCCTTGGCCGAGGGGGCAGCCCGGAGGAGCTACCGGGCGCCTCCCGATCCCCACCCCCAGTGCTCGTCCCCGAGCCAGGCGGGGGCGGTGGCGGGAGGGGGCGGGTCAGTCCCGGGCCGTGCCAGGGCGCCCCGCGGAGGCAGGGGCCGGGCCGGCCGGGGGTGTCGCTCGCAGCGCTGCTCACCGCGGCCCGCCTCCTCCCCGCGTTATAAAAGTGCGGGCTGAGCGCTCGGGTTATCTTCTGCTTCGTGCCGAGTCGTCTGGGTAGTCTCAGGTAGCCAGCGTCCTTTGGCGAGGAAAATGCTGCCGATCAGGAAGACCACGAAACAGGGCAAAAGGATAATTCCCCCACCTCCCTCCCCTGCTCGGCCCCGGTCCCCTGCTCTCGGCGGGCCCGTTCCCCTGTCCGGCGTGGGGGCAGCGGCGGGCGCTGGGAGGGGTGCCCCTGCCGCGGTGCGGGCGCTGCCCTAGCGGGACCACGCGGTAGGGCAGAGGCAGCCTCGCGCCGGTGCTGCGAGGCGCGCAGGCGGGGAGCGGCGGGAGCTTCCCAGCGGCACAGGGCAGAGCTCGACTCTGGGTCGGGCTGGGGCTCCGCTGTACCCGGCCGCCTCTCCCGCCCCCTCGGGGTCCTGCCCGGAGGCTTTCCTGGGGAGCTGCTGCAAAACTGGCACAACCCGCAAACCGCACTTAACCTCCAAGTAAGGTACTCGGTATTTCTGCGGGTAAGGGCATATTGTGAAAAGCTAAAGTAAAGACGTAATAATAACTATACCTATTCAGCATCAAACCATTAAAGACATTTGGACACTGTTATGAGATAGATAGATTAGATTCAACTTAATGCTGTAACAGCTCACAGAATCTTGATTTCTCTCAACACATAGATTGAAGCCACCAAAGTTCAAAACCATTTTGCTTAATATTATTTGATATGCAAACTAAGCAGTGCTCACAACACATTAAAATTGTAAATATTGTAAGCATAAACCTTCATTGGATGGGATTCCTGTCTCCAGCGTCCTGACAACTCTAAAAGCCCCAAATTGCTCTTCCCTTTATTTATATGACTGAATACCAACAGTGTTTGTAATAGGAGCGCAGTCTCCAATATATGCATGCCCTTCGCACTCTCATTTAGCTAAAGAAATAAGCCAGTATAAAAGGTTATTCAGGCATCAGCCATTCTGGCCATCAAGATAAACATTTGAGCAATATCTAAATCAGACTCTCTGACATATACCAGTACTGCTACCCTGCAGTGCTGCTTGGGAGGGTCAGTGGAATCATGTATTCTACCTTCTGTTTGGAAGGACAGTATTATTAGTAGGACACTGGACACTTCTTACTCAGAACTGTTTTTATTTGGTTTTATATGTAGCATATAAGTCTAGAGTAAGAGAACAGAAGGATATGGGAAGAAGTCTATGAACTCTATGCCTTTCAGGTAGCTCAGTTATAAAGGAAGGAGGTGAGGAGGTATTTGTTCTGCTGCTTATTTTTTGGCACATGCCACCTAACTTCAGACACCTAGCAGAAGGCAATTGCCCTAGGTTCTCCTACAGGCAATGGACAGAGATAAGCCTTTCTTGAGGGCTCACTTAAGATCTGAATAGTTATTTTGAGATGCTTTTTTTCTCTCCACCGATGGAAAGATAGGATATAGGTAGACCAAGCAGGCTTTTCACTTATATGGTTCGGTTACATTCTTAAAGTTGGTTGGGGGAATATCTTCATACAGTCATTTGCACTCCTTCCGTGGATAGATGTATGGACTGTGGTGCAACTTTGTTCATGGTAGCAAAAGTGAAGCAGTGAAAAGATGGCTCAAAAAAGCCCTGGTTAGCTTTTTACAGATACTATTTCTTGTTATTTAATACCAGATCTGTGTACTACTGGATCACTTGACAGTACAATTTTGATCTGGATTGGGCATGAGCACACAGTTGTAGTTCTCTGGGGCAGAACAAAACAATGTTGATGCTGAACTCATGCTAGCTATATGCTGTTTGAACCAATGGTATTTTATCCAGTATAGATAAAGTAAAAATGGTGTGAAGAGATGATATCAGACCTATAATAAAGTCCGCAAAAAAGTTATTTCCATTTTGAGCCAATCTGAACTGACAAAGTAAGTTTAAGCACTTTGTGCTTTATAGTTATGTCACCTGCTATTAGATGCCCTGATGCTAGGTTTAATATATCACAATATATTATATATTAAGATACCACAATCTATTCAGTCATGGCTTATGTTGCTTCTGTGTGTCAAAAGTGAAGATTATTTTAAAGTGCAGTTTAAAAAAGCTAGAACTGTGAAGGGAAACTGCTGTTAAATCCTAGAAGGGACTTGAAAAAAAAAACCTGTTGATTGTAGTGCATTTAAATATATCTATATATTGTGTCAACATGTATCTATTGTAATGTAATCTTCAGTTAACAAGCAACAACTGAGGTTGCTTATACATTTAAGATTTTTTTTTTTTGTTTTCCCCTCTGCACTCCTGTTCTCTGCATATTAAACTTCTGAAGCAGGCTCTGTCTGTAAAAGATTCCTTGGCAGGCAGAGGAAGCAGGGACTCAACCAGTGATCCCTTGGGTGCCTTTCTCTGGCCCCATTTGAGGCATTCTGTTACAACTGCAAATTAGTTAATTGCAAACACAATCTTTACAAAGCCTCCTGACATTTACACTTACAACAGAATTGCCCTAATAGACAGGCACGACTTGTAGACTTATTGAAAATTACTGAGTTTTGGAGACTGAGTATTGTAGATTGAGTTTTGCCCTGGTCCTGCTGAAATAAAGATAAAAGCTTGCACTTTTTCTTAACGTTGTAAAGTTAATTACGTCAATATTTTGGAAAGTCCAGAATGTGCAATGGAATGTGATGCAGACATCTGCAAGCCAACACTTGGCCTAGCTCATATATCTGCACAGCAACACTGTGCAGAGAAGCCCCATCACCTTGCTGCTATGTCAGTGCCTGGGCCAAAAACGCCGACCCTCTCAGCCAGGCTTTGTGGCCTCCAAGTAGCCTTACACTGCTATGCTTGGTACTGGAACTGGCATAGTTGGCACAGTGCACCTTCTTGTTGGAAAGGCATACTCTCATGCTGCCTAAAGGGCAGTGCTGAGATGTTATAAGTGTTTTTCTTTCCTGGATGTATGGTGTGAGATAATTGAATGAATGAAGGAGAAATTATCAAGAAAGATAATCTACTAAAGGTTGGAGGCTAATTGTTAAAAAACCCTTCCTCTCAACACAAAAAAACACACTCAACTCTATGTCCGCAAGGTGCTTTTTTTTCCCCTACTCCCTCAAATTTCATCTACTGAAACGCTAGTAGGCCATCAGGAAAAGATAACTATGGACAGCAATTTCAGTCTTACCTTTGATTTTTTAAAATCTTTTTCTGTACCCACTACCTTTGTTAATGTAATGGGTCTGCATTAATCCACTTTTTAAAGTCAAATAGAATTATGTTTGTAATCTACTGGCAGAATTTAGTACTATTTAGTATAACAGCAAGGTACTTTTTTGAAAATTTGAACAATCCAATGAAGCAATGAAAGGAATACAAAAAATAATATGTATTAGGTGCAATCAATATATTTTGTATTCATGTTTTTCATTTTACAAAAAAAAATAATTACCACTTTCCTTGTGTTAGTGTAGAGTTCAAGGCAGAAGCAAGGTTAATCACAGGGTGCTGTAAGGTTTGTAATTTGGCATCTTAAAACATTTCTGGGCTGTGCAAAAGAAGCAGGATTTTCTTTCATTTTGTAAGTCTAGGTAAGGAAACCCAGGCCAGTGAAAAGTCTGTCAGAAAATGGAGGCCAGCATTCTGAGATGTGTCTTATTTGCTAGGAAAATGTTACATGCTTACTTTTTTTGATGCTTGTTGTGCCATCTTGTGTCACAAGCTACTTGTGCTGAGGCTCTGTCATGATGGCATTTGTAGCTAAAGAGCAAATGAGCTAATGAAGAGGTCAGTGATACTAGTGTTTCATTTTAAAAAGTTTCACATATATTTTACAGGAGAATTTGAGACTGTGTTTTACTTTCATAGGAATGGAATTAGACCATTGACTTCTAGTTCTGGGGACTATATCTCTGGAATACAATAAACTGAATAATTAAAAGTCTTATGTAATATATATGCATATATTAACGCCTTATGTTGTAAAACAGATCACCTACTATTCTTTAAAGAGAATTTCAAGAAGGAAATGGATTACTTCTTATTATTATGGCAAAGATGTTTCTGGTAGCCCACAAATAATTATATCTGCTTTGCAAATACAGGAAATGTCAACAAAGGAAGCCCACAAAACTGAAGAACTGTAATTATTAACCTTTCTTCCTGCTTTCTGCAGGGTATTCTAGAGCGTTTAGATGCTGGAGAATTTGTGATTGGAGATGGAGGATTCGTCTTTGCTCTTGAAAAGAGGGGGTATGTAAAAGCTAGGCCTTGGACTCCCGAAGCAACGGTAGAACACCCAGAAGCAGGTCAGTTTTACTGGGAAATGGTGATTCTATAGTGAAGGTAAACATGGTTGGATAAATAATAAATATATAGGAACTTGTAGTGGGTTGCTTGACAATGTAGAATTACACACTGTTAAGAATAGTCTAAGAATCTATAGACCCCCTAATCATCGTACCCCTTATTCTTGCTCTAACACTGGTCAAAAGCAGTTGGTTGGGAAAGAATATGAGTAGTGCAAACATACAGTGATACCTCTCCAGAATGCTTTCCCAGTCTTCAGTAATTTGTAACCCAGGGACTTTTTGACACAGATATGGTATCTTTGTATTTAATAACATTCAGTGATTTCTCTCTCATGGACATGTCCAGTCTGTCCTTGAGCTGATATCAAGTTTATCCTTCACAACATCTTGTGACAAAAAATTCTGCAGTTAACTATCTGTTTTGTTGTGTTCTGACCATTATAAATGAATACAGTTTGTTTATTAATTCCTTCAGGAAAACGGCAGCTTTTAATAAACAATGGAATGGAAGAGGAGTATTTAATGTATCTGGCTCCACTGTGAAATGAGGATTGATAAACCTCATAAGAACCTAAGAATTGCAATAAAATTGCATCAGTTGCTGTGCCAAGGGTGTTAACTCAACTTCTGCCTATCCCATTTAATGGAGTGACTGTCTACAGTGGAGGGGGGCAAAATGAGCAATCATTCTATGCCTTACAGCATAAAGATTATAGTGTTTAGCATAAATAGTGCAAAAGCAGGTGCTATTATCTATTTATGTATGCTTCATTACAATAAAGCATTTGCCCTAGTAATATCATGTGCAGTTAATCCCACAAGCTAATTCAGAATGTCCTGGGAAAAAAATTTTCTTTGTTCTGTCTTAAGTGTATGTCCTTCCAAATTAGTCTTTTTCCTCTATAAAGGGGGAAGAAGGAAGAAGAGGAGAAGGAGAAATAGAGATCTTAGCCCTCTCTATTACATTGCTTTGTACACCTTACCTATTTTTTCCCCTAATCCTTCTCAGCCTTCAAGTGTTACTTTGTGTAGCATGCCTAACTTAGGGTCATGGACAGCCTTAGATAATGCAGTGCTCCAGCAAAGGTTTAAAGGGTGATGACCTAATTTGTTGAACCTCATCTCCCAAAAATACATCCTATCACCTCTCTCTTTCTCTCCACCTGTACCTTTTTCTGCCCCTGCGCATTCCATCTTACAAATCGTAGCGCTTATACCATGCTCTTTGTTTCCCCTTTGCTTATTTCTTTTGTACCACAAAAGTCTTTGACCCTCTCCACATGCCTTCTCAGGAAGTGTAGGTCTCGGTCCATGGGGAATGCAAGACATTACCTTACATAGAGGCAGTTGCAGATGGCTTAAATAGGCTAAATTGGCACACAGATTTGTTTTAAACAAGTGATCAGTAGTCATAGGTTAGCCCCCTACTGATTTGCTAGAACATATTGCTCATGTCTGTAACATAACACTTTTATAAGCCCTTTGTAGGCTATTTATAAATACACCCTTAACTGGAAATGTGTTCATTTCTTTCAGTGCAGTGTGCTGCCTCCCCTCTGTTATTGCTCTTTGCTCCTGCATGCTCAAGGGTCATGTTATTTTGAAAGCAGGTGTAAAGAACAGAAGGACCAACTGTCTGAGCCAGCTGGTGTAAAAAACCATACAACTACCGGCCTTTCTTGTCTTTGTAAGGAATGAGGGAGGTTCTGAGATTGCAGCAAGGAATGATGGAGGGGAAAAAAAAAAAAAAGAAAGAAGAAAAAAAAAAAAGTGAGTTGAAGGCCATTATCTCCGTTACAAGGGAGGAGAAGTTTTGCCAGACTGACAAGTTTAGAAATGAGATCTAAATATTTCTTCTGAGCCAGATCAGGTATCTGAGCTACTGCTCTGTACTGAGCAATATGCATATGCACTTACTGCCCCCATCTGCTGTTAGCTTAAGTCTGTGTCTTTTGTGAAATGTCCAACTCATGGTAGATTGAAATGAAAACTCAGTGTTGTATGTCTGACTCCTAAAATGCATCAAATTTAATAATTGTTTAGCCTCATATGTGGCTGTTACCTCATTTCTCAAATAGTGGAAGAAAACATAGCTTCAGTAACATGCTAGAAGTCACACAAGAAGTAAATTAGAGTGGTTTGGGTTTTTGATAGCATCATGCAGACTACTGTGGGCTTGATAATACTAAGTGTATTCTAGTGGTAAAAATGATTTGCCTGGGATTGAATGAGATTCAGGCTGATACTTTACTTATAATGCTATTCTTTCCCTCCAAATGCAGACCCATTCAAGAGTCTGCTGTTCACATACCTGATAGTTTGGGATATAAAGTTCCTTATTCATACGTGTTAGATTATGTTTCATTTGCCTACCAATGTCTCCATCCTTATTCACACAAATCCCAAACATTCTTCTAGGAATGCAGGAACCATATTTAAAGAGCACTAACCATGGGGGTAAATAAATCTAGTTTATTATGGAAATGTCATAAAGCATTTGTGAAAATATTTGTAGATTATTTTTTCCTTTTCACATTTCCTGACTAGTGTTCATCAATGATTTTTCATGGGGGCGAATAGAAAAACAAACTACAGAACACTAGAAACATACAGAGACAGTCCTTTTAGTTGGGCTCAGTAGCCTGTTTTAATGATGTAGGAAAAAGAATACTCTCTGCACTAGGAATGTTTTGACTGTGTAAAGGCTGTAAAACTGAAATTTGATCCCGATAGTTCAGGCAAATTCCAGGGACTCTTTGAATTGTAGCTCTGCTAGAATCTATGTTCCTGGATAGTTCTTTGTGACTGCTGTGTTAAATCACAGTGTGGTTACCCAAGGCTGTAATTAGAAATGAAATACTGGTACTAGTAGAGAAAAGCAAGGGACACCACACTGTTCCTTCACTGAAAGCAGATGTGCTGCTGTGTGTGCAGATTGACTCTAGCAACTCAGACTACCGTTTGAGCCTCTCTGGCATAGAATGCTGTGTTTGTTGTAGCTGAAGGCAGTAATTTTATTCTCGTGACACATTAACATGTTTCCCTAATGACACAGATTGTCTGTAGACAATGAGGTATGATGAACCAAGACTTCAGGAAAGCTTTTCCAAACATCTGCCATAGAAACTGCAGTGTTCTCATGTCTCTATACAATATCTAGGGAATAAATTATTCCTGTATTTGCTATAAGCTGTTGAGCGTTTTAACTCTGTTTTACATGATAAGTAGTGTTCTAGAAATTATTATAATTATTGTTTTGTGGGTTGTTGTGGTTTAGCCCCAGCCACCAACTAAGAACCACACAGCTGCTCGCTCCCTCCCTTCTCCCTGATGGGGTGGGGGAGAGAATCGGAAGAGTGGAAGTGAGAAAACTCATGGGTTGAGATAAGAACAGTTTAATAACTGAAATAAAATAGTAGTAATAATAATATTATTATTAAAGCAAGTAATGCATGATGCAACTGCTCACCACCCACTGACCCATGCCCAGCCAGTCCCCGAGCAGCGATCCCTGCCCCCCGGCCAACTCTCCCCAGTTTATATACTGAGCATGACATCATATGGTACGGAATAGCCCTTTGGCCAGTGTGGGTCAGCTGTCCTGGCTGTGCCCCCTCCCAGCTTCTTGTGCACCTGGCAGAGCATGGGAAGCTGAAAAGTCCTTGACTAGTGTAAGCCCTACTTAGCAGCAACTAAAACATCAGTGTGTTATCAACATTATTCTCATCCTAAATCTAAAACACAGCACTGTGCCAGCTACTAGGAAGAAAATTAGCTCTATCCCAGCTGAAACCAGGACAGTATCCACCCCTTATTCTATACCATCTATGTCATGCCCAGGTCCTATCCTTTCCAATACATTCCAATTAATCACCACCACTTTTCCAGTCTTTTGATATGTACACACAGATATCATTCCCTTAGTCCATGGGCCATCCCTCTAAAATGTCCGTTGAGTTCATTCGGTCCATGACTTTGGGCTTCATCTCTCATAACAGTCCTATAGGGCAGGAGAGATGGTGTGTGGTGTTGGGTTGTTGCATGCTGAAGCCAGTTATGGTTCTATCACCGCTGCACTTTGCTCGGTTCCATCAAAGTTCATTCTTCATTAATCTGGGTGATTCTTACTGTGATTCTGTTGATATAGCATATAGCCACCATAGAAGTGATGACATACAGTATTATATAGCAATTAACATCATACCATTCAGTTCATTGGCTATTTTCACCCAAAATCAAATCCCCTTGAGGTACACATTGCAGTGCATGTTTCGCATTCATGGATAACCTGTGCAATAGCGTCCATGGTCAGGTCCAGCCCTCGATCGCGAGCCCATTTGTCTGTTGCATCTCTTCCTTGATGGCCTGAGGTGTCATGGGCCCACCGAGCTATAAACAATCCACCCTCATGTTGCCAGTCCAGATCCACCTGAGCCACTTCAATCTTAGCAGCCCGATCCACCTGCTGGTTGTTTTGATGTTCTTCAGTGGCCCGACTCTTGGGTACGTGAGCATCTGAATCTACTGATGAACTAAATATAGAAATCTTCAGTCATTCTTAGCAGAGAATAACTAAGAAGGAAGTTTTCTACCTAATGTTCTAAGAGTGGGAAGAAAGGAATTCTACACAGACTGGGGTACTGCTTCTACTCCCTCATAATGGCTCTTCTAGTAAACACAGTATCACTTCTTTTACAGTAACATTAATTCAATAAACATTTAGTTTTGGGATAATAATAGTAATAACTGTACCAAACATCTCTTCTTTGTCTCTTTTAATTCTTTGCAGTTTGTCAGCTTCACCGGGAATTCCTCAGAGCTGGATCCAATGTTCTGCAGGCATTCACATTTTATGCCAGTGAGGACAAACTAGAGAACAGGGGCAATTATGTAGCTGAGGAAATAAGTGTGAGTAAAATACTATTTTGATGGAGATATGAAATAAGTGTATTCATTTCAAAAGGTTTAATAGAAAGAATTATCAAGTATTTTCACAGTTTGTCATAACAGTTTTGGTTATATTTGAGGACCAAAGAATGAGATGGTGCAATTTCAGAATTTGGAATAGTAAGAAAGACAAGGTTAAAGGGGAAAGAAAAAAAAAAAAATAACAAAATGGGGCAAAGATGAAGAGAGGAAAAAGGATGCCCACATCTTATTTTTCCCATCTGAGGAGATAGTTTACTGGAGTTTTCATACAAAGTATAGGGAGGACTAAATGCACAGAGAGCAAAATCAATTGTAAAAAAAGAAATGCTTTAGCATCCAGAGAAACAAATCAACTGCAAAAATGGTGAAGAATCCTGGAGAATAATGACTTGCTAATAAGAACTGAATGTTTTTTTAGGACCATGTCTTCAATAAAATATCAACTAAAAAATCCAAGGTATACACTGTGGTCAGTATTCCCCTTCTCATGTGTAAGGGTAATCTGGTACAGTAACAGAAGTACTGTGTTGGTGTTTTCTTACCCCCTACACAGAGGAGTTGTAGGATGTTGGGTGCCTTCACTAGATGCAGGCCCCATCTCCACTGGGACTTCTGGCACAAACATTTCTAGATAGTTCCTTTGAGACTAGAAGATTTGTCGTTGGGTGTTTTCTCTGATCTTTTCCCCTTTGGTCCTATTGTCTATTATTTCAGCCTCTGGAAAATAGAGAAGATTCTCCAGGGCGCAGAGAGGAAGGAATATATTTATGTGAAGATATCCCAAGTCAGAAACTAGAGCAATCTGGACACTAGGGAAACACTTGAGGCTTAATTAAGAGGTTAAGACATTAAAATGTCATATGACCAAATTTATCTGAAATGCTGTACCTTTACATTCAATAGATGCAACATCGAAATGTCTGAAGTGATATCCCAGAAACATAGTGCCTCTGGAACTAGCCATGCTGCAACGAAAAATGATAAGAGGGGTTGGGAAAGCAACTGGAAACTGGAATGCATTGCAGCAAAACTTTCAAGCTTGATTTGCTGCCAGTTCTAGAAGCAGTTTCCTCCAGGCTCTAACTGGTTTATGGCTCCAGCTCCTGGTGTTCCCAAACACGTACCTGAGCAGAAGTGCAAATGGAAGACACTCTGTCAGCAATAGCCTTAAAAATCATCTGGATGTTTTGAGGCAGCCATGGAAAACTTCAGCTGAGAGAAACCTATGTAGATTCTAAGTAGCCCATGGGCCACAAAGAAACCTGCTCTAATCAGTCCTTGTTATCTATCCCAAATAATGATTCTTTTCCAAAAATCTTTTTTTCCCAGCTTAACCTCTTTCACAAGCTGTTCTAGTCATCCTGGTTTGGGTATACAGGGAATGTGTCTTTCAGTCTAGGTGATTAATTAATCATATATAGTGATAAGTTTCCCTTTGCTATTCTTAAATTGGTAACTTTAACATCAGGTAATTAATGACATCCTTTTAAAAGTGCCTTAAATGACTCTATATCATATCATAGCTTAAATTTTGAAAATTATCAAAATACTAAAATAATACATTAAGAAACAGAATGAAAAATCAATTGAAATTACTACTCTTTTTTTCCATCCACAAAATCTCAGAATAGAAGCAGACACTTAAGTGTAACTAACTAACTTATTTTCTAAGAGGAAAAAAAAATTCTGCTTCACACCAAATATTTGCTTTTTTATAGACTATTTGTGTAAGATGTATTAAAGGTAATATGTTTTTGTATTAGTGTTTGATAATATGATAACTTATAAGTTGCAAGAAATCTGTTTCTTAATGTTTGTTATTTTTTTGAAAAATGCTGATCTTCCTAATCAATATTATAGAAAAATACATTTAAATTATAAATGAATATGAAGAAGTCTTTTGTCCTTTTTGTGCTCTGAAATTACATGCATATCTCTGACCAGGTAAAAATGATGTAATCTATATTCATATAGTGCCAGAAAGTGAATGAAGCTGCTTGTGACATTGCAAGAGAAGTGGCTAATGAAGGTGATGCTTTAGTGGCTGGAGGACTCAGTCAAACACCATCATACTTAAGCTGCAAGGATAAAGCAGAGGTTAAAGCAGCCTTTCGAAAGCAACTAGATGGCTTTATGAAGAAGAATGTTGACTTCCTAATTGCAGAGGTAAATCTGTAAAAAAGTACATGCCTTCAGCTGGCACAGTGTGTTAACTTTAAGATGTCTAGTCTACTTTAGGGAATACAAGTATATATTGCTTCCTTCTTTAAAATTTTCTGTTATACTTTTATTCCAGTAGAATCAGATGTTTTCTAAATGCACAGCAGTATCTGCAAGCGTCCTAGAATAGGACCTTGAACCCTAAATTTCTATCATCTCAGTCAAGTCAAATTCTGTACCAGTACAAAGAGGATAGATTAATGTGATCTTGATTAGTTCCTGTTTCCTCCTGTACTCCGTAAGTAACCAACCCATGGTGACTTTTCTAGATGAAAATAGTTCTTCAGGGATAAATCCCTGATTAACCCCCTGTATGGGCATTCTTATTCTGAAACATGAGTATCTTTTTATTTTGGATTTAGTTTTCCTTCTGACTTTTTAAAATCCTTTTTTAACTGTGTGGTCAGTGAACTCAACTGAATTCTGTTAGTGTAAATCAGAAAAGAATCAAGTCATTGTATTGCTGGTGAATTTGGGGTCTGGATTAATGTGTTTATGTTTCATCTCCAAGAAACGAAAGTAGTCCACTTTTAATTTCTTTCAGTATTTTGAACATGTTGAAGAAGCTGTCTGGGCTGTTGAAGTCCTAAAAGAATCTAGGAAGCCAGTTGCAGCTACAATGTGCATTGTCCAGAAGGAGACATGCATGGCGTGCCCCCCGGACAATGTGCTGTCCGACTGGTAAAGGCTGGTAAGAATCTGTTTTAATCTGCACTTTAAAAGTATGGAACAAAGTTAAGTCCTTAATCATTGAGATAAATGGATGTGTATCTCAAGTAGATAGCTTCCCAATTATACTTGATGAAAGTTTTGAGCCTGTGGAAGAGTTTCTATGTGTACTTTACTAGAGCAGTCCTGTAAAAAAAAGTATGAAAATGCAGCTATAAAATCCTTATTAACCAGGATGGTATTGGGAGCAATAGCCACAGGCAGCTGATACTGAGTAGAACAAAATCCTAAAACTATTCAAAGTTGATTACAGACCCAGCCCCAAATTCTGGGCTCAGGATTATGAAACATAAGCAGAATCCAAAGCCGCCTTTGATTCTCTGCTCATGTTTTTAGAAATGTGTGGAGCACAGTTCAAATCCAGGATGAGAGAATAAGAGAATGAAAAAATTAATCTTATTGCCTATCAAATGCTGTGTTTTCTGCAGGACAAAGGGAAGGGCAGAAGGAATTAATCAGGGGCATGATGGACCGACCATACAGGGGTTTTATTATATCTGTTCTGAACTACTCTTTTCCTTTGGAGTTAAGAGTTGAAATCCAAAGGCAGAACCTGTGTTAGGAACCTGTTAGCTATTTGTATATGTGGCTGTACATAATCAGTCTTCACTGATTGAGCACTGATGAGAAAAGCAACTGCATGAGGGTGGGAGATGTGATTCCTCATCAGGAAGGTAAAGAGTGCAACTGAGATGTAAATGGAATGATCAGCCTCAGGAGAGTTGAGGCTGGCTCTAATCCAACTACCTTGTTGTCGTGGTTTAACCTCAGTCGGCAACTAAGCACCACACAGTCACTCGCTCACCCTCCTCCCCTTCCTGGTGGGATGGGGGAGAGAATTGAAAAAAAAAGTAAAACCTGTGGGTTGAGATAAAGACAGTTTAATAGGACAGCAGGAAGAGAAAATCATCATCATCATCATCATCATCATCATCATCATCATCATAAAAGAATATACAAAACAAGTGATGCACAATGCAATTGCTCACCACCTGCTGACCAATGCCCAGCCTGTCCCCGAGCAGCGATCCCTGCCCCCCGGCCAACTCCCCCAGCTTATATACTGAGCATGACGTCATATGGTACGGAATAGCCCTTTGGCCAGTGTGGGTCAGCTGTCCTGGCTGTGCCCCTTCCCAGCTTCTTGTGCACCTGGCAGAGCATGGGAAGCTGAAAAGTCCTTGACTAGTGTAAGCACTACTTAGCAGCAACTAAAACATCAGTGTGTTATCAACATTATTCTCATCCTAAATCCAAAACACAGCACTATGCCAGCTACTAGGAAGGAAATTAGCTCTATCCCAGCTGAAACCAGGACGCTTGTGTTCATAGTGCTGGTGTACAGATGGACTGCTCTGCTTATGGAGTGCTGTGGCTAAGAACTTTCACCTCCCACTTCCTAGGGAGATGTGACTTGAACTTATTTATTTTCCTCCTCCTAGGTGCTTCTATTGTTGGAGTCAACTGCCATTTTGACCCAGATACCTCCCTGGAAACTGTGAGACTGATGAAAGAGGGCTTGCACGCTGCTAAACTGAAAGCTCACCTGATGTCCCAACCACTTGCTTTCCATACACCTGATTGTGGGAAGCAAGGATTTATTGACCTTCCAGAATTTCCCTTTGGTAAGACAAGGGTATCTTTTTTTTTTTTTTTTAATTTATTTACTGTCTGTTCCTTTTTTTCCCCTAGCTTTTAGCAAAGCTGAAACTGCAAGGCATCCTCCTGTACAATAGGATCAGTCTCAATTATCCTGTCTGGCATTCTGCATAGATGGATTGGGTTAAAGATCATCCAGATAATGAGAGTATTTCAGCAGTATCACAGCATGTGACTGAAAGTGAAATTATGATGAAAACAGTTAAAGTGCCACAACCTAAATCAATTAAAAAAAAATGTTGTTTTTTTTTTTCTTGTGCTATAGAACCTTGTTCAGGACAGCTGTAAAATAGTCCAAAGAAATTAACAAGAGCAAATACACTAAAAACAACCCAGACTTTAAATGCCTTTGGACTGGAGCTCCCCAGCATTCTCGGTTGTGACGTCTAGCCCATGAGCCCTATAATGTTTACCTGCATAGGGATTTAATGTATAATGCATATGCGGAGCTGGATCATTAGTATAGGTGCATGATTCTTGCACTCATAATGGTTCAGTCTTGCAAGTGTAACTGTCTAAGATAAGTGAGATTAGAGAGAAAGCAGAAGAGGGAATATGTTCTTTGATGTTGCTTACAAATGGATTAGCAGTTTGGAGATGGATTCATCACTCTTATGCTCAGCAGAAATTCTACCCAAAAGACCGAAAGATTCAGCCACTTTATGTGTATATAAGGCTTGTGTATTTAGGGCTTATTCCCACCTGGGATGTAGAAGGTCACATCCTCTTAAGATAAGAGGAAAAAAGCAGCCTAAACATTTTAAAATTGATTAGAAAAATGCCTTCATTTTCAGATATCATACATTCTTCTTTTCAAGATCAGCCTATAAAATAAGGTATTAAAACAACTGAAACTTGAATTTTTAGGAAAAAAAAAAAAAGATATGGATGTGATTTTCAGGAAGATATTTTATTTTAAAAGTCCTCTCTACGTAAATGAAGGAAAAAGAATAAAGCATGAGCCTGAGGCATTCATTAGATAATAACAACATGTCTGGGTTCTGAAAATACTCTGGGATGTTTAAAAGTGTCAGGAACTCATTTATCCTATTCATTCCTTCGTATAACTCCTCTGATTGCAAGCAAAAATGATAGAACAGATGCAGTAAGTAATCAAGTTAATTGAAGGATTCACTCTTTGGTTTGTTATGGTTCTTGGTTTGTATGTTATAAGCAAACTGTATGAGATGTCAGTTTTCAGAAATTTCATGAGTCAATTGGAGAAGCCTGGTTCTGTGAATGTTTGCACTACCCAGAAGGAGCAACTGATCACTTGATGGCAGAGAAGTAGTTTGGTAAATCATTGTTAAACTGACCCAGTTGACTCTGCTTTTTGTGGAAGGCAATATGCACAAAGAGGCATTTAGGTATTTGAAGTGTACATAACCTCTGTACAGGCCAACAAGATCTCAGTTTCTAGAAAAGCATTGGCTATGTTGTATTGGCAAACTCCAGCATCTAGATACCAGCAGTATTTATTTATCTTTAGAACTTTTTCCAGTTTTCTGTGTTTTCCCTTCTGTGTTACTGCAATTGCTCTCAAATGTCACCAGTTAAGCAAGGACAATGTTTTAGACAGAAAAGTCCTGGTCAGTCAAAGCATACCCAGTTATCTCAAGAGTAGACGTACAGAGGGGCTAAATCTAGGCGCACATTACAATCTTCTCATCAGAAGTTGATGAAAATTTCAATATCTTTTTACTGTAAATGATAACATAAACTGTTAAGCTAGAGATATTTAATTCTGAATAAAGCCAAGAAAAATACTGTACGTTGACAGGCACGGAAAATAGAATGTTAGTCATTTTTGGGAGGGGGGAAGAAAACCCCACAAAACGTGATCTATGTGGCAACTTCTTTTCGTAGCATACTGCTTGTTTTCAATCACCATGTTTCACCATGTGTGGCCAGTTCTTATGGCGGAGTCTATCCATGTTTCTTCAGAGCTGTTAGGTTGGTGCTGTCCTTATGCTCCTGAAACACAAGGACTGATTGTGACAGGGTGGGTGACGGAGAAGACAGGGAAACACCCTATACTGTTCTCCTGGAGTTTAGTTGCTTATACGGGTATAAATTGAGTGCAAGATGCTGCATTCTTACTGTTGATCGTTTTGTATCAATTTTGCATTAGCTTTTTAATGATATATGAGAGACAAGGAAATCATGAATTGATGCTTCTGATGCTTTCTCTCACATCTGCAGGACTGTACACAAACTTTTATTTAAACAGCTTTCTAAGATAGCTTAATCTGGTTTTCCTTCTGATATTAGACCATCTATTTTTCCGTTGTCCAGTCTTTCCCTCTGAGACCAATAATTTTCTGTTTAAGACCATTTCATTTTTTTCCCTTCTGTTTTTTATTTTCTGAATCTGTCTCTTTAACTACTCACTGGACTTTGAGCAGATCTGCTTTGCATCACCTTCTTGCATATTAGGCATTTCTGGGACAGGATGTAGGAAGAAGAATCCTACTTCTGCTGTGGTGCTGGAACCTTACTACCTCACCACGGCTTCTTTGCCTAGAGGAATGTTCAGTGCCCAGACATCATGCTGCACTCTCCTCATAACCAAGCTGATTCATCTCCTGCAGATGTGCATAAAGAAGTGGGAGGATTTTTATTCCTTTATTCCTGTATTTTTATTCCTTCAAGTTTCTTCTCCAGTCCCTGGTCTTTTCTTTCCAGTTCTGCAACTCCTGTGCCTCCTTCCCTTTCAGGTGTGCTTTTCCTTGTTCTTCTCACTTTCTGTTCCTTTCCTTCCACACGTCTTTCCTCTCAGCTCTGGCGTCCCTCCGCTCTGCTTACCACAACCTGCAACACGAAGAGGGGTTCAAAAGAAAGGTTGCATCTTAGCCATCCTAAGTCATCTACACACAGAACTTTCCACAAGGAAGTGGCTTGAGGCAGCAAACTGCTTATGGATGGGCTTATAACTAAGTAAGGGATGGGCTAAGAAATAGCTACAGATCCCAGCTGTCAGCGAAACAACTGCCTGCCATTAGCTGGTCATGGAAAAAAGTGTAGTAAGCATTCCTGAGGAATAACAAGCAGGCTTATTCCTGTTGCAGGTAGGCTGATGATACCTTCTCCTTTCACAGATTAGAGTACTGTAATCAGATTTCCCAGATATTGATTGTTCATTAAGAACTCTTTGGACTTGTGGGCATAACATTGAAAGTGCTCCAGTACTTCAGCTAAGAACTCTGGCAGAATGGCAAGCATGTGACTTAGGGCTTGATCAGTCTCAGAAGATATTAGGTGCTGTTTTTCAAAGCCAAAGCAGCTTACAACAAGCATAGCTCAGCAAAGCATAACAGAATCTAAAAGCTAGACTCCTGAAAGTTTGCATTATTAATTCTAGCTCAGACAGCTCAAACATCTACATCTACAACCAGTTTTGCAAATAGTGTGCAAGTGTCTCAATAATGTGATTTCTTACAAAAAAATGCGGTGAACTGGAGCATGGTGAAAATTTAAGATATGAATGTCTTTGCAGGTCTGGAGCCAAGAATTGTAACTAGATGGGATGTTCAAAAATATGCAAGAAAGGCCTATGATTTAGGAATTCATTTCATTGGAGGCTGCTGTGGATTTGAGCCATATCACATCCGAGCAATAGCTGAGGAGCTGGCTCCTGAAAGAGGATTTTTGCGAGAAGCTTCTGAGAAACATGGCAGCTGGGGCAATAACCTGAGCATGCATACCAAACCCTGGGTCAGAGCAAGGTATGTATATCTGAACTGGAAAGCACACCAGCACCCTCCTTATAAAGGCTTACATTGGTCCATGCAGCAGACTAGCTTAACCA
The DNA here is from genome assembly GCF_965183815.1 of Platalea leucorodia. Taxonomy (NCBI): domain Eukaryota; kingdom Metazoa; phylum Chordata; class Aves; order Pelecaniformes; family Threskiornithidae; genus Platalea; species Platalea leucorodia. The sequence goes on along the minus strand of NC_138859.1, from coordinate 13,239,899 downwards.
ATATGGAGGTCTAAATATAACCGTAAACATTCTGTGTTAATAATTTTGAAGAATTAAATTTGATCTGGGAGCAGTAAAAGGGGCAAAGGGGCAGTAGGAGAGCTACAAAAATTCTCATCCCTCTTCAAAATGAACATTTGGTCTGAATTAATGTGAAAGTAATGAAAGTTTTGTAATATTTCCTTTTCTTTCTTTAGGGCAAGAAGAGAATACTGGGAGAATCTGAGGCCTGCTTCAGGCAGGCCATATTGTCCTTCAGTCTCAAAGCCAGATGGCTGGGGGGGGGGGGGGTAACCAAAGGAACCAGAGAGCTGATGCAACAGAAAGAAGCAACAAGTGAACAACAGCTGAAAGAGCTCTTTCGGAAACAGTTGTTCCAATCCACTGCAGTTGTCTAAATGTTAGAATGATTTATCTACAGACCATCTCATGCTTCACAAGAAAAATCTGTGAAGATGAGTGCCCCGTTGATTTATCAGTTAACATCTAATGAAAGAGACAAAATGCAAAAATAATGTGATTACAGATTAATATGTCAAACTGATAATAAAATCTTTCTCTGGACGAATAGTTTAGAGAAGACACAGTCAGAAGGAGTTTTGGATTCTCATAACAACTGAGCTTCTTGTTAGCTAGGTGCCATCAACTGGGTAGACACAGAAATACGTGGAAAGTAATAATTGACTCAACTCACCTGTGAAAAGAGAAAAAGCCATCTATAAATACAGTATCCATGGACTTCCACTCCTGAGTCTGTTTTCAGTTTGGGATTATGTAGGAATTTCCTCAGGATTTGTTGAAGGCTACTTCAGGGACACACAAGCTGCCAATGCTTCAGACACACAGTTATCTGTAGCCACTTTCTTGACTTCAAGAGAATAAAAGTAAACTAGAAAAATGCATCTTATAAATGGAATCAAAAGATAAGGAAAATGAGAATGAGCTCTTGCAGGAATTTCTTACATGCAGGAGAAAGGTTCAGAGAACTTTTAGGAAAGAAAAATGACAGGTAAATAACTCACTGTTTTTGTCTCAGGGTACCACGTACACAAGATTTACTTCTCTGGAGACTAAAACGGTTAAGAGATTATTCTGAAATTTTGAAAAGTCAAATAAATTAAAAGTAATATGATGGAATAGTATTGTATTATCTTCACACCTTAAATCATGAGAGCTCAAACAGAATAACGTATCTCCAGTAAACCACTGTAATTTTCAAATGATCCAGCTGATTTCTGGATATCTCACTTGAAACACTTGGTTATCTCAAAATAGCATTTAAAACTGAAGCTTCCTAAAATATAACTCCTGTATATAAGCGTAGTAAAACATTCCATGATTCTGTTTAAGCTGATTGATTCAGTCTAGAGAAAATTAGCTATAAGAAGAGATGAAAAACCCTGTTAGGAAATAGATTAATCCACCTAAGTTAAGAAAACCCAAGGACATCTGTACGCTGAATTTGTTGAGAAGCGTTTTCTTACAAAGGATATCACTACACTTGGAAACCATAAAGGACACGTTTCCATAGTTAATTTTTGTGAATTACCACACAACTTTCAGATTTCTCTCTAGAATCCCATTCCCACCCATTCTACATTAAAGCCACTACTTTTATGAAAAATATGATTCTTGAAGTTAGAGTGTTGAAAGCTTTTGTTGGGCTACTTTTTATGTATAAGCTTATTTCATTATTTCTATCCGTGTTGATATGCTGCAGTTCAGGAAACTTATAAACATGCAACACTTTAGTGGGAAACTTCAAATATCCTTTTCAGACTGTTATTGGCAGACAGATTTTTAGAGAAAGCCATCTGCCTTCATCATGCTTATAACAAATTGAAATAGTTACTAGCTGGAATTTTTGCCTGAAAGCCAAAAGTAGACAAATCAAGAAAGTGGATATTTTAAAATGTAGATTATTTGGAAAGCATCCATGTAAGTATATATGCACTACATTAAACTTCTTCCTAAACCCTTCCGGAAGTTCTCCCTGCGTAAAGCAGAATAACGCAAAATCTGCAAAACAAAAGGGGCAGATCTTTGATCGCCACCAAAATGCATGCATGCAAAAGACATATGCATGATAAAGAGGCTTAAAATACAAGCTACAATTGCTACATAAGTGTTTTGAACGATCATTACCAGTTTAGAGACTTCCTGTGGCAAAGGATGCAGCTTGACCATCATACTATATGTAAGCAGCTGGACTGATTTTTTTTTTTTAAAACAGTCCAAGCATATAAAAATTCCTATTGAAGTGAATGAGTTCACAACAGACTATTTAAGAACTATGGTATTTAAGAAGATGATAAAATATGATTTTAAGCACTTAATTTTAGATACTCAGTTTAAAAAGGGCCAAATTTTAACAGACACTAATCATGATGAGAAACACTGAAAAGGAGTTTTGAAGTCATTCAAACTAAGAGCTGACACAAGGGGGGAGCTATACAAGCCCTATTTGATTCATATCACAGGCTGGGCTTAGAAAGAAATTGACAATGGGATGAAAATAAGTTGACAGGGTGCTTTATTGATCACTACAGAAGCCCCAAACTCTCTGGGGGAAAAAAAAAACCAAAAAACCACAAAGCAACCAAAAAAAGGCAAAGCACGCAAGACTGAGAAGCAAAGTCAACAAAGCTTTATTTCCCATTTCTTTCTGTGTAACATTTTGGAGAAGGGTAAAGGAACTGTTAGATTTGTTAAAGCTTTCTAATGGCTTATTACATGACTTGTGAAGGAAATAAGACACAGGCTGGCAGCGCAATCCTAGGAAATTTGTTTCCTTAACAAAGCTTGCCTGAAAACTTAGATAAGTGGAAGTGAAAGGGTTTTTAGAAGTTCACCTCCTATATTTAGTACCCTAAGGCAGGATCAGCTACTCATAGGAGATATTTGTTTAACCTGTGTGGCTATGCACCTAATGATGGAGCTTCTGTGCCAACCTCAGGCACTGTGGTAACGTCACTCTTCTTAACAAATTTTTCCTAATTTGACTATTCCTTGATGGGATTTAAATCCATTATTTCTTTTCAGCTCATTACAGACACGAAGAATTTATTCCCTTTGTCTTTGCTGAAGTCTTTTATGTATTTGAAGATTTGCATACATTCCTTGTTTCTCTCTCTCAATTGAACAGACCCTGTTCATTCGTTCTTTCCCTGTGGCCTCCGAGTCTGTGAATCATCATAAACCCAGAGATCACCTCCATCAGATCTTTTCTTGGCGCTTCCTAGCTCTATGTTTGTGGGGTTTTTTTTGTTGGTGGTGTTGGTTTTTTGGGTTTTTTTTGGTTGGTTGTTTTTTTTAACCTGGAAGCAAAAGTGAAGTGATCTGAACCTTGGAAGTTCAGATCCGGAAGAGAAAATCCGAAGTCTTTGATATCTAAAGAATAAACCTTTACTCACAAGGCTGAATGTAAGGACAAGAGAGTGAGGAAGAAGGAGCGGCAGAGACAATGTGTAATGAACTGACCACAACCTCCATTCCCAGTCCACCTGTGCTGCTTGGGGGTAGGAGGTAGAGAAATCGGGAGTAAAGTTAAGCCCGGGAAGAAGGGAGGGGTTGGGGGAAGGTGGTTTAAGATTTGGTTTTATTTCTCATTATCCTACTCTGAGTTGATTGGCAATAAATTAAATTAATTTCCCCAAGTCGAGTCTGGTTTGCCTGTGATGGTAATTAGTGAGTGTCCTTATCTCGACCCATGAGCCTTTCATCATATTTTTTTTTTAGTGCTCGCTCTAGCAACCTAACTGCTACCTCCAGAATGCAGACTGACGTCTTAGTCTCACCTGCGCCTTCCTCGTCTTGCCTGTCTATCAGGAAGCAAACAGAATGCACATACCGACAGCGTTAGTGAGAACAGTACGAGTTGTTACTGAACGAAATCACTGTATTGGAAAAGAAAATATACCACATAACCACATATATATTACAAATTAATTACACAATTTGCTCTGTTTCCTTTAACAACAACAACAAAAAGTTAAAAAGAAGAAACAATGCAGTGATTCAACCAGACCCATATATTATATTGTATTTCAGGGTATCATCTGTGCTGCTCCAGACACTGCTTTGGTTGAGGTACAAAGCTATGTACTTGCTGAACACTGGAATATACTCAGAATATTATTTTTCTCCCTATTGTTATTGCAAGAGTTTACAAGAGGTTGTAAATGATGCCCCTTTCAGAGATGCCTCCACATCGGAATCAAAAGGTCTCACAGGAACTGGGAGTTGTAGCTAGAAATCACAAATAACCTTGCAATTGGAAGTGCGGACTGCAAAATGAAAGAGAATGGAAGTAAAAAGTATGCAGAGAAGAGCTGGTCAACGATAAATGCACAAAGATTATTGCTTTGACTTAAATTTTAATGATTTTTGAGGGAAGAAGATAAGAAAATAAAATATCTTTATAATGTATATACTCATGAGCAAGGGAGAAAACAATTTGGATATTTTAGGGTCAAAATTTCAGTTCATTTTTGTCACAAGCCAAAGACATTTTAAGTCAAATTACATTTTCTAAGGAAAATGTAGTAGAGAAAAATCCCTTTTTTTAATCCAAAAGTGTAGCTAGATTTTTAACTGGTGCACCCAAAGGTGGCCAAGCAACAAGAATACAAGTGATGGAATTAGCGAGGAAAGAGGAAAACAATAACCAAATTAGGAAGAAAACAAAAGCAGGGAAAGAGTGAAACAAACTGCTTACCTCTTGCTGCAGTGCTCTGAAAGGTTTTCTGTTTCACTTGTCTTTCACGCTCACCGTGTCCTCCCCAAGGATCTCAGTGTTTCACAAGTGTAGAGATGCATCATCATAAAAATGCATTTGCATCACAGCACATCCTACATTTTTTTTTTAACCTTCCTTTTTCTTGACTTGCTTCACACCTCCATCATTGACTACAGTCCATTAAAATTATTTAGAATGTATTTCTGATCCATCAGTCTGTCTGCAACACACTCATCACTGCAGATTCCCACCCAGCAGTTTCCTGCCCCTCTACAGCTGCACCTTCCATTTCCTTCCAGGCTACAGCGCCTCTCATTGATAGAGTTCGTAGGTGGTAAAATGTATTCGTGTGGCTAAACTGGAGAAACTGCTTCTTTAAAGGCAGTGGGAGATCTAATTACAAAACAGTCCTTAGCCTTTACTCGGGCACCAATTAATTCTTCCTGGGCCCCAAAACCTTTTTGTCTCATAGGTCGAAGGCACAATAGCTCCCATTGCTTCTTTGCCCTTTACAAGCCACAGTATTCCAGCAAAATAAATTTGAAACTGGTCAGTATTTCACAAGGACAATGTTTATATTATTTTAAAGAGTCACAAAATTTCATTTTCGTAATGAAATAAAAATGCTTTCCTCTGACCTTTGAGAAGGAAATGCAAAACATAAAATAATTTTGTTTACATTTCCATCTAACGCCACTGAAACAGTTTTTATTTCCAGTCAAAGTGAAGAAGAAATTTGAATAAAACAAAAAAAAGTCTTTGGTTTTCTTCAAATATTTTCATACAAAATCGGCTGGTTTTTGCCTACAAGCCCAACGGAGTGAAGGGGCTTGGCCTCCCACCGAGGCCCTGGGCTGCGGGGCAGAAACTTATGTCCCGAGTTGTCCAAAGTACAAAAGTCCAGCTCAGTCGGTATGAACAAGTTATGCGGTTAATCCAAAATTGTACGGTAAAGATGGGAACTAAGTAGACTGTAGGATGGGATATGTAATTAAATGTAGGTTAAGAGAACATTTGCTGCTGGATGAAAAGAAACATGGGGGCTTGAGTTCCTGTGTAGAAGCCCAGCCAGACCAACTGCTTTGAACACCAGGGAACAAAGAAAGGTAGAGAGGTCATTTGGTCCTAACAGAGACACAGCAAAATAAACATGAAATAAACTTTCATTAAATGCTTTACTATGAAGGTGGTGAGGCACTGGAACAGGTTGCCCAGAGAAGCTGTGGATGCCCCATCCCTGGAAGTGTTCAAGGCCAGGTTGGATGGGGCTTTGAGCAAGCTGGTCTAGTGAAAGATGCCGCTGCCCATGGCAGGGGGTTGGAACTAGATGACCTTTAAAGGTCCCTTCCAACTCAAACCATTCCGTGATTCTCTGATTCTGTGATTTTCTTATGAAATGAGGTTTTCTTCCCAAGGCAAGGAAGAAAATGCTTAATGAGGGCTAGTTGATGTTTATCCTGTATCCATTCCAGCTCAAATAAAAGTGTAAAAGTTCTTTAAAGAAAACACAGTCAGTAGCACAGTCAATCATGGTAGTTGAAGTTATGCATGGCTCTCAAACTGTAATAGGAACAGCAGCTCAGATTGTCTGATTATCTGATATTCAAAGGCACGTGCCCTGAGAGAAGCTCAGACAGGGAAAAGACAGCCAGGAACTATCAGTGTTTGAGCAGAGGTAGCAGGCTGTAAAACAGTATTGTCTATAAAAGTCAGAAAAGATTAAAGCTAGAAAGGTCTCCAGGTACCCGTCCAAGGACCATGAAATGATTGTGTGGCAAATATAGATCCACTGTGACCCCTCTGGGTCTCCTTTCCTCAGTCCTAAGAAACACCCTGACAAGAGCAGTGCCGAGAGCTTCAGCAAAGGCAGCTGCTGGAAGACAACTTGCATTCCTGCTGTCACACCTTTTCACTTGTGCCCCTTTTCTTCCCCAATGTGTATCTTCTTCTATCTGCTCCTCTTCCTATGCATTTAGCTTATGTCTTAGCTGGCCAGCTCACTCTTTTTGGCAGCATCGATGCAAGTCTAAAACAGGGAGGCAGAGGAAAGCAATGCCTTAAAACAGCTCAATGCTCGCAAAAGCCAAACCTTGGCGTCACCATGCGCTATGCTCAGTCTCCTCTAGCAACAATGTTGTAAATTAAAGTCAGGAGCAAAAAACAGAAGGTGCATTTTCTAACTTGTGGGGTTTTTTCCTTTCCCGTTTTGTGTGCGCTTGTCTTAATTTATCATTGAGGAGGCAAATTCAGGCTTTTCCCACATCAGTAATAACAGCAGTTCTGGCTCATCATCTTAACTTGTTCTTCATCCAAAAAGAGCAGTTATTACCATCTTTAATAGCACCTAAAAGGCTGCAAAATACAACAGTTTCCCTTATGATAAGAAACAAAACAGACAACCGCTACTGCAGCTATGGGAAAGGAAATAAGAGAAGTGGTTAAAATCTCACTTAACCGCTTTCCCTGCTTTTTTCTTTTCTTTGTGGCTAATAAAGGTTTAAACTTCTGCTAATTTTTTTTAAGAGGTGGGTGTTTGTTGAAGTACGTTTGGCTGTCTCTGAATGGTCAGACTTTAACTATTCAGTATTGAACAGTGGGTCATATAAATAAATACCTTTGACCCTCCTGACTCATTTGTTCCAGTAAAACAGGCTTAAAGCTTCTAATACAGGATGTCACTATCCCCCACAGATGACTCTATAAACACTGTGCCATTTTTTCTTCATTATTTTCTTCTTCCCAGTGCTTTTCCTCTCACTGCTTAGCTGCCCCATCCCTACTAACTTAGGAGCCCCAGCCACCCCTGCTCTCCTCAGCAATGAGCTGTTCTTACCCTGATATCTTTTACTGAACTGAAAGGCAGTCCTTTATGCTGAAACCCAGAGTCTTTACTTACTCTTGGATACATAAAACCTGAGAAAACACAATATTTCTGATGATGACGAGGTGAGGCCTGAGTGCCTTTTTATAGTTAAGATCATTCATATAGTTGCCTTCAAGATTCTGGCCTACAATTGCAGTATAATTTGTTCCCCCATTGCAGCTCACCCCTCCCTTCTGGCCTCAGCAGCCACTGCAGCATCTCCGTTTCTTCCCATAGCATCACTCTGCACTGTCTTCTGTATAGCCACTTTCCTTGGAAAGACTCTAAGCATGCCAGGCTTCCAGGCATCCATCCTCTCCCAATTTATTATTCCCTGCTAATATCACGGATTCTAGCCAATATAAAGCCAAAGGACTTCACCCAGAATCGAAACTCCGGAAGGTAAAGAAGTTAGACACAAGGAAACACCTTCCCATCACAAACTAGGCGGTGTAATAGTGCACCTAACAAGACTGAGGCATCTCTGTTGTTGGCCATTTCAGAAAAGAGATGGCAGGGACATCTGGCAGGAACAGGTTACCTGCAGTGGATTACGTTCTGGGAGAATGGGATGTCCTGCCTGATCTGTTGAGGTCCTTCCCAGACATAGGTCCTGATTGTGTAATAAAAGTATGGGAAAAGGCAGGTATAAAAAGGGCAACCTGCAATGGGACAATAGGTGGTGGCAACATATTTCTTTTGTTAAACAATTACCAAGAGACTGGCTTCAGTGTAATTTGACCACAGTGTTTAAGGGGCCACTTGAACAGAACTCAGGGTAGGCTTATCTGGCTTAGGTGGAGTCAGATATTACTACTTTTAATGATAAATTAATGATAGTTGAAGGCGTTCCTTTTTTCAGTTTCAAAAGCATACACCCAAAACACAGAAATTAAACTGGTTGCAGAGACGTTCCAGATATAGTCTTCTGATTTCAGATTTTAGTTCCAATTCCTGTACGGCTTCCCAAATTTTCTACCTTAATATTGTTTCTCCGTTTCAGCATGAATAATGAATCCGTTTGGGAGGAATCTCAGGGGCTATTTCCAGTAAAAGAAGAAACGGAAGATGTAGCTAGGTATTTTTTAATGCAATCCAGTGCTTTTAGAGAGGCTGTGTATTTCTTTTAGTATATTTGAACTCAAGTAACAGGAGCAAGTTTCTCTGTTCTCAGTTCCAAGCCTTTTTCAGCACAGACAGCTCAAAAGCTGCTTTAGTTTTTTCATGGTAGTGGTCCTGCTGCTGTTTCTCTGGTCACGTCTTGCTTTTTTTTTGCTGACTTGTTTGTCTGCATCTGCACAGTTTCTCTTCACTGCACTGTTTGTTAAAAACATGTATGCTTATGCATGCCTATACACACACATAATGTTCTGCATTCAAATCAATCCCATACATCTGTGCTACTTCCCATACTCGAGGAGAACCCATGGGACCCTACAGCTCAGCTGTTGCCCCACCCTCAGCGTGGCTTAGTCTCTGTGGGACTGATTTGCTGCAATTTTCGCCATCGCTAAACAAAGGGGTCCCTCTAAATTGGTTCCTCAAATAGGCTGAGTGGAAGATAATTGGCATGCCAGCAACTTCAGCAAAGTGCTGCAATTGCCCACAGATCATAGACTCATTCACTGGGAACTTAGCTGATGGAGAACTACATGATATTTTTATGGCTTTATTGTAGGAAACTGAGTAAACCACAAGGCTTTAGTTCTACTTCTGGTATTGCTCTTCAGTGAGCACTGGATTGTCTGAACGCCACATATTTTAATGCACTAGAAAAGTCGAGCTGAAATTTTTCCTAAAAAATGTCATTAATTTCAAAATTTCAGCTCGACTTTTCTAGTTTTTCTTTTCCCATTGAGTGTCTAGTGAATTTGATCAATATTTTCATTATTTAAGTCTCAAGTTTTTTGTTGAAGGGCAGGCAGATAGTGCCTAAAGATAGAATTTAGGGCCCAGACTGCCAGTGTGTTATTAGTTTCCAGACATATATGGATGGTTATGGTGTGTTGAGACTGAAGTGCATTATCTTGAGGTTTGCTACAGGGAGTCCTGCTTTGGCAGACTCTTTGCTTAAAGTTGGCAGACTCTTTGCTTAAAGACCCTTTGCTTAAAGTTTCAAGAGTCCAAAATACCTTTGTTAATTTTTTTTCTATTTTGTTCTCTGCTGCAGTTTTAAATTTAGAAGGGACATCTTGTAGGTTCTTTTCTGCTGGATCCCACATCTGCCAGCCTTTATTTGTGACACACATTTGACATGTATATAGGACGTTTTCCTTCCCTGGCACAGAACAATCCTCACAGCTGGGTTTACCTTTTTCTCTGTGTCCTGGTTTCGGCTAGGATAGAGTTAATTTTTTTTTTCCTATGAGCTGGCATAGTGCTGTGTTTTGGATTTAGGATGAGAATAATGTTGATGATAACACACTGATGTTTTAGTTGCTGCTAAGTAGTGCTTACACTAGTCAAGGACTTTTCAGCTTCCCATGCTCTGCCAGGTGCACAAGAAGCTGGGAAGGGGCACAGCCAGGACAGCTGACCCAGACTGGCCAAAGGGCTATTCCATACCATATGACGTGATGCTCAGTATATAAGCTGGGGGGATTTGGCTGGGGGGGCAGCAATCACTGCTCGGGGACTGGCTGGGCATCAGTCAGCAGATGGTGAGCAATTGCATTGTGCATCACTTGTTTTGTATATTCTTTTATCATTAATGTTATTATTTTCCCTTCCATTATGTCCTATTAAACTGTCTTTATCTCAACCCACGAATTTTCCTTTTTTTTTTTTTCCCCCTTTTTTTTCAATTCTCTCCCCCATCCCGTAGCCTGGAATTAGAGGCTAGGGAAGCCAAGCAGCTGGGATCCCTTTCTAGGGAAGGGGGCATTGACAAAGCAATTGGAAAAGGGGCACAAGTCCTCAGCCTCTGGAGGCGACTCCTGTCAGGTGTGAAGGAAAGGTATCCCTTCAAGGCAGATGTTCTATGTCACCCAGGCAAGTGGACCACCATGGAGAGAGGTATTTTTAAAATAAAGAGCTGATCTAGCCATATTCAAAGAAAAACTTCAGTCCAGCCCTTTTATTCCGGCAGTAAAATAAGAATGAAATGTTGCACAACTGGAGACGTAATTAGCTTTGACAGTGCTTATAAAGAAAAAACTTCCTTGTTAAGTAACAAATACAGGTGTAATTAAGTCTGTTCTGAAATTAAATAGAAATTAATTGCTCTTCTGATTTCTGTCTGTGTATACAAATTTGAGAAGCCATTTGAGAGTCCACCTTCCTCCATCGTGTAGCCATACAAAGAGTCGCCAGGAGGCAGTATTTGCACAGATTGCTACAAGCCTCTGTATTTAAAGTACAATTTGATGACATTTCTTCCTATAGAAAGTCTGAGCAGAAATTATATGGTGAGAAACAAGATTTTTTTTAAAAAATTAAAGATTTTATAGAGCTTTTGCCTTAAGAGGACACATCTTTGCTTTTTCTTGACGCTGTAGTACTGTGATACTACTAAGAAATGCCTTTTTACAGAAAGGTTTGTAGGAAGAGCCAGGAGGATCTTCCAGCAGGCCAACTGACATAATTGAAAAGAACGTGCAAGCTTTCTTGCATACAAGCCTTTCCCTTTACAGGAAAAGACTTCCCTTCCTTCCCAATGTGGCAGAAGAACACTGCTGCTTGACCCAAAGAATAGTAGGGTCTTTTTATTCTTTTTTTTTCTTGGGTGGAACTGCCCTACTTTTTTGTTTGATTAGAAATAAAAATCAAGGGATTTTGCATAGCACCTGCTACAAAGCTTGCTACTCTCTCTGCCAAAAGGCAAAGACCAGCCTACTGGGCTGAACAGGTTCGGTCTCTTTATAGCACTCTCTTGATTTGCAAGCAGGTAAATCGCAAAGCAGGGCTTATTTGCTTTTGACCATTTCCCTCCCGTGTTTTAGTTGCCAGTTGGTCTCTTTCTTCAACGGCACTGAAATAATGACATGCAAATGTTTGCAAATGAATGCTACAAAACGCCCATGCTCTTGAACCACCCATCGATAACTGGTAATGCTTGTAAAGCATCCTTTGATCGATGCGTTTGCTGTTGCTTTGTTAGTCATGAGATGATAGAATCGTGCTTCGTCTCCCTATTCCAAACATACATTTCTTGAATCTGCTTTGAAATCCATTTCTTTGCAACTGTCCTTCACTCTGATTGCATCAAGTCCTGTTACCCAAATTTGCTTTTCTTTTCAGATTTACACCTTTACCGGACACAGAAGCTCTGAGGTGAAGTTGACTAAAATATATGGAAATTCCATCTTCAGATTCCTAAATTTGGGATTTAATTGATTACTGTGTGTCTCAGGAGCTGTGTGTATACAGATGTATACACTGTTGACCAAATTTAGTATCATAATTCCATGTAATTGTATGTAGTGGAGGTTGATAGCTCATATAAAACTTGTCAGATAACATCTCTGTCAATAAAGTGGAACATAAAGAAAAAGTAATACAGAAGAATTTTTGTAGTAAAGCAAGATGCTGAAATAATATACTTTATGATAATATTCTGCCCATCCTATTTCAATGGTATCTATACTTAAAATAATTTAACACATTGCAGGATGAAATGAGATTAGTTTGTTAGATATTTTATAAAGTCAATGGCGTAGAACAAGACAGCTATATGAATCCACTTCTTGTAATGTTTAGGTTAAAAATTGTCGCTGAACCTACCACTGCATTCGTGTATAGAGTTGAAAAAGAAGCCTTGCGCTACCAACTGCTTTAGGAAGAAATTTGTGGTACATGGAGATTTCAGATTCGGCAGGACTCCTAGAAAACTCTCTTCTCAAAAGAACAGTGTGACGGGTTGACCTTGGCTGGACACCAGGTGCCCACCAAGCTGCTCTATCACTCCCCCTCCTCAACTGGATGGGGGAGAAAAAAAAAAAAAAATATGATGAAAGGCTCATGGGTCGAGATAAGGACACTCACTAATTACCATCACAGGCAAACCAGACTCGACTTGGGGAAATTAATTTAATTTATTGCCAATCAACTCAGAGTAGGATAATGAGAAATAAAACCAAATCTTAAACCACCTTCCCCCAACCCCTCCCTTCTTCCCGGGCTTAACTTTACTCCCGATTTCTCTACCTCCTACCCCCAAGCAGCACAGGTGGACTGGGAATGGAGGTTGTGGTCAGTTCATTACACATTGTCTCTGCCGCTCCTTCCTCCTCACTCTCTTGTCCTTACATTCAGCCTTGTGAGTAAAGGTTTATTCTTTAGATATCAAAGACTTCGGATTTTCTCTTCCGGATCTGAACTTCCAAGGTTCAGATCACTTCACTTTTGCTTCCAGGTTAAAAAAAACAACCAACCAAAAAAAACCCAAAAAACCAACACCACCAACAAAAAAAACCCCACAAACATAGAGCTAGGAAGCGCCGAGAAAAGATCTGATGGAGGTGATCTCTGGGTTTATGATGATTCACAGACTCGGAGGCCACAGGGAAAGAACGAATGAACAGGGTCTGTTCAATTGAGAGAGAGAAACAAGGAATGTATGCAAATCTTCAAATACATAAAAGACTTCAGCAAAGACAAAGGGAATAAATTCTTCGTGTCTGTAATGAGCTGAAAAGAAATAATGGATTTAAATCCCATCAAGGAATAGTCAAATTAGGAAAAATTTGTTAAGAAGAGTGACGTTACCACAGTGCCTGAGGTTGGCACAGAAGCTCCATCATTAGGTGCATAGCCACACAGGTTAAACAACTATCTCCTATGAGTAGCTGATCCTGCCTTAGGGTACTAAATATAGGAGGTGAACTTCTAAAAACCCTTTCACTTCCACTTATCTAAGTTTTCAGGCAAGCTTTGTTAAGGAAACAAATTTCCTAGGATTGCGCTGCCAGCCTGTGTCTTATTTCCTTCACAAGTCATGTAATAAGCCATTAGAAAGCTTTAACAAATCTAACAGTTCCTTTACCCTTCTCCAAAATGTTACACAGAAAGAAATGGGAAATAAAGCTTTGTTGACTTTGCTTCTCAGTCTTGCGTGCTTTGCCTTTTTTTGGTTGCTTTGTGGTTTTTTGTTTTTTTTTTTTCCCCCAGAGAGTTTGGGGCTTCTGTAGTGATCAATAAAGCACCCTGTCAACTTATTTTCATCCCATTGTCAATTTCTTTCTAAGCCCAGCCTGTGATATGAATCAAATAGGGCTTGTATAGCTCCCCCCTTGTGTCAGCTCTTAGTTTGAATGACTTCAAAACTCCTTTTCAGTGTTTCTCATCATGATTAGTGTCTGTTAAAATTTGGCCCTTTTTAAACTGAGTATCTAAAATTAAGTGCTTAAAATCATATTTTATCATCTTCTTAAATACCATAGTTCTTAAATAGTCTGTTGTGAACTCATTCACTTCAATAGGAATTTTTATATGCTTGGACTGTTTTAAAAAAAAAAATCAGTCCAGCTGCTTACATATAGTATGATGGTCAAGCTGCATCCTTTGCCACAGGAAGTCTCTAAACTGGTAATGATCGTTCAAAACACTTATGTAGCAATTGTAGCTTGTATTTTAAGCCTCTTTATCATGCATATGTCTTTTGCATGCATGCATTTTGGTGGCGATCAAAGATCTGCCCCTTTTGTTTTGCAGATTTTGCGTTATTCTGCTTTACGCAGGGAGAACTTCCGGAAGGGTTTAGGAAGAAGTTTAATGTAGTGCATATATACTTACATGGATGCTTTCCAAATAATCTACATTTTAAAATATCCACTTTCTTGATTTGTCTACTTTTGGCTTTCAGGCAAAAATTCCAGCTAGTAACTATTTCAATTTGTTATAAGCATGATGAAGGCAGATGGCTTTCTCTAAAAATCTGTCTGCCAATAACAGTCTGAAAAGGATATTTGAAGTTTCCCACTAAAGTGTTGCATGTTTATAAGTTTCCTGAACTGCAGCATATCAACACGGATAGAAATAATGAAATAAGCTTATACATAAAAAGTAGCCCAACAAAAGCTTTCAACACTCTAACTTCAAGAATCATATTTTTCATAAAAGTAGTGGCTTTAATGTAGAATGGGTGGGAATGGGATTCTAGAGAGAAATCTGAAAGTTGTGTGGTAATTCACAAAAATTAACTATGGAAACGTGTCCTTTATGGTTTCCAAGTGTAGTGATATCCTTTGTAAGAAAACGCTTCTCAACAAATTCAGCGTACAGATGTCCTTGGGTTTTCTTAACTTAGGTGGATTAATCTATTTCCTAACAGGGTTTTTCATCTCTTCTTATAGCTAATTTTCTCTAGACTGAATCAATCAGCTTAAACAGAATCATGGAATGTTTTACTACGCTTATATACAGGAGTTATATTTTAGGAAGCTTCAGTTTTAAATGCTATTTTGAGATAACCAAGTGTTTCAAGTGAGATATCCAGAAATCAGCTGGATCATTTGAAAATTACAGTGGTTTACTGGAGATACGTTATTCTGTTTGAGCTCTCATGATTTAAGGTGTGAAGATAATACAATACTATTCCATCATATTACTTTTAATTTATTTGACTTTTCAAAATTTCAGAATAATCTCTTAACCGTTTTAGTCTCCAGAGAAGTAAATCTTGTGTACATGGTACCCTGAGACAAAAACAGTGAGTTATTTACCTGTCATTTTTCTTTCCTAAAAGTTCTCTGAACCTTTCTCCTGCATGTAAGAAATTCCTGCAAGAGCTCATTCTCATTTTCCTTATCTTTTGATTCCATTTATAAGATGCATTTTTCTAGTTTACTTTTATTCTCTTGAAGTCAAGAAAGTGGCTACAGATAACTGTGTGTCTGAAGCATTGGCAGCTTGTGTGTCCCTGAAGTAGCCTTCAACAAATCCTGAGGAAATTCCTACATAATCCCAAACTGAAAACAGACTCAGGAGTGGAAGTCCATGGATACTGTATTTATAGATGGCTTTTTCTCTTTTCACAGGTGAGTTGAGTCAATTATTACTTTCCACGTATTTCTGTGTCTACCCAGTTGATGGCACCTAGCTAACAAGAAGCTCAGTTGTTATGAGAATCCAAAACTCCTTCTGACTGTGTCTTCTCTAAACTATTCGTCCAGAGAAAGATTTTATTATCAGTTTGACATATTAATCTGTAATCACATTATTTTTGCATTTTGTCTCTTTCATTAGATGTTAACTGATAAATCAACGGGGCACTCATCTTCACAGATTTTTCTTGTGAAGCATGAGATGGTCTGTAGATAAATCATTCTAACATTTAGACAACTGCAGTGGATTGGAACAACTGTTTCCGAAAGAGCTCTTTCAGCTGTTGTTCACTTGTTGCTTCTTTCTGTTGCATCAGCTCTCTGGTTCCTTTGGTTACCCCCCCCCCCCCCAGCCATCTGGCTTTGAGACTGAAGGACAATATGGCCTGCCTGAAGCAGGCCTCAGATTCTCCCAGTATTCTCTTCTTGCCCTAAAGAAAGAAAAGGAAATATTACAAAACTTTCATTACTTTCACATTAATTCAGACCAAATGTTCATTTTGAAGAGGGATGAGAATTTTTGTAGCTCTCCTACTGCCCCTTTGCCCCTTTTACTGCTCCCAGATCAAATTTAATTCTTCAAAATTATTAACACAGAATGTTTACGGTTATATTTAGACCTCCATATTGGTTAAGCTAGTCTGCTGCATGGACCAATGTAAGCCTTTATAAGGAGGGTGCTGGTGTGCTTTCCAGTTCAGATATACATACCTTGCTCTGACCCAGGGTTTGGTATGCATGCTCAGGTTATTGCCCCAGCTGCCATGTTTCTCAGAAGCTTCTCGCAAAAATCCTCTTTCAGGAGCCAGCTCCTCAGCTATTGCTCGGATGTGATATGGCTCAAATCCACAGCAGCCTCCAATGAAATGAATTCCTAAATCATAGGCCTTTCTTGCATATTTTTGAACATCCCATCTAGTTACAATTCTTGGCTCCAGACCTGCAAAGACATTCATATCTTAAATTTTCACCATGCTCCAGTTCACCGCATTTTTTTGTAAGAAATCACATTATTGAGACACTTGCACACTATTTGCAAAACTGGTTGTAGATGTAGATGTTTGAGCTGTCTGAGCTAGAATTAATAATGCAAACTTTCAGGAGTCTAGCTTTTAGATTCTGTTATGCTTTGCTGAGCTATGCTTGTTGTAAGCTGCTTTGGCTTTGAAAAACAGCACCTAATATCTTCTGAGACTGATCAAGCCCTAAGTCACATGCTTGCCATTCTGCCAGAGTTCTTAGCTGAAGTACTGGAGCACTTTCAATGTTATGCCCACAAGTCCAAAGAGTTCTTAATGAACAATCAATATCTGGGAAATCTGATTACAGTACTCTAATCTGTGAAAGGAGAAGGTATCATCAGCCTACCTGCAACAGGAATAAGCCTGCTTGTTATTCCTCAGGAATGCTTACTACACTTTTTTCCATGACCAGCTAATGGCAGGCAGTTGTTTCGCTGACAGCTGGGATCTGTAGCTATTTCTTAGCCCATCCCTTACTTAGTTATAAGCCCATCCATAAGCAGTTTGCTGCCTCAAGCCACTTCCTTGTGGAAAGTTCTGTGTGTAGATGACTTAGGATGGCTAAGATGCAACCTTTCTTTTGAACCCCTCTTCGTGTTGCAGGTTGTGGTAAGCAGAGCGGAGGGACGCCAGAGCTGAGAGGAAAGACGTGTGGAAGGAAAGGAACAGAAAGTGAGAAGAACAAGGAAAAGCACACCTGAAAGGGAAGGAGGCACAGGAGTTGCAGAACTGGAAAGAAAAGACCAGGGACTGGAGAAGAAACTTGAAGGAATAAAAATACAGGAATAAAGGAATAAAAATCCTCCCACTTCTTTATGCACATCTGCAGGAGATGAATCAGCTTGGTTATGAGGAGAGTGCAGCATGATGTCTGGGCACTGAACATTCCTCTAGGCAAAGAAGCCGTGGTGAGGTAGTAAGGTTCCAGCACCACAGCAGAAGTAGGATTCTTCTTCCTACATCCTGTCCCAGAAATGCCTAATATGCAAGAAGGTGATGCAAAGCAGATCTGCTCAAAGTCCAGTGAGTAGTTAAAGAGACAGAGTCAGAAAATAAAAAACAGAAGGGAAAAAAATGAAATGGTCTTAAACAGAAAATTATTGGTCTCAGAGGGAAAGACTGGACAACGGAAAAATAGATGGTCTAATATCAGAAGGAAAACCAGATTAAGCTATCTTAGAAAGCTGTTTAAATAAAAGTTTGTGTACAGTCCTGCAGATGTGAGAGAAAGCATCAGAAGCATCAATTCATGATTTCCTTGTCTCTCATATATCATTAAAAAGCTAATGCAAAATTGATACAAAACGATCAACAGTAAGAATGCAGCATCTTGCACTCAATTTATACCCGTATAAGCAACTAAACTCCAGGAGAACAGTATAGGGTGTTTCCCTGTCTTCTCCGTCACCCACCCTGTCACAATCAGTCCTTGTGTTTCAGGAGCATAAGGACAGCACCAACCTAACAGCTCTGAAGAAACATGGATAGACTCCGCCATAAGAACTGGCCACACATGGTGAAACATGGTGATTGAA
Source organism: Platalea leucorodia (assembly GCF_965183815.1). Lineage (NCBI taxonomy): Eukaryota > Metazoa > Chordata > Aves > Pelecaniformes > Threskiornithidae > Platalea > Platalea leucorodia. The sequence continues at coordinate 13,221,699 of NC_138859.1, read as the reverse complement.
AACAAGCAGTATGCTACGAAAAGAAGTTGCCACATAGATCACGTTTTGTGGGGTTTTCTTCCCCCCTCCCAAAAATGACTAACATTCTATTTTCCGTGCCTGTCAATGTACAGTATTTTTCTTGGCTTTATTCAGAATTAAATATCTCTAGCTTAACAGTTTATGTTATCATTTACAGTAAAAAGATATTGAAATTTTCATCAACTTCTGATGAGAAGATTGTAATGTGCGCCTAGATTTAGCCCCTCTGTACGTCTACTCTTGAGATAACTGGGTATGCTTTGACTGACCAGGACTTTTCTGTCTAAAACATTGTCCTTGCTTAACTGGTGACATTTGAGAGCAATTGCAGTAACACAGAAGGGAAAACACAGAAAACTGGAAAAAGTTCTAAAGATAAATAAATACTGCTGGTATCTAGATGCTGGAGTTTGCCAATACAACATAGCCAATGCTTTTCTAGAAACTGAGATCTTGTTGGCCTGTACAGAGGTTATGTACACTTCAAATACCTAAATGCCTCTTTGTGCATATTGCCTTCCACAAAAAGCAGAGTCAACTGGGTCAGTTTAACAATGATTTACCAAACTACTTCTCTGCCATCAAGTGATCAGTTGCTCCTTCTGGGTAGTGCAAACATTCACAGAACCAGGCTTCTCCAATTGACTCATGAAATTTCTGAAAACTGACATCTCATACAGTTTGCTTATAACATACAAACCAAGAACCATAACAAACCAAAGAGTGAATCCTTCAATTAACTTGATTACTTACTGCATCTGTTCTATCATTTTTGCTTGCAATCAGAGGAGTTATACGAAGGAATGAATAGGATAAATGAGTTCCTGACACTTTTAAACATCCCAGAGTATTTTCAGAACCCAGACATGTTGTTATTATCTAATGAATGCCTCAGGCTCATGCTTTATTCTTTTTCCTTCATTTACGTAGAGAGGACTTTTAAAATAAAATATCTTCCTGAAAATCACATCCATATCTTTTTTTTTTTTTCCTAAAAATTCAAGTTTCAGTTGTTTTAATACCTTATTTTATAGGCTGATCTTGAAAAGAAGAATGTATGATATCTGAAAATGAAGGCATTTTTCTAATCAATTTTAAAATGTTTAGGCTGCTTTTTTCCTCTTATCTTAAGAGGATGTGACCTTCTACATCCCAGGTGGGAATAAGCCCTAAATACACAAGCCTTATATACACATAAAGTGGCTGAATCTTTCGGTCTTTTGGGTAGAATTTCTGCTGAGCATAAGAGTGATGAATCCATCTCCAAACTGCTAATCCATTTGTAAGCAACATCAAAGAACATATTCCCTCTTCTGCTTTCTCTCTAATCTCACTTATCTTAGACAGTTACACTTGCAAGACTGAACCATTATGAGTGCAAGAATCATGCACCTATACTAATGATCCAGCTCCGCATATGCATTATACATTAAATCCCTATGCAGGTAAACATTATAGGGCTCATGGGCTAGACGTCACAACCGAGAATGCTGGGGAGCTCCAGTCCAAAGGCATTTAAAGTCTGGGTTGTTTTTAGTGTATTTGCTCTTGTTAATTTCTTTGGACTATTTTACAGCTGTCCTGAACAAGGTTCTATAGCACAAGAAAAAAAAAAACAACATTTTTTTTTAATTGATTTAGGTTGTGGCACTTTAACTGTTTTCATCATAATTTCACTTTCAGTCACATGCTGTGATACTGCTGAAATACTCTCATTATCTGGATGATCTTTAACCCAATCCATCTATGCAGAATGCCAGACAGGATAATTGAGACTGATCCTATTGTACAGGAGGATGCCTTGCAGTTTCAGCTTTGCTAAAAGCTAGGGGAAAAAAAGGAACAGACAGTAAATAAATTAAAAAAAAAAAAAAAAGATACCCTTGTCTTACCAAAGGGAAATTCTGGAAGGTCAATAAATCCTTGCTTCCCACAATCAGGTGTATGGAAAGCAAGTGGTTGGGACATCAGGTGAGCTTTCAGTTTAGCAGCGTGCAAGCCCTCTTTCATCAGTCTCACAGTTTCCAGGGAGGTATCTGGGTCAAAATGGCAGTTGACTCCAACAATAGAAGCACCTAGGAGGAGGAAAATAAATAAGTTCAAGTCACATCTCCCTAGGAAGTGGGAGGTGAAAGTTCTTAGCCACAGCACTCCATAAGCAGAGCAGTCCATCTGTACACCAGCACTATGAACACAAGCGTCCTGGTTTCAGCTGGGATAGAGCTAATTTCCTTCCTAGTAGCTGGCATAGTGCTGTGTTTTGGATTTAGGATGAGAATAATGTTGATAACACACTGATGTTTTAGTTGCTGCTAAGTAGTGCTTACACTAGTCAAGGACTTTTCAGCTTCCCATGCTCTGCCAGGTGCACAAGAAGCTGGGAAGGGGCACAGCCAGGACAGCTGACCCACACTGGCCAAAGGGCTATTCCGTACCATATGACGTCATGCTCAGTATATAAGCTGGGGGAGTTGGCCGGGGGGCAGGGATCGCTGCTCGGGGACAGGCTGGGCATTGGTCAGCAGGTGGTGAGCAATTGCATTGTGCATCACTTGTTTTGTATATTCTATGATGATGATGATGATGATGATGATGATGATGATGATGATGATGATGATGATGATTTTCTCTTCCTGCTGTCCTATTAAACTGTCTTTATCTCAACCCACAGGTTTTACTTTTTTTTTCAATTCTCTCCCCCATCCCACCAGGAAGGGGAGGAGGGTGAGCGAGTGACTGTGTGGTGCTTAGTTGCCGACTGAGGTTAAACCACGACAACAAGGTAGTTGGATTAGAGCCAGCCTCAACTCTCCTGAGGCTGATCATTCCATTTACATCTCAGTTGCACTCTTTACCTTCCTGATGAGGAATCACATCTCCCACCCTCATGCAGTTGCTTTTCTCATCAGTGCTCAATCAGTGAAGACTGATTATGTACAGCCACATATACAAATAGCTAACAGGTTCCTAACACAGGTTCTGCCTTTGGATTTCAACTCTTAACTCCAAAGGAAAAGAGTAGTTCAGAACAGATATAATAAAACCCCTGTATGGTCGGTCCATCATGCCCCTGATTAATTCCTTCTGCCCTTCCCTTTGTCCTGCAGAAAACACAGCATTTGATAGGCAATAAGATTAATTTTTTCATTCTCTTATTCTCTCATCCTGGATTTGAACTGTGCTCCACACATTTCTAAAAACATGAGCAGAGAATCAAAGGCGGCTTTGGATTCTGCTTATGTTTCATAATCCTGAGCCCAGAATTTGGGGCTGGGTCTGTAATCAACTTTGAATAGTTTTAGGATTTTGTTCTACTCAGTATCAGCTGCCTGTGGCTATTGCTCCCAATACCATCCTGGTTAATAAGGATTTTATAGCTGCATTTTCATACTTTTTTTTACAGGACTGCTCTAGTAAAGTACACATAGAAACTCTTCCACAGGCTCAAAACTTTCATCAAGTATAATTGGGAAGCTATCTACTTGAGATACACATCCATTTATCTCAATGATTAAGGACTTAACTTTGTTCCATACTTTTAAAGTGCAGATTAAAACAGATTCTTACCAGCCTTTACCAGTCGGACAGCACATTGTCCGGGGGGCACGCCATGCATGTCTCCTTCTGGACAATGCACATTGTAGCTGCAACTGGCTTCCTAGATTCTTTTAGGACTTCAACAGCCCAGACAGCTTCTTCAACATGTTCAAAATACTGAAAGAAATTAAAAGTGGACTACTTTCGTTTCTTGGAGATGAAACATAAACACATTAATCCAGACCCCAAATTCACCAGCAATACAATGACTTGATTCTTTTCTGATTTACACTAACAGAATTCAGTTGAGTTCACTGACCACACAGTTAAAAAAGGATTTTAAAAAGTCAGAAGGAAAACTAAATCCAAAATAAAAAGATACTCATGTTTCAGAATAAGAATGCCCATACAGGGGGTTAATCAGGGATTTATCCCTGAAGAACTATTTTCATCTAGAAAAGTCACCATGGGTTGGTTACTTACGGAGTACAGGAGGAAACAGGAACTAATCAAGATCACATTAATCTATCCTCTTTGTACTGGTACAGAATTTGACTTGACTGAGATGATAGAAATTTAGGGTTCAAGGTCCTATTCTAGGACGCTTGCAGATACTGCTGTGCATTTAGAAAACATCTGATTCTACTGGAATAAAAGTATAACAGAAAATTTTAAAGAAGGAAGCAATATATACTTGTATTCCCTAAAGTAGACTAGACATCTTAAAGTTAACACACTGTGCCAGCTGAAGGCATGTACTTTTTTACAGATTTACCTCTGCAATTAGGAAGTCAACATTCTTCTTCATAAAGCCATCTAGTTGCTTTCGAAAGGCTGCTTTAACCTCTGCTTTATCCTTGCAGCTTAAGTATGATGGTGTTTGACTGAGTCCTCCAGCCACTAAAGCATCACCTTCATTAGCCACTTCTCTTGCAATGTCACAAGCAGCTTCATTCACTTTCTGGCACTATATGAATATAGATTACATCATTTTTACCTGGTCAGAGATATGCATGTAATTTCAGAGCACAAAAAGGACAAAAGACTTCTTCATATTCATTTATAATTTAAATGTATTTTTCTATAATATTGATTAGGAAGATCAGCATTTTTCAAAAAAATAACAAACATTAAGAAACAGATTTCTTGCAACTTATAAGTTATCATATTATCAAACACTAATACAAAAACATATTACCTTTAATACATCTTACACAAATAGTCTATAAAAAAGCAAATATTTGGTGTGAAGCAGAATTTTTTTTTCCTCTTAGAAAATAAGTTAGTTAGTTACACTTAAGTGTCTGCTTCTATTCTGAGATTTTGTGGATGGAAAAAAAGAGTAGTAATTTCAATTGATTTTTCATTCTGTTTCTTAATGTATTATTTTAGTATTTTGATAATTTTCAAAATTTAAGCTATGATATGATATAGAGTCATTTAAGGCACTTTTAAAAGGATGTCATTAATTACCTGATGTTAAAGTTACCAATTTAAGAATAGCAAAGGGAAACTTATCACTATATATGATTAATTAATCACCTAGACTGAAAGACACATTCCCTGTATACCCAAACCAGGATGACTAGAACAGCTTGTGAAAGAGGTTAAGCTGGGAAAAAAAGATTTTTGGAAAAGAATCATTATTTGGGATAGATAACAAGGACTGATTAGAGCAGGTTTCTTTGTGGCCCATGGGCTACTTAGAATCTACATAGGTTTCTCTCAGCTGAAGTTTTCCATGGCTGCCTCAAAACATCCAGATGATTTTTAAGGCTATTGCTGACAGAGTGTCTTCCATTTGCACTTCTGCTCAGGTACGTGTTTGGGAACACCAGGAGCTGGAGCCATAAACCAGTTAGAGCCTGGAGGAAACTGCTTCTAGAACTGGCAGCAAATCAAGCTTGAAAGTTTTGCTGCAATGCATTCCAGTTTCCAGTTGCTTTCCCAACCCCTCTTATCATTTTTCGTTGCAGCATGGCTAGTTCCAGAGGCACTATGTTTCTGGGATATCACTTCAGACATTTCGATGTTGCATCTATTGAATGTAAAGGTACAGCATTTCAGATAAATTTGGTCATATGACATTTTAATGTCTTAACCTCTTAATTAAGCCTCAAGTGTTTCCCTAGTGTCCAGATTGCTCTAGTTTCTGACTTGGGATATCTTCACATAAATATATTCCTTCCTCTCTGCGCCCTGGAGAATCTTCTCTATTTTCCAGAGGCTGAAATAATAGACAATAGGACCAAAGGGGAAAAGATCAGAGAAAACACCCAACGACAAATCTTCTAGTCTCAAAGGAACTATCTAGAAATGTTTGTGCCAGAAGTCCCAGTGGAGATGGGGCCTGCATCTAGTGAAGGCACCCAACATCCTACAACTCCTCTGTGTAGGGGGTAAGAAAACACCAACACAGTACTTCTGTTACTGTACCAGATTACCCTTACACATGAGAAGGGGAATACTGACCACAGTGTATACCTTGGATTTTTTAGTTGATATTTTATTGAAGACATGGTCCTAAAAAAACATTCAGTTCTTATTAGCAAGTCATTATTCTCCAGGATTCTTCACCATTTTTGCAGTTGATTTGTTTCTCTGGATGCTAAAGCATTTCTTTTTTTACAATTGATTTTGCTCTCTGTGCATTTAGTCCTCCCTATACTTTGTATGAAAACTCCAGTAAACTATCTCCTCAGATGGGAAAAATAAGATGTGGGCATCCTTTTTCCTCTCTTCATCTTTGCCCCATTTTGTTATTTTTTTTTTTTTCTTTCCCCTTTAACCTTGTCTTTCTTACTATTCCAAATTCTGAAATTGCACCATCTCATTCTTTGGTCCTCAAATATAACCAAAACTGTTATGACAAACTGTGAAAATACTTGATAATTCTTTCTATTAAACCTTTTGAAATGAATACACTTATTTCATATCTCCATCAAAATAGTATTTTACTCACACTTATTTCCTCAGCTACATAATTGCCCCTGTTCTCTAGTTTGTCCTCACTGGCATAAAATGTGAATGCCTGCAGAACATTGGATCCAGCTCTGAGGAATTCCCGGTGAAGCTGACAAACTGCAAAGAATTAAAAGAGACAAAGAAGAGATGTTTGGTACAGTTATTACTATTATTATCCCAAAACTAAATGTTTATTGAATTAATGTTACTGTAAAAGAAGTGATACTGTGTTTACTAGAAGAGCCATTATGAGGGAGTAGAAGCAGTACCCCAGTCTGTGTAGAATTCCTTTCTTCCCACTCTTAGAACATTAGGTAGAAAACTTCCTTCTTAGTTATTCTCTGCTAAGAATGACTGAAGATTTCTATATTTAGTTCATCAGTAGATTCAGATGCTCACGTACCCAAGAGTCGGGCCACTGAAGAACATCAAAACAACCAGCAGGTGGATCGGGCTGCTAAGATTGAAGTGGCTCAGGTGGATCTGGACTGGCAACATGAGGGTGGATTGTTTATAGCTCGGTGGGCCCATGACACCTCAGGCCATCAAGGAAGAGATGCAACAGACAAATGGGCTCGCGATCGAGGGCTGGACCTGACCATGGACGCTATTGCACAGGTTATCCATGAATGCGAAACATGCACTGCAATGTGTACCTCAAGGGGATTTGATTTTGGGTGAAAATAGCCAATGAACTGAATGGTATGATGTTAATTGCTATATAATACTGTATGTCATCACTTCTATGGTGGCTATATGCTATATCAACAGAATCACAGTAAGAATCACCCAGATTAATGAAGAATGAACTTTGATGGAACCGAGCAAAGTGCAGCGGTGATAGAACCATAACTGGCTTCAGCATGCAACAACCCAACACCACACACCATCTCTCCTGCCCTATAGGACTGTTATGAGAGATGAAGCCCAAAGTCATGGACCGAATGAACTCAACGGACATTTTAGAGGGATGGCCCATGGACTAAGGGAATGATATCTGTGTGTACATATCAAAAGACTGGAAAAGTGGTGGTGATTAATTGGAATGTATTGGAAAGGATAGGACCTGGGCATGACATAGATGGTATAGAATAAGGGGTGGATACTGTCCTGGTTTCAGCTGGGATAGAGCTAATTTTCTTCCTAGTAGCTGGCACAGTGCTGTGTTTTGGATTTAGGATGAGAATAATGTTGATAACACACTGATGTTTTAGTTGCTGCTAAGTAGGGCTTACACTAGTCAAGGACTTTTCAGCTTCCCATGCTCTGCCAGGTGCACAAGAAGCTGGGAGGGGGCACAGCCAGGACAGCTGACCCACACTGGCCAAAGGGCTATTCCGTACCATATGATGTCATGCTCAGTATATAAACTGGGGAGAGTTGGCCGGGGGGCAGGGATCGCTGCTCGGGGACTGGCTGGGCATGGGTCAGTGGGTGGTGAGCAGTTGCATCATGCATTACTTGCTTTAATAATAATATTATTATTACTACTATTTTATTTCAGTTATTAAACTGTTCTTATCTCAACCCATGAGTTTTCTCACTTCCACTCTTCCGATTCTCTCCCCCACCCCATCAGGGAGAAGGGAGGGAGCGAGCAGCTGTGTGGTTCTTAGTTGGTGGCTGGGGCTAAACCACAACAACCCACAAAACAATAATTATAATAATTTCTAGAACACTACTTATCATGTAAAACAGAGTTAAAACGCTCAACAGCTTATAGCAAATACAGGAATAATTTATTCCCTAGATATTGTATAGAGACATGAGAACACTGCAGTTTCTATGGCAGATGTTTGGAAAAGCTTTCCTGAAGTCTTGGTTCATCATACCTCATTGTCTACAGACAATCTGTGTCATTAGGGAAACATGTTAATGTGTCACGAGAATAAAATTACTGCCTTCAGCTACAACAAACACAGCATTCTATGCCAGAGAGGCTCAAACGGTAGTCTGAGTTGCTAGAGTCAATCTGCACACACAGCAGCACATCTGCTTTCAGTGAAGGAACAGTGTGGTGTCCCTTGCTTTTCTCTACTAGTACCAGTATTTCATTTCTAATTACAGCCTTGGGTAACCACACTGTGATTTAACACAGCAGTCACAAAGAACTATCCAGGAACATAGATTCTAGCAGAGCTACAATTCAAAGAGTCCCTGGAATTTGCCTGAACTATCGGGATCAAATTTCAGTTTTACAGCCTTTACACAGTCAAAACATTCCTAGTGCAGAGAGTATTCTTTTTCCTACATCATTAAAACAGGCTACTGAGCCCAACTAAAAGGACTGTCTCTGTATGTTTCTAGTGTTCTGTAGTTTGTTTTTCTATTCGCCCCCATGAAAAATCATTGATGAACACTAGTCAGGAAATGTGAAAAGGAAAAAATAATCTACAAATATTTTCACAAATGCTTTATGACATTTCCATAATAAACTAGATTTATTTACCCCCATGGTTAGTGCTCTTTAAATATGGTTCCTGCATTCCTAGAAGAATGTTTGGGATTTGTGTGAATAAGGATGGAGACATTGGTAGGCAAATGAAACATAATCTAACACGTATGAATAAGGAACTTTATATCCCAAACTATCAGGTATGTGAACAGCAGACTCTTGAATGGGTCTGCATTTGGAGGGAAAGAATAGCATTATAAGTAAAGTATCAGCCTGAATCTCATTCAATCCCAGGCAAATCATTTTTACCACTAGAATACACTTAGTATTATCAAGCCCACAGTAGTCTGCATGATGCTATCAAAAACCCAAACCACTCTAATTTACTTCTTGTGTGACTTCTAGCATGTTACTGAAGCTATGTTTTCTTCCACTATTTGAGAAATGAGGTAACAGCCACATATGAGGCTAAACAATTATTAAATTTGATGCATTTTAGGAGTCAGACATACAACACTGAGTTTTCATTTCAATCTACCATGAGTTGGACATTTCACAAAAGACACAGACTTAAGCTAACAGCAGATGGGGGCAGTAAGTGCATATGCATATTGCTCAGTACAGAGCAGTAGCTCAGATACCTGATCTGGCTCAGAAGAAATATTTAGATCTCATTTCTAAACTTGTCAGTCTGGCAAAACTTCTCCTCCCTTGTAACGGAGATAATGGCCTTCAACTCACTTTTTTTTTTTTCTTCTTTCTTTTTTTTTTTTTTCCCCTCCATCATTCCTTGCTGCAATCTCAGAACCTCCCTCATTCCTTACAAAGACAAGAAGGGCCGGTAGTTGTATGGTTTTTTACACCAGCTGGCTCAGACAGTTGGTCCTTCTGTTCTTTACACCTGCTTTCAAAATAACATGACCCTTGAGCATGCAGGAGCAAAGAGCAATAACAGAGGGGAGGCAGCACACTGCACTGAAAGAAATGAACACATTTCCAGTTAAGGGTGTATTTATAAATAGCCTACAAAGGGCTTATAAAAGTGTTATGTTACAGACATGAGCAATATGTTCTAGCAAATCAGTAGGGGGCTAACCTATGACTACTGATCACTTGTTTAAAACAAATCTGTGTGCCAATTTAGCCTATTTAAGCCATCTGCAACTGCCTCTATGTAAGGTAATGTCTTGCATTCCCCATGGACCGAGACCTACACTTCCTGAGAAGGCATGTGGAGAGGGTCAAAGACTTTTGTGGTACAAAAGAAATAAGCAAAGGGGAAACAAAGAGCATGGTATAAGCGCTACGATTTGTAAGATGGAATGCGCAGGGGCAGAAAAAGGTACAGGTGGAGAGAAAGAGAGAGGTGATAGGATGTATTTTTGGGAGATGAGGTTCAACAAATTAGGTCATCACCCTTTAAACCTTTGCTGGAGCACTGCATTATCTAAGGCTGTCCATGACCCTAAGTTAGGCATGCTACACAAAGTAACACTTGAAGGCTGAGAAGGATTAGGGGAAAAAATAGGTAAGGTGTACAAAGCAATGTAATAGAGAGGGCTAAGATCTCTATTTCTCCTTCTCCTCTTCTTCCTTCTTCCCCCTTTATAGAGGAAAAAGACTAATTTGGAAGGACATACACTTAAGACAGAACAAAGAAAATTTTTTTCCCAGGACATTCTGAATTAGCTTGTGGGATTAACTGCACATGATATTACTAGGGCAAATGCTTTATTGTAATGAAGCATACATAAATAGATAATAGCACCTGCTTTTGCACTATTTATGCTAAACACTATAATCTTTATGCTGTAAGGCATAGAATGATTGCTCATTTTGCCCCCCTCCACTGTAGACAGTCACTCCATTAAATGGGATAGGCAGAAGTTGAGTTAACACCCTTGGCACAGCAACTGATGCAATTTTATTGCAATTCTTAGGTTCTTATGAGGTTTATCAATCCTCATTTCACAGTGGAGCCAGATACATTAAATACTCCTCTTCCATTCCATTGTTTATTAAAAGCTGCCGTTTTCCTGAAGGAATTAATAAACAAACTGTATTCATTTATAATGGTCAGAACACAACAAAACAGATAGTTAACTGCAGAATTTTTTGTCACAAGATGTTGTGAAGGATAAACTTGATATCAGCTCAAGGACAGACTGGACATGTCCATGAGAGAGAAATCACTGAATGTTATTAAATACAAAGATACCATATCTGTGTCAAAAAGTCCCTGGGTTACAAATTACTGAAGACTGGGAAAGCATTCTGGAGAGGTATCACTGTATGTTTGCACTACTCATATTCTTTCCCAACCAACTGCTTTTGACCAGTGTTAGAGCAAGAATAAGGGGTACGATGATTAGGGGGTCTATAGATTCTTAGACTATTCTTAACAGTGTGTAATTCTACATTGTCAAGCAACCCACTACAGGTTCCTATATATTTATTATTTATCCAACCATGTTTACCTTCACTATAGAATCACCATTTCCCAGTAAAACTGACCTGCTTCTGGGTGTTCTACCGTTGCTTCGGGAGTCCAAGGCCTAGCTTTTACATACCCCCTCTTTTCAAGAGCAAAGACGAATCCTCCATCTCCAATCACAAATTCTCCAGCATCTAAACGCTCTAGAATACCCTGCAGAAAGCAGGAAGAAAGGTTAATAATTACAGTTCTTCAGTTTTGTGGGCTTCCTTTGTTGACATTTCCTGTATTTGCAAAGCAGATATAATTATTTGTGGGCTACCAGAAACATCTTTGCCATAATAATAAGAAGTAATCCATTTCCTTCTTGAAATTCTCTTTAAAGAATAGTAGGTGATCTGTTTTACAACATAAGGCGTTAATATATGCATATATATTACATAAGACTTTTAATTATTCAGTTTATTGTATTCCAGAGATATAGTCCCCAGAACTAGAAGTCAATGGTCTAATTCCATTCCTATGAAAGTAAAACACAGTCTCAAATTCTCCTGTAAAATATATGTGAAACTTTTTAAAATGAAACACTAGTATCACTGACCTCTTCATTAGCTCATTTGCTCTTTAGCTACAAATGCCATCATGACAGAGCCTCAGCACAAGTAGCTTGTGACACAAGATGGCACAACAAGCATCAAAAAAAGTAAGCATGTAACATTTTCCTAGCAAATAAGACACATCTCAGAATGCTGGCCTCCATTTTCTGACAGACTTTTCACTGGCCTGGGTTTCCTTACCTAGACTTACAAAATGAAAGAAAATCCTGCTTCTTTTGCACAGCCCAGAAATGTTTTAAGATGCCAAATTACAAACCTTACAGCACCCTGTGATTAACCTTGCTTCTGCCTTGAACTCTACACTAACACAAGGAAAGTGGTAATTATTTTTTTTTGTAAAATGAAAAACATGAATACAAAATATATTGATTGCACCTAATACATATTATTTTTTGTATTCCTTTCATTGCTTCATTGGATTGTTCAAATTTTCAAAAAAGTACCTTGCTGTTATACTAAATAGTACTAAATTCTGCCAGTAGATTACAAACATAATTCTATTTGACTTTAAAAAGTGGATTAATGCAGACCCATTACATTAACAAAGGTAGTGGGTACAGAAAAAGATTTTAAAAAATCAAAGGTAAGACTGAAATTGCTGTCCATAGTTATCTTTTCCTGATGGCCTACTAGCGTTTCAGTAGATGAAATTTGAGGGAGTAGGGGAAAAAAAAGCACCTTGCGGACATAGAGTTGAGTGTGTTTTTTTGTGTTGAGAGGAAGGGTTTTTTAACAATTAGCCTCCAACCTTTAGTAGATTATCTTTCTTGATAATTTCTCCTTCATTCATTCAATTATCTCACACCATACATCCAGGAAAGAAAAACACTTATAACATCTCAGCACTGCCCTTTAGGCAGCATGAGAGTATGCCTTTCCAACAAGAAGGTGCACTGTGCCAACTATGCCAGTTCCAGTACCAAGCATAGCAGTGTAAGGCTACTTGGAGGCCACAAAGCCTGGCTGAGAGGGTCGGCGTTTTTGGCCCAGGCACTGACATAGCAGCAAGGTGATGGGGCTTCTCTGCACAGTGTTGCTGTGCAGATATATGAGCTAGGCCAAGTGTTGGCTTGCAGATGTCTGCATCACATTCCATTGCACATTCTGGACTTTCCAAAATATTGACGTAATTAACTTTACAACGTTAAGAAAAAGTGCAAGCTTTTATCTTTATTTCAGCAGGACCAGGGCAAAACTCAATCTACAATACTCAGTCTCCAAAACTCAGTAATTTTCAATAAGTCTACAAGTCGTGCCTGTCTATTAGGGCAATTCTGTTGTAAGTGTAAATGTCAGGAGGCTTTGTAAAGATTGTGTTTGCAATTAACTAATTTGCAGTTGTAACAGAATGCCTCAAATGGGGCCAGAGAAAGGCACCCAAGGGATCACTGGTTGAGTCCCTGCTTCCTCTGCCTGCCAAGGAATCTTTTACAGACAGAGCCTGCTTCAGAAGTTTAATATGCAGAGAACAGGAGTGCAGAGGGGAAAACAAAAAAAAAAAATCTTAAATGTATAAGCAACCTCAGTTGTTGCTTGTTAACTGAAGATTACATTACAATAGATACATGTTGACACAATATATAGATATATTTAAATGCACTACAATCAACAGGTTTTTTTTTTCAAGTCCCTTCTAGGATTTAACAGCAGTTTCCCTTCACAGTTCTAGCTTTTTTAAACTGCACTTTAAAATAATCTTCACTTTTGACACACAGAAGCAACATAAGCCATGACTGAATAGATTGTGGTATCTTAATATATAATATATTGTGATATATTAAACCTAGCATCAGGGCATCTAATAGCAGGTGACATAACTATAAAGCACAAAGTGCTTAAACTTACTTTGTCAGTTCAGATTGGCTCAAAATGGAAATAACTTTTTTGCGGACTTTATTATAGGTCTGATATCATCTCTTCACACCATTTTTACTTTATCTATACTGGATAAAATACCATTGGTTCAAACAGCATATAGCTAGCATGAGTTCAGCATCAACATTGTTTTGTTCTGCCCCAGAGAACTACAACTGTGTGCTCATGCCCAATCCAGATCAAAATTGTACTGTCAAGTGATCCAGTAGTACACAGATCTGGTATTAAATAACAAGAAATAGTATCTGTAAAAAGCTAACCAGGGCTTTTTTGAGCCATCTTTTCACTGCTTCACTTTTGCTACCATGAACAAAGTTGCACCACAGTCCATACATCTATCCACGGAAGGAGTGCAAATGACTGTATGAAGATATTCCCCCAACCAACTTTAAGAATGTAACCGAACCATATAAGTGAAAAGCCTGCTTGGTCTACCTATATCCTATCTTTCCATCGGTGGAGAGAAAAAAAGCATCTCAAAATAACTATTCAGATCTTAAGTGAGCCCTCAAGAAAGGCTTATCTCTGTCCATTGCCTGTAGGAGAACCTAGGGCAATTGCCTTCTGCTAGGTGTCTGAAGTTAGGTGGCATGTGCCAAAAAATAAGCAGCAGAACAAATACCTCCTCACCTCCTTCCTTTATAACTGAGCTACCTGAAAGGCATAGAGTTCATAGACTTCTTCCCATATCCTTCTGTTCTCTTACTCTAGACTTATATGCTACATATAAAACCAAATAAAAACAGTTCTGAGTAAGAAGTGTCCAGTGTCCTACTAATAATACTGTCCTTCCAAACAGAAGGTAGAATACATGATTCCACTGACCCTCCCAAGCAGCACTGCAGGGTAGCAGTACTGGTATATGTCAGAGAGTCTGATTTAGATATTGCTCAAATGTTTATCTTGATGGCCAGAATGGCTGATGCCTGAATAACCTTTTATACTGGCTTATTTCTTTAGCTAAATGAGAGTGCGAAGGGCATGCATATATTGGAGACTGCGCTCCTATTACAAACACTGTTGGTATTCAGTCATATAAATAAAGGGAAGAGCAATTTGGGGCTTTTAGAGTTGTCAGGACGCTGGAGACAGGAATCCCATCCAATGAAGGTTTATGCTTACAATATTTACAATTTTAATGTGTTGTGAGCACTGCTTAGTTTGCATATCAAATAATATTAAGCAAAATGGTTTTGAACTTTGGTGGCTTCAATCTATGTGTTGAGAGAAATCAAGATTCTGTGAGCTGTTACAGCATTAAGTTGAATCTAATCTATCTATCTCATAACAGTGTCCAAATGTCTTTAATGGTTTGATGCTGAATAGGTATAGTTATTATTACGTCTTTACTTTAGCTTTTCACAATATGCCCTTACCCGCAGAAATACCGAGTACCTTACTTGGAGGTTAAGTGCGGTTTGCGGGTTGTGCCAGTTTTGCAGCAGCTCCCCAGGAAAGCCTCCGGGCAGGACCCCGAGGGGGCGGGAGAGGCGGCCGGGTACAGCGGAGCCCCAGCCCGACCCAGAGTCGAGCTCTGCCCTGTGCCGCTGGGAAGCTCCCGCCGCTCCCCGCCTGCGCGCCTCGCAGCACCGGCGCGAGGCTGCCTCTGCCCTACCGCGTGGTCCCGCTAGGGCAGCGCCCGCACCGCGGCAGGGGCACCCCTCCCAGCGCCCGCCGCTGCCCCCACGCCGGACAGGGGAACGGGCCCGCCGAGAGCAGGGGACCGGGGCCGAGCAGGGGAGGGAGGTGGGGGAATTATCCTTTTGCCCTGTTTCGTGGTCTTCCTGATCGGCAGCATTTTCCTCGCCAAAGGACGCTGGCTACCTGAGACTACCCAGACGACTCGGCACGAAGCAGAAGATAACCCGAGCGCTCAGCCCGCACTTTTATAACGCGGGGAGGAGGCGGGCCGCGGTGAGCAGCGCTGCGAGCGACACCCCCGGCCGGCCCGGCCCCTGCCTCCGCGGGGCGCCCTGGCACGGCCCGGGACTGACCCGCCCCCTCCCGCCACCGCCCCCGCCTGGCTCGGGGACGAGCACTGGGGGTGGGGATCGGGAGGCGCCCGGTAGCTCCTCCGGGCTGCCCCCTCGGCCAAGGGGCTGGCCAGCGCTCTCCATCCCTGCTGCGGGCGGGCTGCGCGCGGGATGAGCGCGGTGCTGCGGAGAGCCCTGCGACGGCTGCGACCTCCCGCCGCGGCGGCCGGCCCGACCCCCCCCCGCCGCCGCCGCGGCTGCCCTGCGGCCCCTCGGCGGCGGCGCGGGCACGCGCGGGCCGGGCCGGGCTGGGCGCGGGGGCGGTGAGGAGCTCCGGGCGGGATGCGGTGGGGAGGCGCTGGCAGAGGAGCTGTTAACGGTCACGGCTCTCAGCGCGTGGCCTCCGCGCGGGCGGTGCTGCCCCAGGGCGCGGCCCCAGAAGTGTAAAGCTATCTGGCGGGGGGCGGGGGGGGGAAGGTAAGGGGAATACAGCTCCTTCTGCCGGCCTGCAGTGCTCCACCAGGTGCCGGTCAGGGTCACCGGGCCGCGAAGGCCTCTCCTTGTGGGCAGGAGGTGCATTTCCCACCCCCCCCTCCCCCCGTGCCTCGCATTTCTCTGTCAAAGACCAGACTCAGCCCGGGGTAAGTAGCTGACCTGGTATAGAGAGATCCCTCCTGTTGTGTTCTGGGCCATAGCGATGAGCACAAAATGACCTATTTTACCTGGCACGAGCAAACATCTGGGTGAACCGCGTAGTTCACAGGAAAGGTGCTCCCCGGATTCTTACCAGGCTCCTGCGTTTGAAAGAAAACGTTTGAAAAGAGCTGAAAGTCATGTGATCTGATCTGATCTGAATTCTCTCAGTGCCAGGAGGCACACAAGGCGCGAACATCGTTCTTCCACTTCGATCGGTCTGCGGCTGCGTGCTCTGGAGTCCCAAGGGCCACAGCGCAGTCTTCTGTTGGTTTTTTCCTCAAGACACGACCGATCCAGTTCCATCTCCTCCTCCTCACTTCATTACTGATTTTCTCCATCTCCGAGTTGATGCTCGTCGTTTCTGCAGCTTTTTTTTTTTTTTTTTTTTTTTTCTTCTTCTTCCGGGAGGAGGTAGTTGGCCTCCTGCCCAACCCCCATGACTTGGAGGGCCAGTGGTTTTTCTGTCAGGGTGGCCTTCCCTTAGGCTGCGCTGGTTCGCGGCACCTTCTTCAATTTTATCCGGTGCACCCTCCAGAGAGGGATCCCCTATCCACCACCCAGGGGACGCGCCTTCTAGCCGTGCAGCCCCAGCCGAAGGGAAAGTCATGTGAGGAAGTCTCAAATTCAAAGCATAAAAGAAGCATGAGAAAACCACGCTTGACCTTGATTAACTATCCTCGTAAAATTTGATAGAGGAGCTGGGGTAAGTGTCTCGCATCTGGCTAGTAAACAGGTTACTGTTAACTTGCAAAAATGAATATGTAATCTCAAAAAAGAACACGTAGAAGTGTGTATGGGTCAAATACAGAAAACCTGTGGTGTCCAGTGCTCCCATTTATTTTCCTTTTCATTCGTTGCCGCATGGTGCATATTCCTCCTGCATTTGCATTTAACATGTCATATTATTTTAAAAGATCTTCATTCATAATACATGCAACTAATAGCTTTGATTTCTGAATGGAGGATGGGTGGAAGACTAGTTACACGTTAGACAGCCTTTTGCCAGAGGCGTTGCAAAAGCAAATGTACAAGGAGGGGGAGATAAAAATTGAGTATCGATTAAGTGTCCTGAAGGGAAAGATGATACTGTGGTTTCACAGTAGTTTGTACTGCTGCTGTACTAAGAGGTCCTACCTTGTCTTACATCCAAAAACATGGCTTTTTAAAATTTGGATAAATTTCCTGATCTGGCTTGCTGTCTGTGGGAGGGGCAGTAGAGAGGAGGATCAGACAAGACAGTGAGAATGGGGCTGCCTATGGCAGCAGTCCTGGTTTATGCTGGCTTAAAGGGGTTGTGAAACTGTAGCGTAGTGTAGTAGCAGGTGTGAGCCATTGACAAAACCCTGTTTCTATAGTGTTTTGACTCGAGCAAAGTAGAACATGTCAAAATAGACGGGATGTGAAAATATATATTCAGTTTTATTGTTCGTGAACACGTAGACTGATGTAGTCTGCTGACATTTGGCTTTAGAAATATTTTAAGGAGCTTTACTAAGCAGACATTTTTTTAAAGACTTTCTCTTTGTGTCGCATATACTATAGCACTTTTGAAATGCCAGGTTTTGACACTGTCATTTCAGGGGTACAGTTTCTCATTGAGAACTAGGTTCTACGCATAAGGGTATATTGGACAAATAACAAAGATTTAAAGTTGTGAGTGGAAGCAACCTTGCGTTGCTTTTTGTATTACTACTGTTTATGTATATGACCCTTTAAGAACATTTACTTTAAAAGAAGATAAGAATGACCAGGTTAGGTCTTAAGTGAGGTGTGTCACTTAGACTGCCAAGCAGGGACCAAGTTATATTATGATTGGAGCTATAAACAAAAGTGCAACTGTCTTTTTGTAACTGTCTGTAATTTTTTTTCCCGGGAGCGAAACCCCATCTCCTTTCTTGGGGAAAGACAGAGCAGACAGTGATCACTGGAAATGGTTGTGTTGGTGTGAGTCTAGCCTATCACTTGGCTAAGGCTGGCTTGAAGGATGTCATTCTGCTGGAAAAATTGGAGCTCACTGCAGGATCTATTTGGCATGCAGTAAGAAATGTTTTGTTAATCTCTCAGATTAACAGCAGTTTGTATATCTAACCGTGGTAGAAGTTTCATTACCCTTTATATTCCCTGGCTTTCCGGAGATTAACTATCATCTTGGTTATTTTATAGATCCAAACTTTAGCACCGAGTTCTGTATAGCTTTGCTGTATGAGTTTTGAAAAGTTGGTTCAGCTATCCATACTACACTTTTCTCATTTGTAAAAACTGGGACAAATACTGTATTTTGAAATTACTGTAAGGTAACTGTTAATATTATACATTTTTGGCAGTTAACTGGATTTAGACTTTAAACTTTAGTTTAACTTGAACTTTTTAAACTTAAGGTTTCATTTCTAAAGTAATATCTAGTTTATACGGTAGACTTTATCATTGGAAGTGGTTGCACTGGCATGCATAAACCAGAAATGTGAATTTTTGCATTATTGTATATGCAATTGTTTCTTTATATATGTGCCATCTTGAAAGAGAGGTGATCAAGAAGCAACGGTGGATGAATTGGCTGGCCAACTCCGACAATACGAAGAAAGTCTCTCTTCCTCCCTACGGGCCTGCATCTCGGCTGTGGAGAAACTGCCCGACGTGCTAGCTGAGCAATTGTCCCGGGAGTTCCAGCGATTCAAAGAGGACATGTCCTACTCCTCACCTGTACAGACCAGTATCTCAGCCAGTAGGAGTAAGCGTCCCTCTCTTCAAGGGAGACGATATAGTGGATATACACCACGGGCCACCCTGTGGTTTTAGCTGCGTGACCACGGCGAGGACATGAGGAAGTGGGATGGAAAAATCTACCTCGACCCGAGAGGCACGAGTATGTGAGTTGCAAGGAAAAACAATAACACAAGAGGGTTCTTCCAGGAAAATTGCTGCTCCAGTTTCCAGTGAGCAGCTCCCCAGACAGAGCAGAAGGGCTGATTTTGCTTCCGATCTTAATAAAGGGACTTTTGATTCGCATTGACAAGAAGTGAGTAACGAGTGCTGTGACCAGGACTAGAGGGGCCCTGCCTCCAGCCAGGTGGAGGAAAGGGACAACCGGGTGTACTGGACCGTGTGGATTCGATGGCCTGGCACATCAGACCCACAGGAGTAGAAGGCTCTAGTGGACACGGGTGCACAGTGTACCCTCATGCCATCAAGCTATGAAGGGGCAGAACCCATCTGTATTTCTGGAGTGACAGGGGGATCCTAACAGCTGACTGTATTGGAGGCTGAAGCGAGCCTAGGCGGGAACGAGTGGCAGAAGCACCCCATTGTGACTGCCCCAGAGGCTCCGTGCATCCTTGGCATAGACTACCTCAGCAGAGGGTATTTCAAAGACCCAAAAGGGTACCGGTGGGCTTTTGGCATAGCTGCCTTGGAGACGGAGGAAATTAAACAGCTGTCTACCCTGCCCGGTCTCTCGAAGGACCCTTCTATTGTGGGGTTGCTGAGGGTCAAAGAACAACAGGTGCCAATCGCTACCACAACAGTGCACCGGCAGCAATATCGCACCAACAGAGACTCCCTGATTCCCATCCATAAGCTGATTCGTCAACCGGAGAGCCAAGGAGTGAGCAGCAAGACTCGCTCACCTTTTCACAGTCCCATATGGCCAGTGCGAAAGTCTAATGGAGAGTGGAGACTAGCAGTAGACTATCGGGGCCTGAAGGAAGTCTCGCTGCCGCTGAGCGCTGCCGTGCCGGACATGCTAGAACTTCAATACGAACTGCAGTCAAAGGCAGCCAAGTGGTATGCCACCATTGACATCGCGAATGCGTTTTTCTCAATCCCTTCGGTGGCAGAGTGCAGGCCACAGTTTGCTTTCACTTGGAGGGGCGTCCAGTACACCTGGAATCGACTGCCCCAGGGGTGGAAACACAGCCCCACCATTTGCCATGGACTGATCCAGACTGCTTTGGAACAGGGTGGGGCTCCGGAACACCTGCAGTACATTGATGACGTCATTGTGTGGGGCAACACAGCAGCAGAAGAGGTTTTTGAGAAAGGGAAGCAAATAGTCCAAATCCTTCTGGAGGCCGGCTTTGCCATAAAACCAAGTAAGGTCAAGGGACCTGCACAGGAGATCCAGTTTTTAGGCATAAAATGGCAAGATGGGTGTCATCAGAGCCCAATGGATGCGATCAACAAAATAACGGCCATGTCCCCACCAACCAGCAAAAAGGAAACGCAAGCTTCCTTGGGCGTCGTGGGTTTTTGGAGAATGCGTATTCCAAATTACAGTTTGATCGTAAGCCCTCTCTATCAAGTGACCCGGAAGAAGAACGATTTCAAATGGGGCCCTGAGCAACGAGAAGCCTTTGAACAAATTAAACGGGAGATAGTCCACGCAGTAGCCCTTGGGCCAGTCCGGGCAGGACAAGATGTAAAAAAAATGTGCTCTACACCGCAGCCGGGGAGAACGGCCCTACCTGGAGCCTCTGGCAGAAAGCACCGGGGGAGACTCGAGGTCGACCCCTAGGAGTCGGGGATACAGAGGATTCGAGGCTGGCTATACTCCAACTGAAAAAACGATATGAGCAGCATATGAAGGGGTTCGAGCCGCTTCGGAAGTGGTCGGCACTGAAGCACAGCTCCTCCTGGTCCCCTCTACGCGTCATGCAACTGATGCTACGTGGAGTAAGTGGGTCGCACTGATCACACAACGGGCCCGAATAGGAATCCCCAGTCGCCCAGGAATCTTGGAAGTGATCATGGACTGGCCAGAAGGCAAGGATTTCGGAATATCGCCAGAGGTGACGCGTGCTGAGGAGGCCCCACCGTATAATAAACTGCCAGAAAATGAGAAGCACTATGCCCTGTTCACTGATGGGTCCTGTCGTCTTGCGGAGAAGCATCGGAGGTGGAAAGCTGCTGTATGGAGTCCTGTACGACAAGTTGCAGAAACTGCTGAAGGAGAAGGTGAATCGAGTCACTTTGCTGGTCAATGTCCGACTTAAGCCAAATTTGGAAGAAACTAACATATGCAATCGGTATGTAAATTTGACTATGAGTCAATCATCTTATCCCCATAAATAGTGAGCAGCCCAAGAGCCCTTTAAGCTCTCCTGCACGGCAGCGAGCTGCACGCCAGGATCTCCCCTTGAGTAGGGACACCTCTCAAGGTTCCTCCTTGAGGTTGAGAGATTCCTTGCCACGACAGATCCTCGGTAAGTGACTAATAGCATGCTAAACTTTTGAAGTCTTAGCTAAGTGATATAAAGGATTTATTGCGCATATATAATCCTTTAGACATAAACCGTTGACCAAGTCTGGGACTAGGATTGGATCCAGCCGCACCTAGACTTCTCTCTGAGAAGGAGTTTAGAAAGCAAGGGAGTCCTCTCTGAACCTCATGACTCAATGACTCAATGGGAGGGTCTCCCTGACAGTCTTGTCTGTAGGTGGACACATTGCCATAAATTAGCCCTTGGCTATTGCATTGTTATCTGTCTCCCCCGAATCCACTTTGAGCTGGATGCATCCATCATGACTGCCACTGGTGATTATCGCTTGAGCAGGGTTACGGGAAAAGGTCAAGTGGGGGGGGGGGGTGTCAGGGGAAGCACACCGCCACAATCACAGATACTTAATTTGATAATTGATCATGCTTAGAATCTTCAGCAATACAGGAAAAGCAATGAGGATTAATTGGACAGCAAAAGACAAATTTCCTGACACTCTCCTAAGGTGTTGTCTTGATTGGAAATCAAATTCCTTGCCTGGTAAGACAGCTTTGGAAGTCACAAACAAATCCTGACGTTTTCTTGGCTCAGTGCAGATTTTTGTCACCTTAATATTTATCAGACTCAAGCTAAGACCTCTTGAGCATTGGCTAGACATGGTATGTTTACCCCTTAATCACATAACTGAGTAATTTAGGTCCGTTACTCAATCTATTCTTAGCCTTTCAGAGAATGTATTTAGAAATTTTACCATCCAAAGTGTGACCCGAGGACAGCGTTGGCTCTGCTTACAATAGTCTGTTATGCTCATCTCAGCCAGCATATAATACAATGACACAAGCCCTGCAGAATCTTGCAGGTGTCAGATGGCCTGGAAACATACTGGAAATATGAGTGATTCATCCAGCGTTCAAAGTTTTTCTCCCTCAGGCCAAAGGAACAACAGCTTACATGTTTATGGGAAATGCCAGGATTGCACACTAAAAAGCTAAGTGGTCTTCAATCCATTCTTTTCACCCAAAATATATTTCACCCAGATATCCTCAGATAAATCTTTTTCCATACATTCAAATTATTTTAGTATAGGCCTGGTGTGATCTTGCAGACAGACCAGGACTGTCAGCCTATCGATCTCTCCATTGGTATATCAGGGATAGAGAGGATGGAACCTCTAAGGCTACTTAAAAACATCTGAATTGTTTTCTTGTCATACGTTCCACTGATTAATCAGAAGGCAGACTGTATTCACTACCACAGGAACTATAATTTCCATTTTTTAGATTCATGTAGGTATTTTGTCTGTTATAACTGAATGTGTTTGTGGCTTCCCCTGTCTAGTTACAAATGTTCTTGATTGACTGAGCTGAAGTGTGGATGTGGCTAAACATATTGCTTCCTCTTTCCTTGAATAACATCTTCCAATGCTCCACTATAGTCTTGATATTGCTGCACAGCTCAGTACACTGTATTCAGAGCCAAGTAGGCATTTCCTTTATAAATCTATTTTGAGGAATCTCAAAATATTATGACTTGACGTTTTCACTCTTGTCCTCAAAGAAAATATGATTTTTGGGGAACTGCTTAATAAAATTATCTTTGTTTAATTATGAGATATTAAGCATGACAAAAAAAAATATTAAAGTTAGAAATATTGCTTGCATTTTTGCACTTAACGCAAAAATCAAATACTTTTAAAAACCTCTTAATTTCTCACAGCTACAAATTGTTCTTTCTGTCACCAGGATAATTTTCCCTATCCCCATGTACTTGGGTGGAGCACCTTAGAATATGGTTTCTGTAACCAAACAAATTGAAGAATTGCTTTGTAAACAACTAGAGAGCTGCAAGCACCATCATTCCTAACTCATCCAGCCTGCAAGACAGGACTGCTCCAATTGTCTCTCATGTTGCAAACTGTTTTTTATCTCCCACAGAGACTACTGATTACTTTCATAAAATTTTGTAAAATTATTATTACTTAAACTTAGAATTTTCTCACTACAATGTCACATTTAAATTGGAAACTTAGGTTTTGTATCATCTGAGCTTTCAAAGAGGGATTCTTGAGTATTACCAACATAATTTTTCTCCATTAAGTTCATTCTGCCTTTCACGTAATCAGACAAACTAACTTTGTCGGTGTATTTGTTTGCCCAAAAGGGAGAAGATTAACTTTTATGAATGATTCCTTTCAAAGAAAGATTGATTTATATTTAAAATACTGGGTCCCCTCAGCAGTAAGTGAGAGATTACATTACATGTACAGTTTATCACACATTTGTAAAGCTTACCACATAGTAATAACTCCTGGTTTCAGCTGGGATGGAGCTAATTTTCTTCCTAGTAGCTGGCATAGTGCTCTGTTTTGGATTTAGGATGAGAATAATGTTGATAACACACTGATGTTTTAGTTGTTGCTAAGTAGGGCTTACACTAGTCAAGGACTTTTCAGCTTCCCATGCTCTGCCAGGTGCACAAGAAGCTGGGAGGGGGCCCAGCCAGGACAGCTGACCCAGACTGGCCAAAGGGCTATTCCGTACCGTATGACGTCATGCTCAGTATATAAACTGGAGGGAGTTGGCTGGGGGACAGTGATCGCTGCTCAGGGATGGGCTGGGCATCAGCCAGCAGGTGGTGAGCAATTGCATTGCACTTGTAAGAGCAATATGTTTATTGATAACAAAGTTTGATAGTAAATGCGACAGTGGTTTAACAAGATTTGATGGCAAGATATACTTGATTATTTACTGCATGGGGACAGGGTCAGACAAGACTGTCAGGGAGACCCTCCCATTGAGTCATGAGGTTCAGAGAGGACTCCCTTGCTTTCTAAACTCCTTCTCAGAGAGAAGTCTAGGTGCGGCTGGATCCAATCCTAGTCCCAGACTTGGTCAACGGTTTATGTCTAAAGGATTATATATGCGCAATAAATCCTTTATATCACTTAGCTAAGACTTCAAAAGTTTAGCATGCTATTAGTCACTTACCGAGGATCTGTCGTGGCAAGGAATCTCTCAACCTCAAGGAGGAACCTTGAGAGGTGTCCCTACTCAAGGGGAGATCCTGGCGTGCAGCTCGCTGCCGTGCAGGAGAGCTTAAAGGGCTCTTGGGCTGCTCACTATTTATGGGGATAAGATGATTGACTCATAGTCAAATTTACATACCGATTGCATATGTTAGTTTCTTCCAAATTTGGCTTAAGTCGGACATTGACCAGCAAAGTGACTCGATTCACCTTCTCCTTCAGCAGTTTCTGCAACTTGTCGTACAGGACTCCATACAGCAGCTTTCCACCTCCGATGCTTCTCCGCAAGACGACAGGACCCATCAGTGAACAGGGCATAGTGCTTCTCATTTTCTGGCAGTTTATTATACGGTGGGGCCTCCTCAGCACGCGTCACCTCTGGCGATATTCCGAAATCCTTGCCTTCTGGCCAGTCCATGATCACTTCCAAGATTCCTGGGCGACTGGGGATTCCTATTCGGGCCCGTTGTGTGATCAGTGCGACCCACTTACTCCACGTAGCATCAGTTGCATGACGTGTAGAGGGGACCAGGAGGAGCTGTGCTTCAGTGCCGACCACTTCCGAAGCGGCTCGAACCCCTTCATATGCTGCTCATATCGTTTTTTCAGTTGGAGTATAGCCAGCCTCGAATCCTCTGTATCCCCGACTCCTAGGGGTCGACCTCGAGTCTCCCCCGGTGCTTTCTGCCAGAGGCTCCAGGTAGGGCCGTTCTCCCCGGCTGCGGTGTAGAGCACATTTTTTTTACATCTTGTCCTGCCCGGACTGGCCCAAGGGCTACTGCGTGGACTATCTCCCGTTTAATTTGTTCAAAGGCTTCTCGTTGCTCAGGGCCCCATTTGAAATCGTTCTTCTTCCGGGTCACTTGATAGAGAGGGCTTACGATCAAACTGTAATTTGGAATACGCATTCTCCAAAAACCCACGACGCCCAAGGAAGCTTGCGTTTCCTTTTTGCTGGTTGGTGGGGACATGGCCGTTATTTTGTTGATCGCATCCATTGGGCTCTGATGACACCCATCTTGCCATTTTATGCCTAAAAACTGGATCTCCTGTGCAGGTCCCTTGACCTTACTTGGTTTTATGGCAAAGCCGGCCTCCAGAAGGATTTGGACTATTTGCTTCCCTTTCTCAAAAACCTCTTCTGCTGCTGTGTTGCCCCACACAATGACGTCATCAATGTATTGCAGGTGTTCCGGAGCCCCACCCTGTTCCAAAGCAGTCTGGATCAGTCCATGGCAAATGGTGGGGCTGTGTTTCCACCCCTGGGGCAGTCGATTCCAGGTGTACTGGACGCCCCTCCAAGTGAAAGCAAACTGCGGCCTGCACTCTGCCACCGAAGGGATTGAGAAAAACGCATTCGCGATGTCAATGGTGGCATACCACTTGGCTGCCTTTGACTGCAGTTCGTATTGAAGTTCTAGCATGTCCGGCACGGCAGCGCTCAGCGGCAGCGAGACTTCCTTCAGGCCCCGATAGTCTACTGCTAGTCTCCACTCTCCATTAGACTTTCGCACTGGCCATATGGGACTGTGAAAAGGTGAGCGAGTCTTGCTGCTCACTCCTTGGCTCTCCGGTTGACGAATCAGCTTATGGATGGGAACCAGGGAGTCTCTGTTGGTGCGATATTGCTGCCGGTGCACTGTTGTGGTAGCGATTGGCACCTGTTGTTCTTTGACCCTCAGCAACCCCACAATAGAAGGGTCCTTCGAGAGACCGGGCAGGGTAGACAGCTGTTTAATTTCCTCCGTCTCCAAGGCAGCTATGCCAAAAGCCCACCGGTACCCTTTTGGGTCTTTGAAATACCCTCTGCTGAGGTAGTCTATGCCAAGGATGCACGGAGCCTCTGGGGCAGTCACAATGGGGTGCTTCTGCCACTCGTTCCCGCCTAGGCTCGCTTCAGCCTCCAATACAGTCAGCTGTTAGGATCCCCCTGTCACTCCAGAAATACAGATGGGTTCTGCCCCTTCATAGCTTGATGGCATGAGGGTACACTGTGCACCCGTGTCCACTAGAGCCTTCTACTCCTGTGGGTCTGATGTGCCAGGCCATCGAATCCACACGGTCCAGTACACCCGGTTGTCCCTTTCCTCCACCTGGCTGGAGGCAGGGCCCCTCTAGTCCTGGTCACAGCACTCGTTACTCACTTCTTGTCAATGCGAATCAAAAGTCCCTTTATTAAGATCGGAAGCAAAATCAGCCCTTCTGCTCTGTCTGGGGAGCTGCTCACTGGAAACTGGAGCAGCAATTTTCCTGGAAGAACCCTCTTGTGTTATTGTTTTTCCTTGCAACTCACATACTCGTGCCTCTCGGGTCGAGGTAGATTTTTCCATCCCACTTCCTCATGTCCTCGCCGTGGTCACGCAGCTAAAACCACAGGGTGGCCCGTGGTGTATATCCACTATATCGTCTCCCTTGAAGAGAGGGACGCTTACTCCTACTGGCTGAGATACTGGTCTGTACAGGTGAGGAGTAGGACATGTCCTCTTTGAATCGCTGGAACTCCCGGGACAATTGCTCAGCTAGCACGTCGGGCAGTTTCTCCACAGCCGAGATGCAGGCCCGTAGGGAGGAAGAGAGACTTTCTTCGTATTGTCGGAGTTGGCCAGCCAATTCATCCACCGTTGCTTCTTGATCACCTCTCTTTCAAGATGGCACATATATAAAGAAACAATTGCATATACAATAATGCAAAAATTCACATTTCTGGTTTATGCATGCCAGTGCAACCACTTCCAATGATAAAGTCTACCGTATAAACTAGATATTACTTTAGAAATGAAACCTTAAGTTTAAAAAGTTCAAGTTAAACTAAAGTTTAAAGTCTAAATCCAGTTAACTGCCAAAAATGTATAATATTAACAGTTACCTTACAGTAATTTCAAAATACAGTATTTGTCCCAGTTTTTACAAATGAGAAAAGTGTAGTATGGATAGCTGAACCAACTTTTCAAAACTCATACAGCAAAGCTATACAGAACTCGGTGCTAAAGTTTGGATCTATAAAATAACCAAGATGATAGTTAATCTCCGGAAAGCCAGGGAATATAAAGGGTAATGAAACTTCTACCACGGTTAGATATACAAACTGCTGTTAATCTGAGAGATTAACAAAACATTTCTTACTGCATGCCAAATAGATCCTGCAGTGAGCTCCAATTTTTCCAGCAGAATGACATCCTTCAAGCCAGCCTTAGCCAAGTGATAGGCTAGACTCACACCAACACAACCATTTCCAGTGATCACTGTCTGCTCTGTCTTTCCCCAAGAAAGGAGATGGGGTTTCGCTCCCGGGAAAAAAAATTACAGACAGTTACAAAAAGACAGTTGCACTTTTGTTTATAGCTCCAATCATAATATAACTTGGTCCCTGCTTGGCAGTCTAAGTGACACACCTCACTTAAGACCTAACCTGGTCATTCTTATCTTCTTTTAAAGTAAATGTTCTTAAAGGGTCATATACATAAACAGTAGTAATACAAAAAGCAACGCAAGGTTGCTTCCACTCACAACTTTAAATCTTTGTTATTTGTCCAATATACCCTTATGCGTAGAACCTAGTTCTCAATGAGAAACTGTACCCCTGAAATGACAGTGTCAAAACCTGGCATTTCAAAAGTGCTATAGTATATGCGACACAAAGAGAAAGTCTTTAAAAAAATGTCTGCTTAGTAAAGCTCCTTAAAATATTTCTAAAGCCAAATGTCAGCAGACTACATCAGTCTACGTGTTCACGAACAATAAAACTGAATATATATTTTCACATCCCGTCTATTTTGACATGTTCTACTTTGCTCGAGTCAAAACACTATAGAAACAGGGTTTTGTCAATGGCTCACACCTGCTACTACACTACGCTACAGTTTCACAACCCCTTTAAGCCAGCATAAACCAGGACTGCTGCCATAGGCAGCCCCATTCTCACTGTCTTGTCTGATCCTCCTCTCTACTGCCCCTCCCACAGACAGCAAGCCAGATCAGGAAATTTATCCAAATTTTAAAAAGCCATGTTTTTGGATGTAAGACAAGGTAGGACCTCTTAGTACAGCAGCAGTACAAACTACTGTGAAACCACAGTATCATCTTTCCCTTCAGGACACTTAATCGATACTCAATTTTTATCTCCCCCTCCTTGTACATTTGCTTTTGCAACGCCTCTGGCAAAAGGCTGTCTAACGTGTAACTAGTCTTCCACCCATCCTCCATTCAGAAATCAAAGCTATTAGTTGCATGTATTATGAATGAAGATCTTTTAAAATAATATGACATGTTAAATGCAAATGCAGGAGGAATATGCACCATGCGGCAACGAATGAAAAGGAAAATAAATGGGAGCACTGGACACCACAGGTTTTCTGTATTTGACCCATACACACTTCTACGTGTTCTTTTTTGAGATTACATATTCATTTTTGCAAGTTAACAGTAACCTGTTTACTAGCCAGATGCGAGACACTTACCCCAGCTCCTCTATCAAATTTTATGAGGATAGTTAATCAAGGTCAAGCGTGGTTTTCTCATGCTTCTTTTATGCTTTGAATTTGAGACTTCCTCACATGACTTTCCCTTCGGCTGGGGCTGCACGGCTAGAAGGCGCGTCCCCTGGGTGGTGGATAGGGGATCCCTCTCTGGAGGGTGCACCGGATAAAATTGAAGAAGGTGCCGCGAACCAGCGCAGCCTAAGGGAAGGCCACCCTGACAGAAAAACCACTGGCCCTCCAAGTCATGGGGGTTGGGCAGGAGGCCAACTACCTCCTCCCGGAAGAAGAAGAAAAAAAAAAAAAAAAAAAAAAAAGCAGCAGAAACGACGAGCATCAACTCGGAGATGGAGAAAATCAGTAATGAAGTGAGGAGGAGGAGATGGAACTGGATCGGTCGTGTCTTGAGGAAAAAACCAACAGAAGACTGCGCTGTGGCCCTTGGGACTCCAGAGCACGCAGCCGCAGACCGATCGAAGTGGAAGAACGATGTTCGCGCCTTGTGTGCCTCCTGGCACTGAGAGAATTCAGATCAGATCAGATCACATGACTTTCAGCTCTTTTCAAACGTTTTCTTTCAAACGCAGGAGCCTGGTAAGAATCCGGGGAGCACCTTTCCTGTGAACTACGCGGTTCACCCAGATGTTTGCTCGTGCCAGGTAAAATAGGTCATTTTGTGCTCATCGCTATGGCCCAGAACACAACAGGAGGGATCTCTCTATACCAGGTCAGCTACTTACCCCGGGCTGAGTCTGGTCTTTGACAGAGAAATGCGAGGCACGGGGGGAGGGGGGGGTGGGAAATGCACCTCCTGCCCACAAGGAGAGGCCTTCGCGGCCCGGTGACCCTGACCGGCACCTGGTGGAGCACTGCAGGCCGGCAGAAGGAGCTGTATTCCCCTTACCTTCCCCCCCCCGCCCCCCGCCAGATAGCTTTACACTTCTGGGGCCGCGCCCTGGGGCAGCACCGCCCGCGCGGAGGCCACGCGCTGAGAGCCGTGACCGTTAACAGCTCCTCTGCCAGCGCCTCCCCACCGCATCCCGCCCGGAGCTCCTCACCGCCCCCGCGCCCAGCCCGGCCCGGCCCGCGCGTGCCCGCGCCGCCGCCGAGGGGCCGCAGGGCAGCCGCGGCGGCGGCGGGGGGGGGGGTCGGGCCGGCCGCCGCGGCGGGAGGTCGCAGCCGTCGCAGGGCTCTCCGCAGCACCGCGCTCATCCCGCGCGCAGCCCGCCCGCAGCAGGGATGGAGAGCGCTGGCCAGCCCCTTGGCCGAGGGGGCAGCCCGGAGGAGCTACCGGGCGCCTCCCGATCCCCACCCCCAGTGCTCGTCCCCGAGCCAGGCGGGGGCGGTGGCGGGAGGGGGCGGGTCAGTCCCGGGCCGTGCCAGGGCGCCCCGCGGAGGCAGGGGCCGGGCCGGCCGGGGGTGTCGCTCGCAGCGCTGCTCACCGCGGCCCGCCTCCTCCCCGCGTTATAAAAGTGCGGGCTGAGCGCTCGGGTTATCTTCTGCTTCGTGCCGAGTCGTCTGGGTAGTCTCAGGTAGCCAGCGTCCTTTGGCGAGGAAAATGCTGCCGATCAGGAAGACCACGAAACAGGGCAAAAGGATAATTCCCCCACCTCCCTCCCCTGCTCGGCCCCGGTCCCCTGCTCTCGGCGGGCCCGTTCCCCTGTCCGGCGTGGGGGCAGCGGCGGGCGCTGGGAGGGGTGCCCCTGCCGCGGTGCGGGCGCTGCCCTAGCGGGACCACGCGGTAGGGCAGAGGCAGCCTCGCGCCGGTGCTGCGAGGCGCGCAGGCGGGGAGCGGCGGGAGCTTCCCAGCGGCACAGGGCAGAGCTCGACTCTGGGTCGGGCTGGGGCTCCGCTGTACCCGGCCGCCTCTCCCGCCCCCTCGGGGTCCTGCCCGGAGGCTTTCCTGGGGAGCTGCTGCAAAACTGGCACAACCCGCAAACCGCACTTAACCTCCAAGTAAGGTACTCGGTATTTCTGCGGGTAAGGGCATATTGTGAAAAGCTAAAGTAAAGACGTAATAATAACTATACCTATTCAGCATCAAACCATTAAAGACATTTGGACACTGTTATGAGATAGATAGATTAGATTCAACTTAATGCTGTAACAGCTCACAGAATCTTGATTTCTCTCAACACATAGACTGAAGCCACCAAAGTTCAAAACCATTTTGCTTAATATTATTTGATATGCAAACTAAGCAGTGCTCACAACACATTAAAATTGTAAATATTGTAAGCATAAACCTTCATTGGATGGGATTCCTGTCTCCAGCGTCCTGACAACTCTAAAAGCCCCAAATTGCTCTTCCCTTTATTTATATGACTGAATACCAACAGTGTTTGTAATAGGAGCGCAGTCTCCAATATATGCATGCCCTTCGCACTCTCATTTAGCTAAAGAAATAAGCCAGTATAAAAGGTTATTCAGGCATCAGCCATTCTGGCCATCAAGATAAACATTTGAGCAATATCTAAATCAGACTCTCTGACATATACCAGTACTGCTACCCTGCAGTGCTGCTTGGGAGGGTCAGTGGAATCATGTATTCTACCTTCTGTTTGGAAGGACAGTATTATTAGTAGGACACTGGACACTTCTTACTCAGAACTGTTTTTATTTGGTTTTATATGTAGCATATAAGTCTAGAGTAAGAGAACAGAAGGATATGGGAAGAAGTCTATGAACTCTATGCCTTTCAGGTAGCTCAGTTATAAAGGAAGGAGGTGAGGAGGTATTTGTTCTGCTGCTTATTTTTTGGCACATGCCACCTAACTTCAGACACCTAGCAGAAGGCAATTGCCCTAGGTTCTCCTACAGGCAATGGACAGAGATAAGCCTTTCTTGAGGGCTCACTTAAGATCTGAATAGTTATTTTGAGATGCTTTTTTTCTCTCCACCGATGGAAAGATAGGATATAGGTAGACCAAGCAGGCTTTTCACTTATATGGTTCGGTTACATTCTTAAAGTTGGTTGGGGGAATATCTTCATACAGTCATTTGCACTCCTTCCGTGGATAGATGTATGGACTGTGGTGCAACTTTGTTCATGGTAGCAAAAGTGAAGCAGTGAAAAGATGGCTCAAAAAAGCCCTGGTTAGCTTTTTACAGATACTATTTCTTGTTATTTAATACCAGATCTGTGTACTACTGGATCACTTGACAGTACAATTTTGATCTGGATTGGGCATGAGCACACAGTTGTAGTTCTCTGGGGCAGAACAAAACAATGTTGATGCTGAACTCATGCTAGCTATATGCTGTTTGAACCAATGGTATTTTATCCAGTATAGATAAAGTAAAAATGGTGTGAAGAGATGATATCAGACCTATAATAAAGTCCGCAAAAAAGTTATTTCCATTTTGAGCCAATCTGAACTGACAAAGTAAGTTTAAGCACTTTGTGCTTTATAGTTATGTCACCTGCTATTAGATGCCCTGATGCTAGGTTTAATATATCACAATATATTATATATTAAGATACCACAATCTATTCAGTCATGGCTTATGTTGCTTCTGTGTGTCAAAAGTGAAGATTATTTTAAAGTGCAGTTTAAAAAAGCTAGAACTGTGAAGGGAAACTGCTGTTAAATCCTAGAAGGGACTTGAAAAAAAAAACCTGTTGATTGTAGTGCATTTAAATATATCTATATATTGTGTCAACATGTATCTATTGTAATGTAATCTTCAGTTAACAAGCAACAACTGAGGTTGCTTATACATTTAAGATTTTTTTTTTTTGTTTTCCCCTCTGCACTCCTGTTCTCTGCATATTAAACTTCTGAAGCAGGCTCTGTCTGTAAAAGATTCCTTGGCAGGCAGAGGAAGCAGGGACTCAACCAGTGATCCCTTGGGTGCCTTTCTCTGGCCCCATTTGAGGCATTCTGTTACAACTGCAAATTAGTTAATTGCAAACACAATCTTTACAAAGCCTCCTGACATTTACACTTACAACAGAATTGCCCTAATAGACAGGCACGACTTGTAGACTTATTGAAAATTACTGAGTTTTGGAGACTGAGTATTGTAGATTGAGTTTTGCCCTGGTCCTGCTGAAATAAAGATAAAAGCTTGCACTTTTTCTTAACGTTGTAAAGT
This sequence comes from Platalea leucorodia, assembly GCF_965183815.1. Lineage (NCBI taxonomy): Eukaryota > Metazoa > Chordata > Aves > Pelecaniformes > Threskiornithidae > Platalea > Platalea leucorodia. The sequence goes on along the minus strand of NC_138859.1, from coordinate 13,188,376 downwards.
TAATTACGTCAATATTTTGGAAAGTCCAGAATGTGCAATGGAATGTGATGCAGACATCTGCAAGCCAACACTTGGCCTAGCTCATATATCTGCACAGCAACACTGTGCAGAGAAGCCCCATCACCTTGCTGCTATGTCAGTGCCTGGGCCAAAAACGCCGACCCTCTCAGCCAGGCTTTGTGGCCTCCAAGTAGCCTTACACTGCTATGCTTGGTACTGGAACTGGCATAGTTGGCACAGTGCACCTTCTTGTTGGAAAGGCATACTCTCATGCTGCCTAAAGGGCAGTGCTGAGATGTTATAAGTGTTTTTCTTTCCTGGATGTATGGTGTGAGATAATTGAATGAATGAAGGAGAAATTATCAAGAAAGATAATCTACTAAAGGTTGGAGGCTAATTGTTAAAAAACCCTTCCTCTCAACACAAAAAAACACACTCAACTCTATGTCCGCAAGGTGCTTTTTTTTCCCCTACTCCCTCAAATTTCATCTACTGAAACGCTAGTAGGCCATCAGGAAAAGATAACTATGGACAGCAATTTCAGTCTTACCTTTGATTTTTTAAAATCTTTTTCTGTACCCACTACCTTTGTTAATGTAATGGGTCTGCATTAATCCACTTTTTAAAGTCAAATAGAATTATGTTTGTAATCTACTGGCAGAATTTAGTACTATTTAGTATAACAGCAAGGTACTTTTTTGAAAATTTGAACAATCCAATGAAGCAATGAAAGGAATACAAAAAATAATATGTATTAGGTGCAATCAATATATTTTGTATTCATGTTTTTCATTTTACAAAAAAAAATAATTACCACTTTCCTTGTGTTAGTGTAGAGTTCAAGGCAGAAGCAAGGTTAATCACAGGGTGCTGTAAGGTTTGTAATTTGGCATCTTAAAACATTTCTGGGCTGTGCAAAAGAAGCAGGATTTTCTTTCATTTTGTAAGTCTAGGTAAGGAAACCCAGGCCAGTGAAAAGTCTGTCAGAAAATGGAGGCCAGCATTCTGAGATGTGTCTTATTTGCTAGGAAAATGTTACATGCTTACTTTTTTTGATGCTTGTTGTGCCATCTTGTGTCACAAGCTACTTGTGCTGAGGCTCTGTCATGATGGCATTTGTAGCTAAAGAGCAAATGAGCTAATGAAGAGGTCAGTGATACTAGTGTTTCATTTTAAAAAGTTTCACATATATTTTACAGGAGAATTTGAGACTGTGTTTTACTTTCATAGGAATGGAATTAGACCATTGACTTCTAGTTCTGGGGACTATATCTCTGGAATACAATAAACTGAATAATTAAAAGTCTTATGTAATATATATGCATATATTAACGCCTTATGTTGTAAAACAGATCACCTACTATTCTTTAAAGAGAATTTCAAGAAGGAAATGGATTACTTCTTATTATTATGGCAAAGATGTTTCTGGTAGCCCACAAATAATTATATCTGCTTTGCAAATACAGGAAATGTCAACAAAGGAAGCCCACAAAACTGAAGAACTGTAATTATTAACCTTTCTTCCTGCTTTCTGCAGGGTATTCTAGAGCGTTTAGATGCTGGAGAATTTGTGATTGGAGATGGAGGATTCGTCTTTGCTCTTGAAAAGAGGGGGTATGTAAAAGCTAGGCCTTGGACTCCCGAAGCAACGGTAGAACACCCAGAAGCAGGTCAGTTTTACTGGGAAATGGTGATTCTATAGTGAAGGTAAACATGGTTGGATAAATAATAAATATATAGGAACTTGTAGTGGGTTGCTTGACAATGTAGAATTACACACTGTTAAGAATAGTCTAAGAATCTATAGACCCCCTAATCATCGTACCCCTTATTCTTGCTCTAACACTGGTCAAAAGCAGTTGGTTGGGAAAGAATATGAGTAGTGCAAACATACAGTGATACCTCTCCAGAATGCTTTCCCAGTCTTCAGTAATTTGTAACCCAGGGACTTTTTGACACAGATATGGTATCTTTGTATTTAATAACATTCAGTGATTTCTCTCTCATGGACATGTCCAGTCTGTCCTTGAGCTGATATCAAGTTTATCCTTCACAACATCTTGTGACAAAAAATTCTGCAGTTAACTATCTGTTTTGTTGTGTTCTGACCATTATAAATGAATACAGTTTGTTTATTAATTCCTTCAGGAAAACGGCAGCTTTTAATAAACAATGGAATGGAAGAGGAGTATTTAATGTATCTGGCTCCACTGTGAAATGAGGATTGATAAACCTCATAAGAACCTAAGAATTGCAATAAAATTGCATCAGTTGCTGTGCCAAGGGTGTTAACTCAACTTCTGCCTATCCCATTTAATGGAGTGACTGTCTACAGTGGAGGGGGGCAAAATGAGCAATCATTCTATGCCTTACAGCATAAAGATTATAGTGTTTAGCATAAATAGTGCAAAAGCAGGTGCTATTATCTATTTATGTATGCTTCATTACAATAAAGCATTTGCCCTAGTAATATCATGTGCAGTTAATCCCACAAGCTAATTCAGAATGTCCTGGGAAAAAAATTTTCTTTGTTCTGTCTTAAGTGTATGTCCTTCCAAATTAGTCTTTTTCCTCTATAAAGGGGGAAGAAGGAAGAAGAGGAGAAGGAGAAATAGAGATCTTAGCCCTCTCTATTACATTGCTTTGTACACCTTACCTATTTTTTCCCCTAATCCTTCTCAGCCTTCAAGTGTTACTTTGTGTAGCATGCCTAACTTAGGGTCATGGACAGCCTTAGATAATGCAGTGCTCCAGCAAAGGTTTAAAGGGTGATGACCTAATTTGTTGAACCTCATCTCCCAAAAATACATCCTATCACCTCTCTCTTTCTCTCCACCTGTACCTTTTTCTGCCCCTGCGCATTCCATCTTACAAATCGTAGCGCTTATACCATGCTCTTTGTTTCCCCTTTGCTTATTTCTTTTGTACCACAAAAGTCTTTGACCCTCTCCACATGCCTTCTCAGGAAGTGTAGGTCTCGGTCCATGGGGAATGCAAGACATTACCTTACATAGAGGCAGTTGCAGATGGCTTAAATAGGCTAAATTGGCACACAGATTTGTTTTAAACAAGTGATCAGTAGTCATAGGTTAGCCCCCTACTGATTTGCTAGAACATATTGCTCATGTCTGTAACATAACACTTTTATAAGCCCTTTGTAGGCTATTTATAAATACACCCTTAACTGGAAATGTGTTCATTTCTTTCAGTGCAGTGTGCTGCCTCCCCTCTGTTATTGCTCTTTGCTCCTGCATGCTCAAGGGTCATGTTATTTTGAAAGCAGGTGTAAAGAACAGAAGGACCAACTGTCTGAGCCAGCTGGTGTAAAAAACCATACAACTACCGGCCCTTCTTGTCTTTGTAAGGAATGAGGGAGGTTCTGAGATTGCAGCAAGGAATGATGGAGGGGAAAAAAAAAAAAAAGAAAGAAGAAAAAAAAAAAAGTGAGTTGAAGGCCATTATCTCCGTTACAAGGGAGGAGAAGTTTTGCCAGACTGACAAGTTTAGAAATGAGATCTAAATATTTCTTCTGAGCCAGATCAGGTATCTGAGCTACTGCTCTGTACTGAGCAATATGCATATGCACTTACTGCCCCCATCTGCTGTTAGCTTAAGTCTGTGTCTTTTGTGAAATGTCCAACTCATGGTAGATTGAAATGAAAACTCAGTGTTGTATGTCTGACTCCTAAAATGCATCAAATTTAATAATTGTTTAGCCTCATATGTGGCTGTTACCTCATTTCTCAAATAGTGGAAGAAAACATAGCTTCAGTAACATGCTAGAAGTCACACAAGAAGTAAATTAGAGTGGTTTGGGTTTTTGATAGCATCATGCAGACTACTGTGGGCTTGATAATACTAAGTGTATTCTAGTGGTAAAAATGATTTGCCTGGGATTGAATGAGATTCAGGCTGATACTTTACTTATAATGCTATTCTTTCCCTCCAAATGCAGACCCATTCAAGAGTCTGCTGTTCACATACCTGATAGTTTGGGATATAAAGTTCCTTATTCATACGTGTTAGATTATGTTTCATTTGCCTACCAATGTCTCCATCCTTATTCACACAAATCCCAAACATTCTTCTAGGAATGCAGGAACCATATTTAAAGAGCACTAACCATGGGGGTAAATAAATCTAGTTTATTATGGAAATGTCATAAAGCATTTGTGAAAATATTTGTAGATTATTTTTTCCTTTTCACATTTCCTGACTAGTGTTCATCAATGATTTTTCATGGGGGCGAATAGAAAAACAAACTACAGAACACTAGAAACATACAGAGACAGTCCTTTTAGTTGGGCTCAGTAGCCTGTTTTAATGATGTAGGAAAAAGAATACTCTCTGCACTAGGAATGTTTTGACTGTGTAAAGGCTGTAAAACTGAAATTTGATCCCGATAGTTCAGGCAAATTCCAGGGACTCTTTGAATTGTAGCTCTGCTAGAATCTATGTTCCTGGATAGTTCTTTGTGACTGCTGTGTTAAATCACAGTGTGGTTACCCAAGGCTGTAATTAGAAATGAAATACTGGTACTAGTAGAGAAAAGCAAGGGACACCACACTGTTCCTTCACTGAAAGCAGATGTGCTGCTGTGTGTGCAGATTGACTCTAGCAACTCAGACTACCGTTTGAGCCTCTCTGGCATAGAATGCTGTGTTTGTTGTAGCTGAAGGCAGTAATTTTATTCTCGTGACACATTAACATGTTTCCCTAATGACACAGATTGTCTGTAGACAATGAGGTATGATGAACCAAGACTTCAGGAAAGCTTTTCCAAACATCTGCCATAGAAACTGCAGTGTTCTCATGTCTCTATACAATATCTAGGGAATAAATTATTCCTGTATTTGCTATAAGCTGTTGAGCGTTTTAACTCTGTTTTACATGATAAGTAGTGTTCTAGAAATTATTATAATTATTGTTTTGTGGGTTGTTGTGGTTTAGCCCCAGCCACCAACTAAGAACCACACAGCTGCTCGCTCCCTCCCTTCTCCCTGATGGGGTGGGGGAGAGAATCGGAAGAGTGGAAGTGAGAAAACTCATGGGTTGAGATAAGAACAGTTTAATAACTGAAATAAAATAGTAGTAATAATAATATTATTATTAAAGCAAGTAATGCATGATGCAACTGCTCACCACCCACTGACCCATGCCCAGCCAGTCCCCGAGCAGCGATCCCTGCCCCCCGGCCAACTCTCCCCAGTTTATATACTGAGCATGACATCATATGGTACGGAATAGCCCTTTGGCCAGTGTGGGTCAGCTGTCCTGGCTGTGCCCCCTCCCAGCTTCTTGTGCACCTGGCAGAGCATGGGAAGCTGAAAAGTCCTTGACTAGTGTAAGCCCTACTTAGCAGCAACTAAAACATCAGTGTGTTATCAACATTATTCTCATCCTAAATCCAAAACACAGCACTGTGCCAGCTACTAGGAAGAAAATTAGCTCTATCCCAGCTGAAACCAGGACAGTATCCACCCCTTATTCTATACCATCTATGTCATGCCCAGGTCCTATCCTTTCCAATACATTCCAATTAATCACCACCACTTTTCCAGTCTTTTGATATGTACACACAGATATCATTCCCTTAGTCCATGGGCCATCCCTCTAAAATGTCCGTTGAGTTCATTCGGTCCATGACTTTGGGCTTCATCTCTCATAACAGTCCTATAGGGCAGGAGAGATGGTGTGTGGTGTTGGGTTGTTGCATGCTGAAGCCAGTTATGGTTCTATCACCGCTGCACTTTGCTCGGTTCCATCAAAGTTCATTCTTCATTAATCTGGGTGATTCTTACTGTGATTCTGTTGATATAGCATATAGCCACCATAGAAGTGATGACATACAGTATTATATAGCAATTAACATCATACCATTCAGTTCATTGGCTATTTTCACCCAAAATCAAATCCCCTTGAGGTACACATTGCAGTGCATGTTTCGCATTCATGGATAACCTGTGCAATAGCGTCCATGGTCAGGTCCAGCCCTCGATCGCGAGCCCATTTGTCTGTTGCATCTCTTCCTTGATGGCCTGAGGTGTCATGGGCCCACCGAGCTATAAACAATCCACCCTCATGTTGCCAGTCCAGATCCACCTGAGCCACTTCAATCTTAGCAGCCCGATCCACCTGCTGGTTGTTTTGATGTTCTTCAGTGGCCCGACTCTTGGGTACGTGAGCATCTGAATCTACTGATGAACTAAATATAGAAATCTTCAGTCATTCTTAGCAGAGAATAACTAAGAAGGAAGTTTTCTACCTAATGTTCTAAGAGTGGGAAGAAAGGAATTCTACACAGACTGGGGTACTGCTTCTACTCCCTCATAATGGCTCTTCTAGTAAACACAGTATCACTTCTTTTACAGTAACATTAATTCAATAAACATTTAGTTTTGGGATAATAATAGTAATAACTGTACCAAACATCTCTTCTTTGTCTCTTTTAATTCTTTGCAGTTTGTCAGCTTCACCGGGAATTCCTCAGAGCTGGATCCAATGTTCTGCAGGCATTCACATTTTATGCCAGTGAGGACAAACTAGAGAACAGGGGCAATTATGTAGCTGAGGAAATAAGTGTGAGTAAAATACTATTTTGATGGAGATATGAAATAAGTGTATTCATTTCAAAAGGTTTAATAGAAAGAATTATCAAGTATTTTCACAGTTTGTCATAACAGTTTTGGTTATATTTGAGGACCAAAGAATGAGATGGTGCAATTTCAGAATTTGGAATAGTAAGAAAGACAAGGTTAAAGGGGAAAGAAAAAAAAAAAAATAACAAAATGGGGCAAAGATGAAGAGAGGAAAAAGGATGCCCACATCTTATTTTTCCCATCTGAGGAGATAGTTTACTGGAGTTTTCATACAAAGTATAGGGAGGACTAAATGCACAGAGAGCAAAATCAATTGTAAAAAAAGAAATGCTTTAGCATCCAGAGAAACAAATCAACTGCAAAAATGGTGAAGAATCCTGGAGAATAATGACTTGCTAATAAGAACTGAATGTTTTTTTAGGACCATGTCTTCAATAAAATATCAACTAAAAAATCCAAGGTATACACTGTGGTCAGTATTCCCCTTCTCATGTGTAAGGGTAATCTGGTACAGTAACAGAAGTACTGTGTTGGTGTTTTCTTACCCCCTACACAGAGGAGTTGTAGGATGTTGGGTGCCTTCACTAGATGCAGGCCCCATCTCCACTGGGACTTCTGGCACAAACATTTCTAGATAGTTCCTTTGAGACTAGAAGATTTGTCGTTGGGTGTTTTCTCTGATCTTTTCCCCTTTGGTCCTATTGTCTATTATTTCAGCCTCTGGAAAATAGAGAAGATTCTCCAGGGCGCAGAGAGGAAGGAATATATTTATGTGAAGATATCCCAAGTCAGAAACTAGAGCAATCTGGACACTAGGGAAACACTTGAGGCTTAATTAAGAGGTTAAGACATTAAAATGTCATATGACCAAATTTATCTGAAATGCTGTACCTTTACATTCAATAGATGCAACATCGAAATGTCTGAAGTGATATCCCAGAAACATAGTGCCTCTGGAACTAGCCATGCTGCAACGAAAAATGATAAGAGGGGTTGGGAAAGCAACTGGAAACTGGAATGCATTGCAGCAAAACTTTCAAGCTTGATTTGCTGCCAGTTCTAGAAGCAGTTTCCTCCAGGCTCTAACTGGTTTATGGCTCCAGCTCCTGGTGTTCCCAAACACGTACCTGAGCAGAAGTGCAAATGGAAGACACTCTGTCAGCAATAGCCTTAAAAATCATCTGGATGTTTTGAGGCAGCCATGGAAAACTTCAGCTGAGAGAAACCTATGTAGATTCTAAGTAGCCCATGGGCCACAAAGAAACCTGCTCTAATCAGTCCTTGTTATCTATCCCAAATAATGATTCTTTTCCAAAAATCTTTTTTTCCCAGCTTAACCTCTTTCACAAGCTGTTCTAGTCATCCTGGTTTGGGTATACAGGGAATGTGTCTTTCAGTCTAGGTGATTAATTAATCATATATAGTGATAAGTTTCCCTTTGCTATTCTTAAATTGGTAACTTTAACATCAGGTAATTAATGACATCCTTTTAAAAGTGCCTTAAATGACTCTATATCATATCATAGCTTAAATTTTGAAAATTATCAAAATACTAAAATAATACATTAAGAAACAGAATGAAAAATCAATTGAAATTACTACTCTTTTTTTCCATCCACAAAATCTCAGAATAGAAGCAGACACTTAAGTGTAACTAACTAACTTATTTTCTAAGAGGAAAAAAAAATTCTGCTTCACACCAAATATTTGCTTTTTTATAGACTATTTGTGTAAGATGTATTAAAGGTAATATGTTTTTGTATTAGTGTTTGATAATATGATAACTTATAAGTTGCAAGAAATCTGTTTCTTAATGTTTGTTATTTTTTTGAAAAATGCTGATCTTCCTAATCAATATTATAGAAAAATACATTTAAATTATAAATGAATATGAAGAAGTCTTTTGTCCTTTTTGTGCTCTGAAATTACATGCATATCTCTGACCAGGTAAAAATGATGTAATCTATATTCATATAGTGCCAGAAAGTGAATGAAGCTGCTTGTGACATTGCAAGAGAAGTGGCTAATGAAGGTGATGCTTTAGTGGCTGGAGGACTCAGTCAAACACCATCATACTTAAGCTGCAAGGATAAAGCAGAGGTTAAAGCAGCCTTTCGAAAGCAACTAGATGGCTTTATGAAGAAGAATGTTGACTTCCTAATTGCAGAGGTAAATCTGTAAAAAAGTACATGCCTTCAGCTGGCACAGTGTGTTAACTTTAAGATGTCTAGTCTACTTTAGGGAATACAAGTATATATTGCTTCCTTCTTTAAAATTTTCTGTTATACTTTTATTCCAGTAGAATCAGATGTTTTCTAAATGCACAGCAGTATCTGCAAGCGTCCTAGAATAGGACCTTGAACCCTAAATTTCTATCATCTCAGTCAAGTCAAATTCTGTACCAGTACAAAGAGGATAGATTAATGTGATCTTGATTAGTTCCTGTTTCCTCCTGTACTCCGTAAGTAACCAACCCATGGTGACTTTTCTAGATGAAAATAGTTCTTCAGGGATAAATCCCTGATTAACCCCCTGTATGGGCATTCTTATTCTGAAACATGAGTATCTTTTTATTTTGGATTTAGTTTTCCTTCTGACTTTTTAAAATCCTTTTTTAACTGTGTGGTCAGTGAACTCAACTGAATTCTGTTAGTGTAAATCAGAAAAGAATCAAGTCATTGTATTGCTGGTGAATTTGGGGTCTGGATTAATGTGTTTATGTTTCATCTCCAAGAAACGAAAGTAGTCCACTTTTAATTTCTTTCAGTATTTTGAACATGTTGAAGAAGCTGTCTGGGCTGTTGAAGTCCTAAAAGAATCTAGGAAGCCAGTTGCAGCTACAATGTGCATTGTCCAGAAGGAGACATGCATGGCGTGCCCCCCGGACAATGTGCTGTCCGACTGGTAAAGGCTGGTAAGAATCTGTTTTAATCTGCACTTTAAAAGTATGGAACAAAGTTAAGTCCTTAATCATTGAGATAAATGGATGTGTATCTCAAGTAGATAGCTTCCCAATTATACTTGATGAAAGTTTTGAGCCTGTGGAAGAGTTTCTATGTGTACTTTACTAGAGCAGTCCTGTAAAAAAAAGTATGAAAATGCAGCTATAAAATCCTTATTAACCAGGATGGTATTGGGAGCAATAGCCACAGGCAGCTGATACTGAGTAGAACAAAATCCTAAAACTATTCAAAGTTGATTACAGACCCAGCCCCAAATTCTGGGCTCAGGATTATGAAACATAAGCAGAATCCAAAGCCGCCTTTGATTCTCTGCTCATGTTTTTAGAAATGTGTGGAGCACAGTTCAAATCCAGGATGAGAGAATAAGAGAATGAAAAAATTAATCTTATTGCCTATCAAATGCTGTGTTTTCTGCAGGACAAAGGGAAGGGCAGAAGGAATTAATCAGGGGCATGATGGACCGACCATACAGGGGTTTTATTATATCTGTTCTGAACTACTCTTTTCCTTTGGAGTTAAGAGTTGAAATCCAAAGGCAGAACCTGTGTTAGGAACCTGTTAGCTATTTGTATATGTGGCTGTACATAATCAGTCTTCACTGATTGAGCACTGATGAGAAAAGCAACTGCATGAGGGTGGGAGATGTGATTCCTCATCAGGAAGGTAAAGAGTGCAACTGAGATGTAAATGGAATGATCAGCCTCAGGAGAGTTGAGGCTGGCTCTAATCCAACTACCTTGTTGTCGTGGTTTAACCTCAGTCGGCAACTAAGCACCACACAGTCACTCGCTCACCCTCCTCCCCTTCCTGGTGGGATGGGGGAGAGAATTGAAAAAAAAAGTAAAACCTGTGGGTTGAGATAAAGACAGTTTAATAGGACAGCAGGAAGAGAAAATCATCATCATCATCATCATCATCATCATCATCATCATCATAAAAGAATATACAAAACAAGTGATGCACAATGCAATTGCTCACCACCTGCTGACCAATGCCCAGCCTGTCCCCGAGCAGCGATCCCTGCCCCCCGGCCAACTCCCCCAGCTTATATACTGAGCATGACGTCATATGGTACGGAATAGCCCTTTGGCCAGTGTGGGTCAGCTGTCCTGGCTGTGCCCCTTCCCAGCTTCTTGTGCACCTGGCAGAGCATGGGAAGCTGAAAAGTCCTTGACTAGTGTAAGCACTACTTAGCAGCAACTAAAACATCAGTGTGTTATCAACATTATTCTCATCCTAAATCCAAAACACAGCACTATGCCAGCTACTAGGAAGGAAATTAGCTCTATCCCAGCTGAAACCAGGACGCTTGTGTTCATAGTGCTGGTGTACAGATGGACTGCTCTGCTTATGGAGTGCTGTGGCTAAGAACTTTCACCTCCCACTTCCTAGGGAGATGTGACTTGAACTTATTTATTTTCCTCCTCCTAGGTGCTTCTATTGTTGGAGTCAACTGCCATTTTGACCCAGATACCTCCCTGGAAACTGTGAGACTGATGAAAGAGGGCTTGCACGCTGCTAAACTGAAAGCTCACCTGATGTCCCAACCACTTGCTTTCCATACACCTGATTGTGGGAAGCAAGGATTTATTGACCTTCCAGAATTTCCCTTTGGTAAGACAAGGGTATCTTTTTTTTTTTTTTTTAATTTATTTACTGTCTGTTCCTTTTTTTCCCCTAGCTTTTAGCAAAGCTGAAACTGCAAGGCATCCTCCTGTACAATAGGATCAGTCTCAATTATCCTGTCTGGCATTCTGCATAGATGGATTGGGTTAAAGATCATCCAGATAATGAGAGTATTTCAGCAGTATCACAGCATGTGACTGAAAGTGAAATTATGATGAAAACAGTTAAAGTGCCACAACCTAAATCAATTAAAAAAAAATGTTGTTTTTTTTTTTCTTGTGCTATAGAACCTTGTTCAGGACAGCTGTAAAATAGTCCAAAGAAATTAACAAGAGCAAATACACTAAAAACAACCCAGACTTTAAATGCCTTTGGACTGGAGCTCCCCAGCATTCTCGGTTGTGACGTCTAGCCCATGAGCCCTATAATGTTTACCTGCATAGGGATTTAATGTATAATGCATATGCGGAGCTGGATCATTAGTATAGGTGCATGATTCTTGCACTCATAATGGTTCAGTCTTGCAAGTGTAACTGTCTAAGATAAGTGAGATTAGAGAGAAAGCAGAAGAGGGAATATGTTCTTTGATGTTGCTTACAAATGGATTAGCAGTTTGGAGATGGATTCATCACTCTTATGCTCAGCAGAAATTCTACCCAAAAGACCGAAAGATTCAGCCACTTTATGTGTATATAAGGCTTGTGTATTTAGGGCTTATTCCCACCTGGGATGTAGAAGGTCACATCCTCTTAAGATAAGAGGAAAAAAGCAGCCTAAACATTTTAAAATTGATTAGAAAAATGCCTTCATTTTCAGATATCATACATTCTTCTTTTCAAGATCAGCCTATAAAATAAGGTATTAAAACAACTGAAACTTGAATTTTTAGGAAAAAAAAAAAAAGATATGGATGTGATTTTCAGGAAGATATTTTATTTTAAAAGTCCTCTCTACGTAAATGAAGGAAAAAGAATAAAGCATGAGCCTGAGGCATTCATTAGATAATAACAACATGTCTGGGTTCTGAAAATACTCTGGGATGTTTAAAAGTGTCAGGAACTCATTTATCCTATTCATTCCTTCGTATAACTCCTCTGATTGCAAGCAAAAATGATAGAACAGATGCAGTAAGTAATCAAGTTAATTGAAGGATTCACTCTTTGGTTTGTTATGGTTCTTGGTTTGTATGTTATAAGCAAACTGTATGAGATGTCAGTTTTCAGAAATTTCATGAGTCAATTGGAGAAGCCTGGTTCTGTGAATGTTTGCACTACCCAGAAGGAGCAACTGATCACTTGATGGCAGAGAAGTAGTTTGGTAAATCATTGTTAAACTGACCCAGTTGACTCTGCTTTTTGTGGAAGGCAATATGCACAAAGAGGCATTTAGGTATTTGAAGTGTACATAACCTCTGTACAGGCCAACAAGATCTCAGTTTCTAGAAAAGCATTGGCTATGTTGTATTGGCAAACTCCAGCATCTAGATACCAGCAGTATTTATTTATCTTTAGAACTTTTTCCAGTTTTCTGTGTTTTCCCTTCTGTGTTACTGCAATTGCTCTCAAATGTCACCAGTTAAGCAAGGACAATGTTTTAGACAGAAAAGTCCTGGTCAGTCAAAGCATACCCAGTTATCTCAAGAGTAGACGTACAGAGGGGCTAAATCTAGGCGCACATTACAATCTTCTCATCAGAAGTTGATGAAAATTTCAATATCTTTTTACTGTAAATGATAACATAAACTGTTAAGCTAGAGATATTTAATTCTGAATAAAGCCAAGAAAAATACTGTACGTTGACAGGCACGGAAAATAGAATGTTAGTCATTTTTGGGAGGGGGGAAGAAAACCCCACAAAACGTGATCTATGTGGCAACTTCTTTTCGTAGCATACTGCTTGTTTTCAATCACCATGTTTCACCATGTGTGGCCAGTTCTTATGGCGGAGTCTATCCATGTTTCTTCAGAGCTGTTAGGTTGGTGCTGTCCTTATGCTCCTGAAACACAAGGACTGATTGTGACAGGGTGGGTGACGGAGAAGACAGGGAAACACCCTATACTGTTCTCCTGGAGTTTAGTTGCTTATACGGGTATAAATTGAGTGCAAGATGCTGCATTCTTACTGTTGATCGTTTTGTATCAATTTTGCATTAGCTTTTTAATGATATATGAGAGACAAGGAAATCATGAATTGATGCTTCTGATGCTTTCTCTCACATCTGCAGGACTGTACACAAACTTTTATTTAAACAGCTTTCTAAGATAGCTTAATCTGGTTTTCCTTCTGATATTAGACCATCTATTTTTCCGTTGTCCAGTCTTTCCCTCTGAGACCAATAATTTTCTGTTTAAGACCATTTCATTTTTTTCCCTTCTGTTTTTTATTTTCTGACTCTGTCTCTTTAACTACTCACTGGACTTTGAGCAGATCTGCTTTGCATCACCTTCTTGCATATTAGGCATTTCTGGGACAGGATGTAGGAAGAAGAATCCTACTTCTGCTGTGGTGCTGGAACCTTACTACCTCACCACGGCTTCTTTGCCTAGAGGAATGTTCAGTGCCCAGACATCATGCTGCACTCTCCTCATAACCAAGCTGATTCATCTCCTGCAGATGTGCATAAAGAAGTGGGAGGATTTTTATTCCTTTATTCCTGTATTTTTATTCCTTCAAGTTTCTTCTCCAGTCCCTGGTCTTTTCTTTCCAGTTCTGCAACTCCTGTGCCTCCTTCCCTTTCAGGTGTGCTTTTCCTTGTTCTTCTCACTTTCTGTTCCTTTCCTTCCACACGTCTTTCCTCTCAGCTCTGGCGTCCCTCCGCTCTGCTTACCACAACCTGCAACACGAAGAGGGGTTCAAAAGAAAGGTTGCATCTTAGCCATCCTAAGTCATCTACACACAGAACTTTCCACAAGGAAGTGGCTTGAGGCAGCAAACTGCTTATGGATGGGCTTATAACTAAGTAAGGGATGGGCTAAGAAATAGCTACAGATCCCAGCTGTCAGCGAAACAACTGCCTGCCATTAGCTGGTCATGGAAAAAAGTGTAGTAAGCATTCCTGAGGAATAACAAGCAGGCTTATTCCTGTTGCAGGTAGGCTGATGATACCTTCTCCTTTCACAGATTAGAGTACTGTAATCAGATTTCCCAGATATTGATTGTTCATTAAGAACTCTTTGGACTTGTGGGCATAACATTGAAAGTGCTCCAGTACTTCAGCTAAGAACTCTGGCAGAATGGCAAGCATGTGACTTAGGGCTTGATCAGTCTCAGAAGATATTAGGTGCTGTTTTTCAAAGCCAAAGCAGCTTACAACAAGCATAGCTCAGCAAAGCATAACAGAATCTAAAAGCTAGACTCCTGAAAGTTTGCATTATTAATTCTAGCTCAGACAGCTCAAACATCTACATCTACAACCAGTTTTGCAAATAGTGTGCAAGTGTCTCAATAATGTGATTTCTTACAAAAAAATGCGGTGAACTGGAGCATGGTGAAAATTTAAGATATGAATGTCTTTGCAGGTCTGGAGCCAAGAATTGTAACTAGATGGGATGTTCAAAAATATGCAAGAAAGGCCTATGATTTAGGAATTCATTTCATTGGAGGCTGCTGTGGATTTGAGCCATATCACATCCGAGCAATAGCTGAGGAGCTGGCTCCTGAAAGAGGATTTTTGCGAGAAGCTTCTGAGAAACATGGCAGCTGGGGCAATAACCTGAGCATGCATACCAAACCCTGGGTCAGAGCAAGGTATGTATATCTGAACTGGAAAGCACACCAGCACCCTCCTTATAAAGGCTTACATTGGTCCATGCAGCAGACTAGCTTAACCAATATGGAGGTCTAAATATAACCGTAAACATTCTGTGTTAATAATTTTGAAGAATTAAATTTGATCTGGGAGCAGTAAAAGGGGCAAAGGGGCAGTAGGAGAGCTACAAAAATTCTCATCCCTCTTCAAAATGAACATTTGGTCTGAATTAATGTGAAAGTAATGAAAGTTTTGTAATATTTCCTTTTCTTTCTTTAGGGCAAGAAGAGAATACTGGGAGAATCTGAGGCCTGCTTCAGGCAGGCCATATTGTCCTTCAGTCTCAAAGCCAGATGGCTGGGGGGGGGGGGGGTAACCAAAGGAACCAGAGAGCTGATGCAACAGAAAGAAGCAACAAGTGAACAACAGCTGAAAGAGCTCTTTCGGAAACAGTTGTTCCAATCCACTGCAGTTGTCTAAATGTTAGAATGATTTATCTACAGACCATCTCATGCTTCACAAGAAAAATCTGTGAAGATGAGTGCCCCGTTGATTTATCAGTTAACATCTAATGAAAGAGACAAAATGCAAAAATAATGTGATTACAGATTAATATGTCAAACTGATAATAAAATCTTTCTCTGGACGAATAGTTTAGAGAAGACACAGTCAGAAGGAGTTTTGGATTCTCATAACAACTGAGCTTCTTGTTAGCTAGGTGCCATCAACTGGGTAGACACAGAAATACGTGGAAAGTAATAATTGACTCAACTCACCTGTGAAAAGAGAAAAAGCCATCTATAAATACAGTATCCATGGACTTCCACTCCTGAGTCTGTTTTCAGTTTGGGATTATGTAGGAATTTCCTCAGGATTTGTTGAAGGCTACTTCAGGGACACACAAGCTGCCAATGCTTCAGACACACAGTTATCTGTAGCCACTTTCTTGACTTCAAGAGAATAAAAGTAAACTAGAAAAATGCATCTTATAAATGGAATCAAAAGATAAGGAAAATGAGAATGAGCTCTTGCAGGAATTTCTTACATGCAGGAGAAAGGTTCAGAGAACTTTTAGGAAAGAAAAATGACAGGTAAATAACTCACTGTTTTTGTCTCAGGGTACCACGTACACAAGATTTACTTCTCTGGAGACTAAAACGGTTAAGAGATTATTCTGAAATTTTGAAAAGTCAAATAAATTAAAAGTAATATGATGGAATAGTATTGTATTATCTTCACACCTTAAATCATGAGAGCTCAAACAGAATAACGTATCTCCAGTAAACCACTGTAATTTTCAAATGATCCAGCTGATTTCTGGATATCTCACTTGAAACACTTGGTTATCTCAAAATAGCATTTAAAACTGAAGCTTCCTAAAATATAACTCCTGTATATAAGCGTAGTAAAACATTCCATGATTCTGTTTAAGCTGATTGATTCAGTCTAGAGAAAATTAGCTATAAGAAGAGATGAAAAACCCTGTTAGGAAATAGATTAATCCACCTAAGTTAAGAAAACCCAAGGACATCTGTACGCTGAATTTGTTGAGAAGCGTTTTCTTACAAAGGATATCACTACACTTGGAAACCATAAAGGACACGTTTCCATAGTTAATTTTTGTGAATTACCACACAACTTTCAGATTTCTCTCTAGAATCCCATTCCCACCCATTCTACATTAAAGCCACTACTTTTATGAAAAATATGATTCTTGAAGTTAGAGTGTTGAAAGCTTTTGTTGGGCTACTTTTTATGTATAAGCTTATTTCATTATTTCTATCCGTGTTGATATGCTGCAGTTCAGGAAACTTATAAACATGCAACACTTTAGTGGGAAACTTCAAATATCCTTTTCAGACTGTTATTGGCAGACAGATTTTTAGAGAAAGCCATCTGCCTTCATCATGCTTATAACAAATTGAAATAGTTACTAGCTGGAATTTTTGCCTGAAAGCCAAAAGTAGACAAATCAAGAAAGTGGATATTTTAAAATGTAGATTATTTGGAAAGCATCCATGTAAGTATATATGCACTACATTAAACTTCTTCCTAAACCCTTCCGGAAGTTCTCCCTGCGTAAAGCAGAATAACGCAAAATCTGCAAAACAAAAGGGGCAGATCTTTGATCGCCACCAAAATGCATGCATGCAAAAGACATATGCATGATAAAGAGGCTTAAAATACAAGCTACAATTGCTACATAAGTGTTTTGAACGATCATTACCAGTTTAGAGACTTCCTGTGGCAAAGGATGCAGCTTGACCATCATACTATATGTAAGCAGCTGGACTGATTTTTTTTTTTAAAACAGTCCAAGCATATAAAAATTCCTATTGAAGTGAATGAGTTCACAACAGACTATTTAAGAACTATGGTATTTAAGAAGATGATAAAATATGATTTTAAGCACTTAATTTTAGATACTCAGTTTAAAAAGGGCCAAATTTTAACAGACACTAATCATGATGAGAAACACTGAAAAGGAGTTTTGAAGTCATTCAAACTAAGAGCTGACACAAGGGGGGAGCTATACAAGCCCTATTTGATTCATATCACAGGCTGGGCTTAGAAAGAAATTGACAATGGGATGAAAATAAGTTGACAGGGTGCTTTATTGATCACTACAGAAGCCCCAAACTCTCTGGGGGAAAAAAAAAACCAAAAAACCACAAAGCAACCAAAAAAAGGCAAAGCACGCAAGACTGAGAAGCAAAGTCAACAAAGCTTTATTTCCCATTTCTTTCTGTGTAACATTTTGGAGAAGGGTAAAGGAACTGTTAGATTTGTTAAAGCTTTCTAATGGCTTATTACATGACTTGTGAAGGAAATAAGACACAGGCTGGCAGCGCAATCCTAGGAAATTTGTTTCCTTAACAAAGCTTGCCTGAAAACTTAGATAAGTGGAAGTGAAAGGGTTTTTAGAAGTTCACCTCCTATATTTAGTACCCTAAGGCAGGATCAGCTACTCATAGGAGATAGTTGTTTAACCTGTGTGGCTATGCACCTAATGATGGAGCTTCTGTGCCAACCTCAGGCACTGTGGTAACGTCACTCTTCTTAACAAATTTTTCCTAATTTGACTATTCCTTGATGGGATTTAAATCCATTATTTCTTTTCAGCTCATTACAGACACGAAGAATTTATTCCCTTTGTCTTTGCTGAAGTCTTTTATGTATTTGAAGATTTGCATACATTCCTTGTTTCTCTCTCTCAATTGAACAGACCCTGTTCATTCGTTCTTTCCCTGTGGCCTCCGAGTCTGTGAATCATCATAAACCCAGAGATCACCTCCATCAGATCTTTTCTCGGCGCTTCCTAGCTCTATGTTTGTGGGGTTTTTTTTGTTGGTGGTGTTGGTTTTTTGGGTTTTTTTTGGTTGTTTTTTTTTTTTAACCTGGAAGCAAAAGTGAAGCGATCTGAACCTTGGAAGTTCAGATCCGGAAGAGAAAATCCGAAGTCTTTGATATCTAAAGAATAAACCTTTACTCACAAGGCTGAATGTAAGGACAAGAGAGTGAGGAGGAAGGAGCGGCAGAGACAATGTGTAATGAACTGACCACAACCTCCATTCCCAGTCCACCTGTGCTGCTTGGGGGTAGGAGGTAGAGAAATCGGGAGTAAAGTTAAGCCCGGGAAGAAGGGAGGGGTTGGGGGAAGGTGGTTTAAGATTTGGTTTTATTTCTCATTATCCTACTCTGAGTTGATTGGCAATAAATTAAATTAATTTCCCCAAGTCGAGTCTGGTTTGCCTGTGATGGTAATTAGTGAGTGTCCTTATCTCGACCCATGAGCCTTTCATCATATTTTTTTTTTTTTTCTCCCCCATCCAGTTGAGGAGGGGGAGTGATAGAGCAGCTTGGTGGGCACCTGGTGTCCAGCCAAGGTCAACCCGTCACACTGTTCTTTTGAGAAGAGAGTTTTCTAGGAGTCCTGCCGAATCTGAAATCTCCATGTACCACAAATTTCTTCCTAAAGCAGTTGGTAGCGCAAGGCTTCTTTTTCAACTCTATACACGAATGCAGTGGTAGGTTCAGCGACAATTTTTAACCTAAACATTACAAGAAGTGGATTCATATAGCTGTCTTGTTCTACGCCATTGACTTTATAAAATATCTAACAAACTAATCTCATTTCATCCTGCAATGTGTTAAATTATTTTAAGTATAGATACCATTGAAATAGGATGGGCAGAATATTATCATAAAGTATATTATTTCAGCATCTTGCTTTACTACAAAAATTCTTCTGTATTACTTTTTCTTTATGTTCCACTTTATTGACAGAGATGTTATCTGACAAGTTTTATATGAGCTATCAACCTCCACTACATACAATTACATGGAATTATGATACTAAATTTGGTCAACAGTGTATACATCTGTATACACACAGCTCCTGAGACACACAGTAATCAATTAAATCCCAAATTTAGGAATCTGAAGATGGAATTTCCATATATTTTAGTCAACTTCACCTCAGAGCTTCTGTGTCCGGTAAAGGTGTAAATCTGAAAAGAAAAGCAAATTTGGGTAACAGGACTTGATGCAATCAGAGTGAAGGACAGTTGCAAAGAAATGGATTTCAAAGCAGATTCAAGAAATGTATGTTTGGAATAGGGAGACGAAGCACGATTCTATCATCTCATGACTAACAAAGCAACAGCAAACGCATCGATCAAAGGATGCTTTACAAGCATTACCAGTTATCGATGGGTGGTTCAAGAGCATGGGCGTTTTGTAGCATTCATTTGCAAACATTTGCATGTCATTATTTCAGTGCCGTTGAAGAAAGAGACCAACTGGCAACTAAAACACGGGAGGGAAATGGTCAAAAGCAAATAAGCCCTGCTTTGCGATTTACCTGCTTGCAAATCAAGAGAGTGCTATAAAGAGACCGAACCTGTTCAGCCCAGTAGGCTGGTCTTTGCCTTTTGGCAGAGAGAGTAGCAAGCTTTGTAGCAGGTGCTATGCAAAATCCCTTGATTTTTATTTCTAATCAAACAAAAAAGTAGGGCAGTTCCACCCAAGAAAAAAAAAAGAATAAAAAGACCCTACTATTCTTTGGGTCAAGCAGCAGTGTTCTTCTGCCACATTGGGAAGGAAGGGAAGTCTTTTCCTGTAAAGGGAAAGGCTTGTATGCAAGAAAGCTTGCACGTTCTTTTCAATTATGTCAGTTGGCCTGCTGGAAGATCCTCCTGGCTCTTCCTACAAACCTTTCTGTAAAAAGGCATTTCTTAGTAGTATCACAGTACTACAGCGTCAAGAAAAAGCAAAGATGTGTCCTCTTAAGGCAAAAGCTCTATAAAATCTTTAATTTTTTAAAAAAAATCTTGTTTCTCACCATATAATTTCTGCTCAGACTTTCTATAGGAAGAAATGTCATCAAATTGTACTTTAAATACAGAGGCTTGTAGCAATCTGTGCAAATACTGCCTCCTGGCGACTCTTTGTATGGCTACACGATGGAGGAAGGTGGACTCTCAAATGGCTTCTCAAATTTGTATACACAGACAGAAATCAGAAGAGCAATTAATTTCTATTTAATTTCAGAACAGACTTAATTACACCTGTATTTGTTACTTAACAAGGAAGTTTTTTCTTTATAAGCACTGTCAAAGCTAATTACGTCTCCAGTTGTGCAACATTTCATTCTTATTTTACTGCCGGAATAAAAGGGCTGGACTGAAGTTTTTCTTTGAATATGGCTAGATCAGCTCTTTATTTTAAAAATACCTCTCTCCATGGTGGTCCACTTGCCTGGGTGACATAGAACATCTGCCTTGAAGGGATACCTTTCCTTCACACCTGACAGGAGTCGCCTCCAGAGGCTGAGGACTTGTGCCCCTTTTCCAATTGCTTTGTCAATGCCCCCTTCCCTAGAAAGGGATCCCAGCTGCTTGGCTTCCCTAGCCTCTAATTCCAGGCTACGGGATGGGGGAGAGAATTGAAAAAAAAGGGGGAAAAAAAAAAAAGGAAAATTCGTGGGTTGAGATAAAGACAGTTTAATAGGACATAATGGAAGGGAAAATAATAACATTAATGATAAAAGAATATACAAAACAAGTGATGCACAATGCAATTGCTCACCATCTGCTGACTGATGCCCAGCCAGTCCCCGAGCAGTGATTGCTGCCCCCCCAGCCAAATCCCCCCAGCTTATATACTGAGCATCACGTCATATGGTATGGAATAGCCCTTTGGCCAGTCTGGGTCAGCTGTCCTGGCTGTGCCCCTTCCCAGCTTCTTGTGCACCTGGCAGAGCATGGGAAGCTGAAAAGTCCTTGACTAGTATAAACACTACTTAGCAGCAACTAAAACATCAGTGTGTTATCATCAACATTATTCTCATCCTAAATCCAAAACACAGCACTATGCCAGCTCATAGGAAAAAAAAAATTAACTCTATCCTAGCCGAAACCAGGACACAGAGAAAAAGGTAAACCCAGCTGTGAGGATTGTTCTGTGCCAGGGAAGGAAAACGTCCTATATACATGTCAAATGTGTGTCACAAATAAAGGCTGGCAGATGTGGGATCCAGCAGAAAAGAACCTACAAGATGTCCCTTCTAAATTTAAAACTGCAGCAGAGAACAAAATAGAAAAAAATTAACAAAGGTATTTTGGACTCTTGAAACTTTAAGCAAAGGGTCTTTAAGCAAAGAGTCTGCCAACTTTAAGCAAAGAGTCTGCCAAAGCAGGACTCCCTGTAGCAAACCTCAAGATAATGCACTTCAGTCTCAACACACCATAACCATCCATATATGTCTGGAAACTAATAACACACTGGCAGTCTGGGCCCTAAATTCTATCTTTAGGCACTATCTGCCTGCCCTTCAACAAAAAACTTGAGACTTAAATAATGAAAATATTGATCAAATTCACTAGACACTCAATGGGAAAAGAAAAACTAGAAAAGTCGAGCTGAAATTTTGAAATTAATGACATTTTTTAGGAAAAATTTCAGCTCGACTTTTCTAGTGCATTAAAATATGTGGCGTTCAGACAATCCAGTGCTCACTGAAGAGCAATACCAGAAGTAGAACTAAAGCCTTGTGGTTTACTCAGTTTCCTACAATAAAGCCATAAAAATATCATGTAGTTCTCCATCAGCTAAGTTCCCAGTGAATGAGTCTATGATCTGTGGGCAATTGCGGCACTTCGCTGAAGTTGCTGGCATGCTAATTATCTTCCACTCAGCCTATTTGAGGAACCAATTTAGAGGGACCCCTTTGTTTAGCGATGGCGATAATTCAGCAAATCTGTCCCACAGAGACTAAGCCACGCTGAGGGTGGGGCAACAGCTGAGCTGTAGGGTCCCATGGGTTCTCCTCGAGTATGGGAAGTAGCACAGATGTATGGGATTGATTTGAATGCAGAACATTATGTGTGTGTATAGGCATGCATAAGCATACATGTTTTTAACAAACAGTGCAGTGAAGAGAAACTGTGCAGATGCAGACAAACAAGTCAGCAAAAAAAAAGCAAGACGTGACCAGAGAAACAGCAGCAGGACCACTACCATGAACAAAACTAAAGCAGCTTTTGAGCTGTCTGTGCTGAAAAAGGCTTGGAACTGAGAACAGAGAAACTTGCTCCTGTTACTTGAGTTCAAATATACTAAAAGAAATACACAGCCTCTCTAAAAGCACTGGATTGCATTAAAAAATACCTAGCTACATCTTCCGTTTCTTCTTTTACTGGAAATAGCCCCTGAGATTCCTCCCAAACGGATTCATTATTCATGCTGAAACGGAGAAACAATATTAAGGTAGAAAATTTGGGAAGCCGTACAGGAATTGGAACTAAAATCTGAAATCAGAAGACTATATCTGGAACGTCTCTGCAACCAGTTTAATTTCTGTGTTTTGGGTGTATGCTTTTGAAACTGAAATAAGGAACGCCTTCAACTACTTGATTTATGAAAGTTGCACAATGTCATGTCTGTACTTTATGTCTATATAAAACTGTTGACTAAAAAAAAAAAACCCTGGGTTGGAATTTAGTTTTGATGGCAACAGACCTCCTTAGTGCTCGCTCTAGCAACCTAACTGCTACCTCCAGAATGCAGACTGACGTCTTAGTCTCACCTGCTCCTTCCTCGTCTTGCCTGTCTATCAGGAAGCAAACAGAATGCACATACCGACAGCGTTAGTGAGAACAGTACGAGTTGTTACTGAACGAAATCACTGTATTGGAAAAGAAAATATACCACATAACCACATATATATTACAAATTAATTACACAATTTGCTCTGTTTCCTTTAACAACAACAACAAAAAGTTAAAAAGAAGAAACAATGCAGTGATTCAACCAGACCCATATATTATATTGTATTTCAGGGTATCATCTGTGCTGCTCCAGACACTGCTTTGGTTGAGGTACAAAGCTATGTACTTGCTGAACACTGGAATATACTCAGAATATTATTTTTCTCCCTATTGTTATTGCAAGAGTTTACAAGAGGTTGTAAATGATGCCCCTTTCAGAGATGCCTCCACATCGGAATCAAAAGGTCTCACAGGAACTGGGAGTTGTAGCTAGAAATCACAAATAACCTTGCAATTGGAAGTGCGGACTGCAAAATGAAAGAGAATGGAAGTAAAAAGTATGCAGAGAAGAGCTGGTCAACGATAAATGCACAAAGATTATTGCTTTGACTTAAATTTTAATGATTTTTGAGGGAAGAAGATAAGAAAATAAAATATCTTTATAATGTATATACTCATGAGCAAGGGAGAAAACAATTTGGAAACTTTAGAAAATATTTTAGGGTCAAAATTTCAGTTCATTTTTGTCACAAGCCAAAGACATTTTAAGTCAAATTACATTTTCTAAGGAAAATGTAGTAGAGAAAAATCCCTTTTTTTAATCCAAAAGTGTAGCTAGATTTTTAACTGGTGCACCCAAAGGTGGCCAAGCAACAAGAATACAAGTGATGGAATTAGCGAGGAAAGAGGAAAACAATAACCAAATTAGGAAGAAAACAAAAGCAGGGAAAGAGTGAAACAAACTGCTTACCTCTTGCTGCAGTGCTCTGAAAGGTTTTCTGTTTCACTTGTCTTTCACGCTCACCGTGTCCTCCCCAAGGATCTCAGTGTTTCACAAGTGTAGAGATGCATCATCATAAAAATGCATTTGCATCACAGCACATCCTACATTTTTTTTTTAACCTTCCTTTTTCTTGACTTGCTTCACACCTCCATCATTGACTACAGTCCATTAAAATTATTTAGAATGTATTTCTGATCCATCAGTCTGTCTGCAACACACTCATCACTGCAGATTCCCACCCAGCAGTTTCCTGCCCCTCTACAGCTGCACCTTCCATTTCCTTCCAGGCTACAGCGCCTCTCATTGATAGAGTTCGTAGGTGGTAAAATGTATTCGTGTGGCTAAACTGGAGAAACTGCTTCTTTAAAGGCAGTGGGAGATCTAATTACAAAACAGTCCTTAGCCTTTACTCGGGCACCAATTAATTCTTCCTGGGCCCCAAAACCTTTTTGTCTCATAGGTCGAAGGCACAATAGCTCCCATTGCTTCTTTGCCCTTTACAAGCCACAGTATTCCAGCAAAATAAATTTGAAACTGGTCAGTATTTCACAAGGACAATGTTTATATTATTTTAAAGAGTCACAAAATTTCATTTTCGTAATGAAATAAAAATGCTTTCCTCTGACCTTTGAGAAGGAAATGCAAAACATAAAATAATTTTGTTTACATTTCCATCTAACGCCACTGAAACAGTTTTTATTTCCAGTCAAAGTGAAGAAGAAATTTGAATAAAACAAAAAAAAGTCTTTGGTTTTCTTCAAATATTTTCATACAAAATCGGCTGGTTTTTGCCTACAAGCCCAACGGAGTGAAGGGGCTTGGCCTCCCACCGAGGCCCTGGGCTGCGGGGCAGAAACTTATGTCCCGAGTTGTCCAAAGTACAAAAGTCCAGCTCAGTCGGTATGAACAAGTTATGCGGTTAATCCAAAATTGTACGGTAAAGATGGGAACTAAGTAGACTGTAGGATGGGATATGTAATTAAATGTAGGTTAAGAGAACATTTGCTGCTGGATGAAAAGAAACATGGGGGCTTGAGTTCCTGTGTAGAAGCCCAGCCAGACCAACTGCTTTGAACACCAGGGAACAAAGAAAGGTAGAGAGGTCATTTGGTCCTAACAGAGACACAGCAAAATAAACATGAAATAAACTTTCATTAAATGCTTTACTATGAAGGTGGTGAGGCACTGGACCAGGTTGCCCAGAGAAGCTGTGGATGCCCCATCCCTGGAAGTGTTCAAGGCCAGGTTGGATGGGGCTTTGAGCAAGCTGGTCTAGTGAAAGATGCCGCTGCCCATGGCAGGGGGTTGGAACTAGATGACCTTTAAAGGTCCCTTCCAACTCAAACCATTCCGTGATTCTCTGATTCTGTGATTTTCTTATGAAATGAGGTTTTCTTCCCAAGGCAAGGAAGAAAATGCTTAATGAGGGCTAGTTGATGTTTATCCTGTATCCATTCCAGCTCAAATAAAAGTGTAAAAGTTCTTTAAAGAAAACACAGTCAGTAGCACAGTCAATCATGGTAGTTGAAGTTATGCATGGCTCTCAAACTGTAATAGGAACAGCAGCTCAGATTGTCTGATTATCTGATATTCAAAGGCACGTGCCCTGAGAGAAGCTCAGACAGGGAAAAGACAGCCAGGAACTATCAGTGTTTGAGCAGAGGTAGCAGGCTGTAAAACAGTATTGTCTATAAAAGTCAGAAAAGATTAAAGCTAGAAAGGTCTCCAGGTACCCGTCCAAGGACCATGAAATGATTGTGTGGCAAATATAGATCCACTGTGACCCCTCTGGGTCTCCTTTCCTCAGTCCTAAGAAACACCCTGACAAGAGCAGTGCCGAGAGCTTCAGCAAAGGCAGCTGCTGGAAGACAACTTGCATTCCTGCTGTCACACCTTTTCACTTGTGCCCCTTTTCTTCCCCAATGTGTATCTTCTTCTATCTGCTCCTCTTCCTATGCATTTAGCTTATGTCTTAGCTGGCCAGCTCACTCTTTTTGGCAGCATCGATGCAAGTCTAAAACAGGGAGGCAGAGGAAAGCAATGCCTTAAAACAGCTCAATGCTCGCAAAAGCCAAACCTTGGCGTCACCATGCGCTATGCTCAGTCTCCTCTAGCAACAATGTTGTAAATTAAAGTCAGGAGCAAAAAACAGAAGGTGCATTTTCTAACTTGTGGGGTTTTTTCCTTTCCCGTTTTGTGTGCGCTTGTCTTAATTTATCATTGAGGAGGCAAATTCAGGCTTTTCCCACATCAGTAATAACAGCAGTTCTGGCTCATCATCTTAACTTGTTCTTCATCCAAAAAGAGCAGTTATTACCATCTTTAATAGCACCTAAAAGGCTGCAAAATACAACAGTTTCCCTTATGATAAGAAACAAAACAGACAACCGCTACTGCAGCTATGGGAAAGGAAATAAGAGAAGTGGTTAAAATCTCACTTAACCGCTTTCCCTGCTTTTTTCTTTTCTTTGTGGCTAATAAAGGTTTAAACTTCTGCTAATTTTTTTTTAAGAGGTGGGTGTTTGTTGAAGTACGTTTGGCTGTCTCTGAATGGTCAGACTTTAACTATTCAGTATTGAACAGTGGGTCATATAAATAAATACCTTTGACCCTCCTGACTCATTTGTTCCAGTAAAACAGGCTTAAAGCTTCTAATACAGGATGTCACTATCCCCCACAGATGACTCTATAAACACTGTGCCGTTTTTTCTTCATTATTTTCTTCTTCCCAGTGCTTTTCCTCTCACTGCTTAGCTGCCCCATCCCTACTAACTTAGGAGCCCCAGCCACCCCTGCTCTCCTCAGCAATGAGCTGTTCTTACCCTGATATCTTTTACTGAACTGAAAGGCAGTCCTTTATGCTGAAACCCAGAGTCTTTACTTACTCTTGGATACATAAACCTGAGAAAACACAATATTTCTGATGATGACGAGGTGAGGCCTGAGTGCCTTTTTATAGTTAAGATCATTCATATAGTTGCCTTCAAGATTCTGGCCTACAATTGCAGTATAATTTGTTCCCCCATTGCAGCTCACCCCTCCCTTCTGGCCTCAGCAGCCACTGCAGCATCTCCGTTTCTTCCCATAGCATCACTCTGCACTGTCTTCTGTATAGCCACTTTCCTTGGAAAGACTCTAAGCATGCCAGGCTTCCAGGCATCCATCCTCTCCCAATTTATTATTCCCTGCTAATATCACGGATTCTAGCCAATATAAAGCCAAAGGACTTCACCCAGAATCGAAACTCCGGAAGGTAAAGAAGTTAGACACAAGGAAACACCTTCCCATCACAAACTAGGCGGTGTAATAGTGCACCTAACAAGACTGAGGCATCTCTGTTGTTGGCCATTTCAGAAAAGAGATGGCAGGGACATCTGGCAGGAACAGGTTACCTGCAGTGGATTACGTTCTGGGAGAATGGGATGTCCTGCCTGATCTGTTGAGGTCCTTCCCAGACATAGGTCCTGATTGTGTAATAAAAGTATAGGAAAAGGCAGGTATAAAAAGGGCAACCTGCAATGGGACAATAGGTGGTGGCAACATATTTCTTTTGTTAAACAATTACCAAGAGACTGGCTTCAGTGTAATTTGACCACAGTGTTTAAGGGGCCACTTGAACAGAACTCAGGGTAGGCTTATCTGGCTTAGGTGGAGTCAGATATTACTACTTTTAATGATAAATTAATGATAGTTGAAGGCGTTCCTTTTTTCAGTTTCAAAAGCATACACCCAAAACACAGAAATTAAACTGGTTGCAGAGACGTTCCAGATATAGTCTTCTGATTTCAGATTTTAGTTCCAATTCCTGTACGGCTTCCCAAATTTTCTACCTTAATATTGTTTCTCCGTTTCAGCATGAATAATGAATCCGTTTGGGAGGAATCTCAGGGGCTATTTCCAGTAAAAGAAGAAACGGAAGATGTAGCTAGGTATTTTTTAATGCAATCCAGTGCTTTTAGAGAGGCTGTGTATTTCTTTTAGTATATTTGAACTCAAGTAACAGGAGCAAGTTTCTCTGTTCTCAGTTCCAAGCCTTTTTCAGCACAGACAGCTCAAAAGCTGCTTTAGTTTTTTCATGGTAGTGGTCCTGCTGCTGTTTCTCTGGTCACGTCTTGCTTTTTTTTTGCTGACTTGTTTGTCTGCATCTGCACAGTTTCTCTTCACTGCACTGTTTGTTAAAAACATGTATGCTTATGCATGCCTATACACACACATAATGTTCTGCATTCAAATCAATCCCATACATCTGTGCTACTTCCCATACTCGAGGAGAACCCATGGGACCCTACAGCTCAGCTGTTGCCCCACCCTCAGCGTGGCTTAGTCTCTGTGGGACTGATTTGCTGCAATTTTCGCCATCGCTAAACAAAGGGGTCCCTCTAAATTGGTTCCTCAAATAGGCTGAGTGGAAGATAATTGGCATGCCAGCAACTTCAGCAAAGTGCCGCAATTGCCCACAGATCATAGACTCATTCACTGGGAACTTAGCTGATGGAGAACTACATGATATTTTTATGGCTTTATTGTAGGAAACTGAGTAAACCACAAGGCTTTAGTTCTACTTCTGGTATTGCTCTTCAGTGAGCACTGGATTGTCTGAACGCCACATATTTTAATGCACTAGAAAAGTCGAGCTGAAATTTTTCCTAAAAAATGTCATTAATTTCAAAATTTCAGCTCGACTTTTCTAGTTTTTCTTTTCCCATTGAGTGTCTAGTGAATTTGATCAATATTTTCATTATTTAAGTCTCAAGTTTTTTGTTGAAGGGCAGGCAGATAGTGCCTAAAGATAGAATTTAGGGCCCAGACTGCCAGTGTGTTATTAGTTTCCAGACATATATGGATGGTTATGGTGTGTTGAGACTGAAGTGCATTATCTTGAGGTTTGCTACAGGGAGTCCTGCTTTGGCAGACTCTTCCCTTTGCTTAAAGTTTCAAGAGTCCAAAATACCTTTGTTAATTTTTTTCTATTTTGTTCTCTGCTGCAGTTTTAAATTTAGAAGGGACATCTTGTAGGTTCTTTTCTGCTGGATCCCACATCTGCCAGCCTTTATTTGTGACACACATTTGACATGTATATAGGACGTTTTCCTTCCCTGGCACAGAACAATCCTCACAGCTGGGTTTACCTTTTTCTCTGTGTCCTGGTTTCGGCTAGGATAGAGTTAATTTTTTTTTTCCTATGAGCTGGCATAGTGCTGTGTTTTGGATTTAGGATGAGAATAATGTTGATGATAACACACTGATGTTTTAGTTGCTGCTAAGTAGTGTTTATACTAGTCAAGGACTTTTCAGCTTCCCATGCTCTGCCAGGTGCACAAGAAGCTGGGAAGGGGCACAGCCAGGACAGCTGACCCACACTGGCCAAAGGGCTATTCCATACCATATGACGTGATGCTCAGTATATAAGCTGGGGGGATTTGGCTGGGGGGGCAGCAATCACTGCTCGGGGACTGGCTGGGCATCAGTCAGCAGATGGTGAGCAATTGCATTGTGCATCACTTGTTTTGTATATTCTTTTATCATTAATGTTATTATTTTCCCTTCCATTATGTCCTATTAAACTGTCTTTATCTCAACCCACGAATTTTCCTTTTTTTTTTTTCCCCCTTTTTTTTCAATTCTCTCCCCCATCCCGTAGCCTGGAATTAGAGGCTAGGGAAGCCAAGCAGCTGGGATCCCTTTCTAGGGAAGGGGGCATTGACAAAGCAATTGGAAAAGGGGCACAAGTCCTCAGCCTCTGGAGGCGACTCCTGTCAGGTGTGAAGGAAAGGTATCCCTTCAAGGCAGATGTTCTATGTCACCCAGGCAAGTGGACCACCATGGAGAGAGGTATTTTTAAAATAAAGAGCTGATCTAGCCATATTCAAAGAAAAACTTCAGTCCAGCCCTTTTATTCCGGCAGTAAAATAAGAATGAAATGTTGCACAACTGGAGACGTAATTAGCTTTGACAGTGCTTATAAAGAAAAAACTTCCTTGTTAAGTAACAAATACAGGTGTAATTAAGTCTGTTCTGAAATTAAATAGAAATTAATTGCTCTTCTGATTTCTGTCTGTGTATACAAATTTGAGAAGCCATTTGAGAGTCCACCTTCCTCCATCGTGTAGCCATACAAAGAGTCGCCAGGAGGCAGTATTTGCACAGATTGCTACAAGCCTCTGTATTTAAAGTACAATTTGATGACATTTCTTCCTATAGAAAGTCTGAGCAGAAATTATATGGTGAGAAACAAGATTTTTTTTAAAAAATTAAAGATTTTATAGAGCTTTTGCCTTAAGAGGACACATCTTTGCTTTTTCTTGACGCTGTAGTACTGTGATACTACTAAGAAATGCCTTTTTACAGAAAGGTTTGTAGGAAGAGCCAGGAGGATCTTCCAGCAGGCCAACTGACATAATTGAAAAGAACGTGCAAGCTTTCTTGCATACAAGCCTTTCCCTTTACAGGAAAAGACTTCCCTTCCTTCCCAATGTGGCAGAAGAACACTGCTGCTTGACCCAAAGAATAGTAGGGTCTTTTTATTCTTTTTTTTTTCTTGGGTGGAACTGCCCTACTTTTTTGTTTGATTAGAAATAAAAATCAAGGGATTTTGCATAGCACCTGCTACAAAGCTTGCTACTCTCTCTGCCAAAAGGCAAAGACCAGCCTACTGGGCTGAACAGGTTCGGTCTCTTTATAGCACTCTCTTGATTTGCAAGCAGGTAAATCGCAAAGCAGGGCTTATTTGCTTTTGACCATTTCCCTCCCGTGTTTTAGTTGCCAGTTGGTCTCTTTCTTCAACGGCACTGAAATAATGACATGCAAATGTTTGCAAATGAATGCTACAAAACGCCCATGCTCTTGAACCACCCATCGATAACTGGTAATGCTTGTAAAGCATCCTTTGATCGATGCGTTTGCTGTTGCTTTGTTAGTCATGAGATGATAGAATCGTGCTTCGTCTCCCTATTCCAAACATACATTTCTTGAATCTGCTTTGAAATCCATTTCTTTGCAACTGTCCTTCACTCTGATTGCATCAAGTCCTGTTACCCAAATTTGCTTTTCTTTTCAGATTTACACCTTTACCGGACACAGAAGCTCTGAGGTGAAGTTGACTAAAATATATGGAAATTCCATCTTCAGATTCCTAAATTTGGGATTTAATTGATTACTGTGTGTCTCAGGAGCTGTGTGTATACAGATGTATACACTGTTGACCAAATTTAGTATCATAATTCCATGTAATTGTATGTAGTGGAGGTTGATAGCTCATATAAAACTTGTCAGATAACATCTCTGTCAATAAAGTGGAACATAAAGAAAAAGTAATACAGAAGAATTTTTGTAGTAAAGCAAGATGCTGAAATAATATACTTTATGATAATATTCTGCCCATCCTATTTCAATGGTATCTATACTTAAAATAATTTAACACATTGCAGGATGAAATGAGATTAGTTTGTTAGATATTTTATAAAGTCAATGGCGTAGAACAAGACAGCTATATGAATCCACTTCTTGTAATGTTTAGGTTAAAAATTGTCGCTGAACCTACCACTGCATTCGTGTATAGAGTTGAAAAAGAAGCCTTGCGCTACCAACTGCTTTAGGAAGAAATTTGTGGTACATGGAGATTTCAGATTCGGCAGGACTCCTAGAAAACTCTCTTCTCAAAAGAACAGTGTGACGGGTTGACCTTGGCTGGACACCAGGTGCCCACCAAGCTGCTCTATCACTCCCCCTCCTCAACTGGATGGGGGAGAAAAAAAAAAAAAATATGATGAAAGGCTCATGGGTCGAGATAAGGACACTCACTAATTACCATCACAGGCAAACCAGACTCGACTTGGGGAAATTAATTTAATTTATTGCCAATCAACTCAGAGTAGGATAATGAGAAATAAAACCAAATCTTAAACCACCTTCCCCCAACCCCTCCCTTCTTCCCGGGCTTAACTTTACTCCCGATTTCTCTACCTCCTACCCCCAAGCAGCACAGGTGGACTGGGAATGGAGGTTGTGGTCAGTTCATTACACATTGTCTCTGCCGCTCCTTCCTCCTCACTCTCTTGTCCTTACATTCAGCCTTGTGAGTAAAGGTTTATTCTTTAGATATCAAAGACTTTGGATTTTCTCTTCCGGATCTGAACTTCCAAGGTTCAGATCACTTCACTTTTGCTTCCAGGTTAAAAAAAAAACAAACAACCAAAAAAAACCCAAAAAAACCCAAAAAACCAACACCACCAACAAAAAAAACCCCACAACCATAGAGCTAGGAAGCGCCGAGAAAAGATCTGATGGAGGTGATCTCTGGGTTTATGATGATTCACAGACTCGGAGGCCACAGGGAAAGAACGAATGAACAGGGTCTGTTCAATTGAGAGAGAGAAACAAGGAATGTATGCAAATCTTCAAATACATAAAAGACTTCAGCAAAGACAAAGGGAATAAATTCTTCGTGTCTGTAATGAGCTGAAAAGAAATAATGGATTTAAATCCCATCAAGGAATAGTCAAATTAGGAAAAATTTGTTAAGAAGAGTGACGTTACCACAGTGCCTGAGGTTGGCACAGAAGCTCCATCATTAGGTGCATAGCCACACAGGTTAAACAACTATCTCCTATGAGTAGCTGATCCTGCCTTAGGGTACTAAATATAGGAGGTGAACTTCTAAAAACCCTTTCACTTCCACTTATCTAAGTTTTCAGGCAAGCTTTGTTAAGGAAACAAATTTCCTAGGATTGCGCTGCCAGCCTGTGTCTTATTTCCTTCACAAGTCATGTAATAAGCCATTAGAAAGCTTTAACAAATCTAACAGTTCCTTTACCCTTCTCCAAAATGTTACACAGAAAGAAATGGGAAATAAAGCTTTGTTGACTTTGCTTCTCAGTCTTGCGTGCTTTGCCTTTTTTTGGTTGCTTTGTGGTTTTTTGTTTTTTTTTTTCCCCCAGAGAGTTTGGGGCTTCTGTAGTGATCAATAAAGCACCCTGTCAACTTATTTTCATCCCATTGTCAATTTCTTTCTAAGCCCAGCCTGTGATATGAATCAAATAGGGCTTGTATAGCTCCCCCCTTGTGTCAGCTCTTAGTTTGAATGACTTCAAAACTCCTTTTCAGTGTTTCTCATCATGATTAGTGTCTGTTAAAATTTGGCCCTTTTTAAACTGAGTATCTAAAATTAAGTGCTTAAAATCATATTTTATCATCTTCTTAAATACCATAGTTCTTAAATAGTCTGTTGTGAACTCATTCACTTCAATAGGAATTTTTATATGCTTGGACTGTTTTAAAAAAAAAAATCAGTCCAGCTGCTTACATATAGTATGATGGTCAAGCTGCATCCTTTGCCACAGGAAGTCTCTAAACTGGTAATGATCGTTCAAAACACTTATGTAGCAATTGTAGCTTGTATTTTAAGCCTCTTTATCATGCATATGTCTTTTGCATGCATGCATTTTGGTGGCGATCAAAGATCTGCCCCTTTTGTTTTGCAGATTTTGCGTTATTCTGCTTTACGCAGGGAGAACTTCCGGAAGGGTTTAGGAAGAAGTTTAATGTAGTGCATATATACTTACATGGATGCTTTCCAAATAATCTACATTTTAAAATATCCACTTTCTTGATTTGTCTACTTTTGGCTTTCAGGCAAAAATTCCAGCTAGTAACTATTTCAATTTGTTATAAGCATGATGAAGGCAGATGGCTTTCTCTAAAAATCTGTCTGCCAATAACAGTCTGAAAAGGATATTTGAAGTTTCCCACTAAAGTGTTGCATGTTTATAAGTTTCCTGAACTGCAGCATATCAACACGGATAGAAATAATGAAATAAGCTTATACATAAAAAGTAGCCCAACAAAAGCTTTCAACACTCTAACTTCAAGAATCATATTTTTCATAAAAGTAGTGGCTTTAATGTAGAATGGGTGGGAATGGGATTCTAGAGAGAAATCTGAAAGTTGTGTGGTAATTCACAAAAATTAACTATGGAAACGTGTCCTTTATGGTTTCCAAGTGTAGTGATATCCTTTGTAAGAAAACGCTTCTCAACAAATTCAGCGTACAGATGTCCTTGGGTTTTCTTAACTTAGGTGGATTAATCTATTTCCTAACAGGGTTTTTCATCTCTTCTTATAGCTAATTTTCTCTAGACTGAATCAATCAGCTTAAACAGAATCATGGAATGTTTTACTACGCTTATATACAGGAGTTATATTTTAGGAAGCTTCAGTTTTAAATGCTATTTTGAGATAACCAAGTGTTTAGTCTCCAGAGAAGTAAATCTTGTGTACGTGGTACCCTGAGACAAAAACAGTGAGTTATTTACCTGTCATTTTTCTTTCCTAAAAGTTCTCTGAACCTTTCTCCTGCATGTAAGAAATTCCTGCAAGAGCTCATTCTCATTTTCCTTATCTTTTGATTCCATTTATAAGATGCATTTTTCTAGTTTACTTTTATTCTCTTGAAGTCAAGAAAGTGGCTACAGATAACTGTGTGTCTGAAGCATTGGCAGCTTGTGTGTCCCTGAAGTAGCCTTCAACAAATCCTGAGGAAATTCCTACATAATCCCAAACTGAAAACAGACTCAGGAGTGGAAGTCCATGGATACTGTATTTATAGATGGCTTTTTCTCTTTTCACAGGTGAGTTGAGTCAATTATTACTTTCCACGTATTTCTGTGTCTACCCAGTTGATGGCACCTAGCTAACAAGAAGCTCAGTTGTTATGAGAATCCAAAACTCCTTCTGACTGTGTCTTCTCTAAACTATTCGTCCAGAGAAAGATTTTATTATCAGTTTGACATATTAATCTGTAATCACATTATTTTTGCATTTTGTCTCTTTCATTAGATGTTAACTGATAAATCAACGGGGCACTCATCTTCACAGATTTTTCTTGTGAAGCATGAGATGGTCTGTAGATAAATCAT
This sequence comes from Platalea leucorodia, assembly GCF_965183815.1. Classification (NCBI taxonomy): domain Eukaryota; kingdom Metazoa; phylum Chordata; class Aves; order Pelecaniformes; family Threskiornithidae; genus Platalea; species Platalea leucorodia. The sequence goes on along the minus strand of NC_138859.1, from coordinate 13,153,473 downwards.
TCTAACATTTAGACAACTGCAGTGGATTGGAACAACTGTTTCCGAAAGAGCTCTTTCAGCTGTTGTTCACTTGTTGCTTCTTTCTGTTGCATCAGCTCTCTGGTTCCTTTGGTTACCCCCCCCCCCAGCCATCTGGCTTTGAGACTGAAGGACAATATGGCCTGCCTGAAGCAGGCCTCAGATTCTCCCAGTATTCTCTTCTTGCCCTAAAGAAAGAAAAGGAAATATTACAAAACTTTCATTACTTTCACATTAATTCAGACCAAATGTTCATTTTGAAGAGGGATGAGAATTTTTGTAGCTCTCCTACTGCCCCTTTGCCCCTTTTACTGCTCCCAGATCAAATTTAATTCTTCAAAATTATTAACACAGAATGTTTACGGTTATATTTAGACCTCCATATTGGTTAAGCTAGTCTGCTGCATGGACCAATGTAAGCCTTTATAAGGAGGGTGCTGGTGTGCTTTCCAGTTCAGATATACATACCTTGCTCTGACCCAGGGTTTGGTATGCATGCTCAGGTTATTGCCCCAGCTGCCATGTTTCTCAGAAGCTTCTCGCAAAAATCCTCTTTCAGGAGCCAGCTCCTCAGCTATTGCTCGGATGTGATATGGCTCAAATCCACAGCAGCCTCCAATGAAATGAATTCCTAAATCATAGGCCTTTCTTGCATATTTTTGAACATCCCATCTAGTTACAATTCTTGGCTCCAGACCTGCAAAGACATTCATATCTTAAATTTTCACCATGCTCCAGTTCACCGCATTTTTTTGTAAGAAATCACATTATTGAGACACTTGCACACTATTTGCAAAACTGGTTGTAGATGTAGATGTTTGAGCTGTCTGAGCTAGAATTAATAATGCAAACTTTCAGGAGTCTAGCTTTTAGATTCTGTTATGCTTTGCTGAGCTATGCTTGTTGTAAGCTGCTTTGGCTTTGAAAAACAGCACCTAATATCTTCTGAGACTGATCAAGCCCTAAGTCACATGCTTGCCATTCTGCCAGAGTTCTTAGCTGAAGTACTGGAGCACTTTCAATGTTATGCCCACAAGTCCAAAGAGTTCTTAATGAACAATCAATATCTGGGAAATCTGATTACAGTACTCTAATCTGTGAAAGGAGAAGGTATCATCAGCCTACCTGCAACAGGAATAAGCCTGCTTGTTATTCCTCAGGAATGCTTACTACACTTTTTTCCATGACCAGCTAATGGCAGGCAGTTGTTTCGCTGACAGCTGGGATCTGTAGCTATTTCTTAGCCCATCCCTTACTTAGTTATAAGCCCATCCATAAGCAGTTTGCTGCCTCAAGCCACTTCCTTGTGGAAAGTTCTGTGTGTAGATGACTTAGGATGGCTAAGATGCAACCTTTCTTTTGAACCCCTCTTCGTGTTGCAGGTTGTGGTAAGCAGAGCGGAGGGACGCCAGAGCTGAGAGGAAAGACGTGTGGAAGGAAAGGAACAGAAAGTGAGAAGAACAAGGAAAAGCACACCTGAAAGGGAAGGAGGCACAGGAGTTGCAGAACTGGAAAGAAAAGACCAGGGACTGGAGAAGAAACTTGAAGGAATAAAAATACAGGAATAAAGGAATAAAAATCCTCCCACTTCTTTATGCACATCTGCAGGAGATGAATCAGCTTGGTTATGAGGAGAGTGCAGCATGATGTCTGGGCACTGAACATTCCTCTAGGCAAAGAAGCCGTGGTGAGGTAGTAAGGTTCCAGCACCACAGCAGAAGTAGGATTCTTCTTCCTACATCCTGTCCCAGAAATGCCTAATATGCAAGAAGGTGATGCAAAGCAGATCTGCTCAAAGTCCAGTGAGTAGTTAAAGAGACAGAGTCAGAAAATAAAAAACAGAAGGGAAAAAAATGAAATGGTCTTAAACAGAAAATTATTGGTCTCAGAGGGAAAGACTGGACAACGGAAAAATAGATGGTCTAATATCAGAAGGAAAACCAGATTAAGCTATCTTAGAAAGCTGTTTAAATAAAAGTTTGTGTACAGTCCTGCAGATGTGAGAGAAAGCATCAGAAGCATCAATTCATGATTTCCTTGTCTCTCATATATCATTAAAAAGCTAATGCAAAATTGATACAAAACGATCAACAGTAAGAATGCAGCATCTTGCACTCAATTTATACCCGTATAAGCAACTAAACTCCAGGAGAACAGTATAGGGTGTTTCCCTGTCTTCTCCGTCACCCACCCTGTCACAATCAGTCCTTGTGTTTCAGGAGCATAAGGACAGCACCAACCTAACAGCTCTGAAGAAACATGGATAGACTCCGCCATAAGAACTGGCCACACATGGTGAAACATGGTGATTGAAAACAAGCAGTATGCTACGAAAAGAAGTTGCCACATAGATCACGTTTTGTGGGGTTTTCTTCCCCCCTCCCAAAAATGACTAACATTCTATTTTCCGTGCCTGTCAACGTACAGTATTTTTCTTGGCTTTATTCAGAATTAAATATCTCTAGCTTAACAGTTTATGTTATCATTTACAGTAAAAAGATATTGAAATTTTCATCAACTTCTGATGAGAAGATTGTAATGTGCGCCTAGATTTAGCCCCTCTGTACGTCTACTCTTGAGATAACTGGGTATGCTTTGACTGACCAGGACTTTTCTGTCTAAAACATTGTCCTTGCTTAACTGGTGACATTTGAGAGCAATTGCAGTAACACAGAAGGGAAAACACAGAAAACTGGAAAAAGTTCTAAAGATAAATAAATACTGCTGGTATCTAGATGCTGGAGTTTGCCAATACAACATAGCCAATGCTTTTCTAGAAACTGAGATCTTGTTGGCCTGTACAGAGGTTATGTACACTTCAAATACCTAAATGCCTCTTTGTGCATATTGCCTTCCACAAAAAGCAGAGTCAACTGGGTCAGTTTAACAATGATTTACCAAACTACTTCTCTGCCATCAAGTGATCAGTTGCTCCTTCTGGGTAGTGCAAACATTCACAGAACCAGGCTTCTCCAATTGACTCATGAAATTTCTGAAAACTGACATCTCATACAGTTTGCTTATAACATACAAACCAAGAACCATAACAAACCAAAGAGTGAATCCTTCAATTAACTTGATTACTTACTGCATCTGTTCTATCATTTTTGCTTGCAATCAGAGGAGTTATACGAAGGAATGAATAGGATAAATGAGTTCCTGACACTTTTAAACATCCCAGAGTATTTTCAGAACCCAGACATGTTGTTATTATCTAATGAATGCCTCAGGCTCATGCTTTATTCTTTTTCCTTCATTTACGTAGAGAGGACTTTTAAAATAAAATATCTTCCTGAAAATCACATCCATATCTTTTTTTTTTTCCTAAAAATTCAAGTTTCAGTTGTTTTAATACCTTATTTTATAGGCTGATCTTGAAAAGAAGAATGTATGATATCTGAAAATGAAGGCATTTTTCTAATCAATTTTAAAATGTTTAGGCTGCTTTTTTCCTCTTATCTTAAGAGGATGTGACCTTCTACATCCCAGGTGGGAATAAGCCCTAAATACACAAGCCTTATATACACATAAAGTGGCTGAATCTTTCGGTCTTTTGGGTAGAATTTCTGCTGAGCATAAGAGTGATGAATCCATCTCCAAACTGCTAATCCATTTGTAAGCAACATCAAAGAACATATTCCCTCTTCTGCTTTCTCTCTAATCTCACTTATCTTAGACAGTTACACTTGCAAGACTGAACCATTATGAGTGCAAGAATCATGCACCTATACTAATGATCCAGCTCCGCATATGCATTATACATTAAATCCCTATGCAGGTAAACATTATAGGGCTCATGGGCTAGACGTCACAACCGAGAATGCTGGGGAGCTCCAGTCCAAAGGCATTTAAAGTCTGGGTTGTTTTTAGTGTATTTGCTCTTGTTAATTTCTTTGGACTATTTTACAGCTGTCCTGAACAAGGTTCTATAGCACAAGAAAAAAAAAAACAACATTTTTTTTTAATTGATTTAGGTTGTGGCACTTTAACTGTTTTCATCATAATTTCACTTTCAGTCACATGCTGTGATACTGCTGAAATACTCTCATTATCTGGATGATCTTTAACCCAATCCATCTATGCAGAATGCCAGACAGGATAATTGAGACTGATCCTATTGTACAGGAGGATGCCTTGCAGTTTCAGCTTTGCTAAAAGCTAGGGGAAAAAAAGGAACAGACAGTAAATAAATTAAAAAAAAAAAAAAAAGATACCCTTGTCTTACCAAAGGGAAATTCTGGAAGGTCAATAAATCCTTGCTTCCCACAATCAGGTGTATGGAAAGCAAGTGGTTGGGACATCAGGTGAGCTTTCAGTTTAGCAGCGTGCAAGCCCTCTTTCATCAGTCTCACAGTTTCCAGGGAGGTATCTGGGTCAAAATGGCAGTTGACTCCAACAATAGAAGCACCTAGGAGGAGGAAAATAAATAAGTTCAAGTCACATCTCCCTAGGAAGTGGGAGGTGAAAGTTCTTAGCCACAGCACTCCATAAGCAGAGCAGTCCATCTGTACACCAGCACTATGAACACAAGCGTCCTGGTTTCAGCTGGGATAGAGCTAATTTCCTTCCTAGTAGCTGGCATAGTGCTGTGTTTTGGATTTAGGATGAGAATAATGTTGATAACACACTGATGTTTTAGTTGCTGCTAAGTAGTGCTTACACTAGTCAAGGACTTTTCAGCTTCCCATGCTCTGCCAGGTGCACAAGAAGCTGGGAGGGGGCACAGCCAGGACAGCTGACCCACACTGGCCAAAGGGCTATTCCGTACCGTATGACGTCATGCTCAGTATATAAGCTGGGGGAGTTGGCCGGGGGGCAGGGATCGCTGCTCGGGGACAGGCTGGGCATTGGTCAGCAGGTGGTGAGCAATTGCATTGTGCATCACTTGTTTTGTATATTCTTTTATGATGATGATGATGATGATGATGATGATGATTTTCTCTTCCTGCTGTCCTATTAAACTGTCTTTATCTCAACCCACAGGTTTTACTTTTTTTTTCAATTCTCTCCCCCATCCCACCAGGAAGGGGAGGAGGGTGAGCGAGTGACTGTGTGGTGCTTAGTTGCCGACTGAGGTTAAACCACGACAACAAGGTAGTTGGATTAGAGCCAGCCTCAACTCTCCTGAGGCTGATCATTCCATTTACATCTCAGTTGCACTCTTTACCTTCCTGATGAGGAATCACATCTCCCACCCTCATGCAGTTGCTTTTCTCATCAGTGCTCAATCAGTGAAGACTGATTATGTACAGCCACATATACAAATAGCTAACAGGTTCCTAACACAGGTTCTGCCTTTGGATTTCAACTCTTAACTCCAAAGGAAAAGAGTAGTTCAGAACAGATATAATAAAACCCCTGTATGGTCGGTCCATCATGCCCCTGATTAATTCCTTCTGCCCTTCCCTTTGTCCTGCAGAAAACACAGCATTTGATAGGCAATAAGATTAATTTTTTCATTCTCTTATTCTCTCATCCTGGATTTGAACTGTGCTCCACACATTTCTAAAAACATGAGCAGAGAATCAAAGGCGGCTTTGGATTCTGCTTATGTTTCATAATCCTGAGCCCAGAATTTGGGGCTGGGTCTGTAATCAACTTTGAATAGTTTTAGGATTTTGTTCTACTCAGTATCAGCTGCCTGTGGCTATTGCTCCCAATACCATCCTGGTTAATAAGGATTTTATAGCTGCATTTTCATACTTTTTTTTACAAGACTGCTCTAGTAAAGTACACATAGAAACTCTTCCACAGGCTCAAAACTTTCATCAAGTATAATTGGGAAGCTATCTACTTGAGATACACATCCATTTATCTCAATGATTAAGGACTTAACTTTGTTCCATACTTTTAAAGTGCAGATTAAAACAGATTCTTACCAGCCTTTACCAGTCGGACAGCACATTGTCCGGGGGGCACGCCATGCATGTCTCCTTCTGGACAATGCACATTGTAGCTGCAACTGGCTTCCTAGATTCTTTTAGGACTTCAACAGCCCAGACAGCTTCTTCAACATGTTCAAAATACTGAAAGAAATTAAAAGTGGACTACTTTCGTTTCTTGGAGATGAAACATAAACACATTAATCCAGACCCCAAATTCACCAGCAATACAATGACTTGATTCTTTTCTGATTTACACTAACAGAATTCAGTTGAGTTCACTGACCACACAGTTAAAAAAGGATTTTAAAAAGTCAGAAGGAAAACTAAATCCAAAATAAAAAGATACTCATGTTTCAGAATAAGAATGCCCATACAGGGGGTTAATCAGGGATTTATCCCTGAAGAACTATTTTCATCTAGAAAAGTCACCATGGGTTGGTTACTTACGGAGTACAGGAGGAAACAGGAACTAATCAAGATCACATTAATCTATCCTCTTTGTACTGGTACAGAATTTGACTTGACTGAGATGATAGAAATTTAGGGTTCAAGGTCCTATTCTAGGACGCTTGCAGATACTGCTGTGCATTTAGAAAACATCTGATTCTACTGGAATAAAAGTATAACAGAAAATTTTAAAGAAGGAAGCAATATATACTTGTATTCCCTAAAGTAGACTAGACATCTTAAAGTTAACACACTGTGCCAGCTGAAGGCATGTACTTTTTTACAGATTTACCTCTGCAATTAGGAAGTCAACATTCTTCTTCATAAAGCCATCTAGTTGCTTTCGAAAGGCTGCTTTAACCTCTGCTTTATCCTTGCAGCTTAAGTATGATGGTGTTTGACTGAGTCCTCCAGCCACTAAAGCATCACCTTCATTAGCCACTTCTCTTGCAATGTCACAAGCAGCTTCATTCACTTTCTGGCACTATATGAATATAGATTACATCATTTTTACCTGGTCAGAGATATGCATGTAATTTCAGAGCACAAAAAGGACAAAAGACTTCTTCATATTCATTTATAATTTAAATGTATTTTTCTATAATATTGATTAGGAAGATCAGCATTTTTCAAAAAAATAACAAACATTAAGAAACAGATTTCTTGCAACTTATAAGTTATCATATTATCAAACACTAATACAAAAACATATTACCTTTAATACATCTTACACAAATAGTCTATAAAAAAGCAAATATTTGGTGTGAAGCAGAATTTTTTTTTCCTCTTAGAAAATAAGTTAGTTAGTTACACTTAAGTGTCTGCTTCTATTCTGAGATTTTGTGGATGGAAAAAAAGAGTAGTAATTTCAATTGATTTTTCATTCTGTTTCTTAATGTATTATTTTAGTATTTTGATAATTTTCAAAATTTAAGCTATGATATGATATAGAGTCATTTAAGGCACTTTTAAAAGGATGTCATTAATTACCTGATGTTAAAGTTACCAATTTAAGAATAGCAAAGGGAAACTTATCACTATATATGATTAATTAATCACCTAGACTGAAAGACACATTCCCTGTATACCCAAACCAGGATGACTAGAACAGCTTGTGAAAGAGGTTAAGCTGGGAAAAAAAGATTTTTGGAAAAGAATCATTATTTGGGATAGATAACAAGGACTGATTAGAGCAGGTTTCTTTGTGGCCCATGGGCTACTTAGAATCTACATAGGTTTCTCTCAGCTGAAGTTTTCCATGGCTGCCTCAAAACATCCAGATGATTTTTAAGGCTATTGCTGACAGAGTGTCTTCCACTTGCACTTCTGCTCAGGTACGTGTTTGGGAACACCAGGAGCTGGAGCCATAAACCAGTTAGAGCCTGGAGGAAACTGCTTCTAGAACTGGCAGCAAATCAAGCTTGAAAGTTTTGCTGCAATGCATTCCAGTTTCCAGTTGCTTTCCCAACCCCTCTTATCATTTTTCGTTGCAGCATGGCTAGTTCCAGAGGCACTATGTTTCTGGGATATCACTTCAGACATTTCGATGTTGCATCTATTGAATGTAAAGGTACAGCATTTCAGATAAATTTGGTCATATGACATTTTAATGTCTTAACCTCTTAATTAAGCCTCAAGTGTTTCCCTAGTGTCCAGATTGCTCTAGTTTCTGACTTGGGATATCTTCACATAAATATATTCCTTCCTCTCTGCGCCCTGGAGAATCTTCTCTATTTTCCAGAGGCTGAAATAATAGACAATAGGACCAAAGGGGAAAAGATCAGAGAAAACACCCAACGACAAATCTTCTAGTCTCAAAGGAACTATCTAGAAATGTTTGTGCCAGAAGTCCCAGTGGAGATGGGGCCTGCATCTAGTGAAGGCACCCAACATCCTACAACTCCTCTGTGTAGGGGGTAAGAAAACACCAACACAGTACTTCTGTTACTGTACCAGATTACCCTTACACATGAGAAGGGGAATACTGACCACAGTGTATACCTTGGATTTTTTAGTTGATATTTTATTGAAGACATGGTCCTAAAAAAACATTCAGTTCTTATTAGCAAGTCATTATTCTCCAGGATTCTTCACCATTTTTGCAGTTGATTTGTTTCTCTGGATGCTAAAGCATTTCTTTTTTTACAATTGATTTTGCTCTCTGTGCATTTAGTCCTCCCTATACTTTGTATGAAAACTCCAGTAAACTATCTCCTCAGATGGGAAAAATAAGATGTGGGCATCCTTTTTCCTCTCTTCATCTTTGCCCCATTTTGTTATTTTTTTTTTTTCTTTCCCCTTTAACCTTGTCTTTCTTACTATTCCAAATTCTGAAATTGCACCATCTCATTCTTTGGTCCTCAAATATAACCAAAACTGTTATGACAAACTGTGAAAATACTTGATAATTCTTTCTATTAAACCTTTTGAAATGAATACACTTATTTCATATCTCCATCAAAATAGTATTTTACTCACACTTATTTCCTCAGCTACATAATTGCCCCTGTTCTCTAGTTTGTCCTCACTGGCATAAAATGTGAATGCCTGCAGAACATTGGATCCAGCTCTGAGGAATTCCCGGTGAAGCTGACAAACTGCAAAGAATTAAAAGAGACAAAGAAGAGATGTTTGGTACAGTTATTACTATTATTATCCCAAAACTAAATGTTTATTGAATTAATGTTACTGTAAAAGAAGTGATACTGTGTTTACTAGAAGAGCCATTATGAGGGAGTAGAAGCAGTACCCCAGTCTGTGTAGAATTCCTTTCTTCCCACTCTTAGAACATTAGGTAGAAAACTTCCTTCTTAGTTATTCTCTGCTAAGAATGACTGAAGATTTCTATATTTAGTTCATCAGTAGATTCAGATGCTCACGTACCCAAGAGTCGGGCCACTGAAGAACATCAAAACAACCAGCAGGTGGATCGGGCTGCTAAGATTGAAGTGGCTCAGGTGGATCTGGACTGGCAACATGAGGGTGGATTGTTTATAGCTCGGTGGGCCCATGACACCTCAGGCCATCAAGGAAGAGATGCAACAGACAAATGGGCTCGCGATCGAGGGCTGGACCTGACCATGGACGCTATTGCACAGGTTATCCATGAATGCGAAACATGCACTGCAATGTGTACCTCAAGGGGATTTGATTTTGGGTGAAAATAGCCAATGAACTGAATGGTATGATGTTAATTGCTATATAATACTGTATGTCATCACTTCTATGGTGGCTATATGCTATATCAACAGAATCACAGTAAGAATCACCCAGATTAATGAAGAATGAACTTTGATGGAACCGAGCAAAGTGCAGCGGTGATAGAACCATAACTGGCTTCAGCATGCAACAACCCAACACCACACACCATCTCTCCTGCCCTATAGGACTGTTATGAGAGATGAAGCCCAAAGTCATGGACCGAATGAACTCAACGGACATTTTAGAGGGATGGCCCATGGACTAAGGGAATGATATCTGTGTGTACATATCAAAAGACTGGAAAAGTGGTGGTGATTAATTGGAATGTATTGGAAAGGATAGGACCTGGGCATGACATAGATGGTATAGAATAAGGGGTGGATACTGTCCTGGTTTCAGCTGGGATAGAGCTAATTTTCTTCCTAGTAGCTGGCACAGTGCTGTGTTTTGGATTTAGGATGAGAATAATGTTGATAACACACTGATGTTTTAGTTGCTGCTAAGTAGTGCTTACACTAGTCAAGGACTTTTTTCAGCTTCCCATGCTCTGCCAGGTGCACAAGAAGCTGGGAAGGGGCACAGCCAGGACAGCTGACCCACACTGGCCAAAGGGCTATTCCGTACCATATGATGTCATGCTCAGTATATAAACTGGGGAGAGTTGGCCGGGGGGCAGGGATCGCTGCTCGGGGACTGGCTGGGCATCGGTCAGTGGGTGGTGAGCAGTTGCATCATGCATTACTTGCTTTAATAATAATATTATTATTACTACTATTTTATTTCAGTTATTAAACTGTTCTTATCTCAACCCATGAGTTTTCTCACTTCCACTCTTCCGATTCTCTCCCCCACCCCATCAGGGAGAAGGGAGGGAGCGAGCAGCTGTGTGGTTCTTAGTTGGTGGCTGGGGCTAAACCACAACAACCCACAAAACAATAATTATAATAATTTCTAGAACACTACTTATCATGTAAAACAGAGTTAAAACGCTCAACAGCTTATAGCAAATACAGGAATAATTTATTCCCTAGATATTGTATAGAGACATGAGAACACTGCAGTTTCTATGGCAGATGTTTGGAAAAGCTTTCCTGAAGTCTTGGTTCATCATACCTCATTGTCTACAGACAATCTGTGTCATTAGGGAAACATGTTAATGTGTCACGAGAATAAAATTACTGCCTTCAGCTACAACAAACACAGCATTCTATGCCAGAGAAGCTCAAACGGTAGTCTGAGTTGCTAGAGTCAATCTGCACACACAGCAGCACATCTGCTTTCAGTGAAGGAACAGTGTGGTGTCCCTTGCTTTTCTCTACTAGTACCAGTATTTCATTTCTAATTACAGCCTTGGGTAACCACACTGTGATTTAACACAGCAGTCACAAAGAACTATCCAGGAACATAGATTCTAGCAGAGCTACAATTCAAAGAGTCCCTGGAATTTGCCTGAACTATCGGGATCAAATTTCAGTTTTACAGCCTTTACACAGTCAAAACATTCCTAGTGCAGAGAGTATTCTTTTTCCTACATCATTAAAACAGGCTACTGAGCCCAACTAAAAGGACTGTCTCTGTATGTTTCTAGTGTTCTGTAGTTTGTTTTTCTATTCGCCCCCATGAAAAATCATTGATGAACACTAGTCAGGAAATGTGAAAAGGAAAAAATAATCTACAAATATTTTCACAAATGCTTTATGACATTTCCATAATAAACTAGATTTATTTACCCCCATGGTTAGTGCTCTTTAAATATGGTTCCTGCATTCCTAGAAGAATGTTTGGGATTTGTGTGAATAAGGATGGAGACATTGGTAGGCAAATGAAACATAATCTAACACGTATGAATAAGGAACTTTATATCCCAAACTATCAGGTATGTGAACAGCAGACTCTTGAATGGGTCTGCATTTGGAGGGAAAGAATAGCATTATAAGTAAAGTATCAGCCTGAATCTCATTCAATCCCAGGCAAATCATTTTTACCACTAGAATACACTTAGTATTATCAAGCCCACAGTAGTCTGCATGATGCTATCAAAAACCCAAACCACTCTAATTTACTTCTTGTGTGACTTCTAGCATGTTACTGAAGCTATGTTTTCTTCCACTATTTGAGAAATGAGGTAACAGCCACATATGAGGCTAAACAATTATTAAATTTGATGCATTTTAGGAGTCAGACATACAACACTGAGTTTTCATTTCAATCTACCATGAGTTGGACATTTCACAAAAGACACAGACTTAAGCTAACAGCAGATGGGGGCAGTAAGTGCATATGCATATTGCTCAGTACAGAGCAGTAGCTCAGATACCTGATCTGGCTCAGAAGAAATATTTAGATCTCATTTCTAAACTTGTCAGTCTGGCAAAACTTCTCCTCCCTTGTAACGGAGATAATGGCCTTCAACTCACTTTTTTTTTTTTTTTCTTTCTTTTTTTTTTTTTTTCCTCCATCATTCCTTGCTGCAATCTCAGAACCTCCCTCATTCCTTACAAAGACAAGAAGGGCCGGTAGTTGTATGGTTTTTTACACCAGCTGGCTCAGACAGTTGGTCCTTCTGTTCTTTACACCTGCTTTCAAAATAACATGACCCTTGAGCATGCAGGAGCAAAGAGCAATAACAGAGGGGAGGCAGCACACTGCACTGAAAGAAATGAACACATTTCCAGTTAAGGGTGTATTTATAAATAGCCTACAAAGGGCTTATAAAAGTGTTATGTTACAGACATGAGCAATATGTTCTAGCAAATCAGTAGTAATTCTTAGAAGGCTGGGCTAACCTATGACTACTGATCACTTGTTTAAAACAAATCTGTGTGCCAATTTAGCCTATTTAAGCCATCTGCAACTGCCTCTATGTAAGGTAATGTCTTGCATTCCCCATGGACCGAGACCTACACTTCCTGAGAAGGCATGTGGAGAGGGTCAAAGACTTTTGTGGTACAAAAGAAATAAGCAAAGGGGAAACAAAGAGCATGGTATAAGCGCTACGATTTGTAAGATGGAATGCGCAGGGGCAGAAAAAGGTACAGGTGGAGAGAAAGAGAGAGGTGATAGGATGTATTTTTGGGAGATGAGGTTCAACAAATTAGGTCATCACCCTTTAAACCTTTGCTGGAGCACTGCATTATCTAAGGCTGTCCATGACCCTAAGTTAGGCATGCTACACAAAGTAACACTTGAAGGCTGAGAAGGATTAGGGGAAAAAATAGGTAAGGTGTACAAAGCAATGTAATAGAGAGGGCTAAGATCTCTATTTCTCCTTCTCCTCTTCTTCCTTCTTCCCCCTTTATAGAGGAAAAAGACTAATTTGGAAGGACATACACTTAAGACAGAACAAAGAAAATTTTTTTCCCAGGACATTCTGAATTAGCTTGTGGGATTAACTGCACATGATATTACTAGGGCAAATGCTTTATTGTAATGAAGCATACATAAATAGATAATAGCACCTGCTTTTGCACTATTTATGCTAAACACTATAATCTTTATGCTGTAAGGCATAGAATGATTGCTCATTTTGCCCCCCTCCACTGTAGACAGTCACTCCATTAAATGGGATAGGCAGAAGTTGAGTTAACACCCTTGGCACAGCAACTGATGCAATTTTATTGCAATTCTTAGGTTCTTATGAGGTTTATCAATCCTCATTTCACAGTGGAGCCAGATACATTAAATACTCCTCTTCCATTCCATTGTTTATTAAAAGCTGCCGTTTTCCTGAAGGAATTAATAAACAAACTGTATTCATTTATAATGGTCAGAACACAACAAAACAGATAGTTAACTGCAGAATTTTTTGTCACAAGATGTTGTGAAGGATAAACTTGATATCAGCTCAAGGACAGACTGGACATGTCCATGAGAGAGAAATCACTGAATGTTATTAAATACAAAGATACCATATCTGTGTCAAAAAGTCCCTGGGTTACAAATTACTGAAGACTGGGAAAGCATTCTGGAGAGGTATCACTGTATGTTTGCACTACTCATATTCTTTCCCAACCAACTGCTTTTGACCAGTGTTAGAGCAAGAATAAGGGGTACGATGATTAGGGGGTCTATAGATTCTTAGACTATTCTTAACAGTGTGTAATTCTACATTGTCAAGCAACCCACTACAGGTTCCTATATATTTATTATTTATCCAACCATGTTTACCTTCACTATAGAATCACCATTTCCCAGTAAAACTGACCTGCTTCTGGGTGTTCTACCGTTGCTTCGGGAGTCCAAGGCCTAGCTTTTACATACCCCCTCTTTTCAAGAGCAAAGACGAATCCTCCATCTCCAATCACAAATTCTCCAGCATCTAAACGCTCTAGAATACCCTGCAGAAAGCAGGAAGAAAGGTTAATAATTACAGTTCTTCAGTTTTGTGGGCTTCCTTTGTTGACATTTCCTGTATTTGCAAAGCAGATATAATTATTTGTGGGCTACCAGAAACATCTTTGCCATAATAATAAGAAGTAATCCATTTCCTTCTTGAAATTCTCTTTAAAGAATAGTAGGTGATCTGTTTTACAACATAAGGCGTTAATATATGCATATATATTACATAAGACTTTTAATTATTCAGTTTATTGTATTCCAGAGATATAGTCCCCAGAACTAGAAGTCAATGGTCTAATTCCATTCCTATGAAAGTAAAACACAGTCTCAAATTCTCCTGTAAAATATATGTGAAACTTTTTAAAATGAAACACTAGTATCACTGACCTCTTCATTAGCTCATTTGCTCTTTAGCTACAAATGCCATCATGACAGAGCCTCAGCACAAGTAGCTTGTGACACAAGATGGCACAACAAGCATCAAAAAAAGTAAGCATGTAACATTTTCCTAGCAAATAAGACACATCTCAGAATGCTGGCCTCCATTTTCTGACAGACTTTTCACTGGCCTGGGTTTCCTTACCTAGACTTACAAAATGAAAGAAAATCCTGCTTCTTTTGCACAGCCCAGAAATGTTTTAAGATGCCAAATTACAAACCTTACAGCACCCTGTGATTAACCTTGCTTCTGCCTTGAACTCTACACTAACACAAGGAAAGTGGTAATTATTTTTTTTTGTAAAATGAAAAACATGAATACAAAATATATTGATTGCACCTAATACATATTATTTTTTGTATTCCTTTCATTGCTTCATTGGATTGTTCAAATTTTCAAAAAAGTACCTTGCTGTTATACTAAATAGTACTAAATTCTGCCAGTAGATTACAAACATAATTCTATTTGACTTTAAAAAGTGGATTAATGCAGACCCATTACATTAACAAAGGTAGTGGGTACAGAAAAAGATTTTAAAAAATCAAAGGTAAGACTGAAATTGCTGTCCATAGTTATCTTTTCCTGATGGCCTACTAGCGTTTCAGTAGATGAAATTTGAGGGAGTAGGGGAAAAAAAAGCACCTTGCGGACATAGAGTTGAGTGTGTTTTTTTGTGTTGAGAGGAAGGGTTTTTTAACAATTAGCCTCCAACCTTTAGTAGATTATCTTTCTTGATAATTTCTCCTTCATTCATTCAATTATCTCACACCATACATCCAGGAAAGAAAAACACTTATAACATCTCAGCACTGCCCTTTAGGCAGCATGAGAGTATGCCTTTCCAACAAGAAGGTGCACTGTGCCAACTATGCCAGTTCCAGTACCAAGCATAGCAGTGTAAGGCTACTTGGAGGCCACAAAGCCTGGCTGAGAGGGTCGGCGTTTTTGGCCCAGGCACTGACATAGCAGCAAGGTGATGGGGCTTCTCTGCACAGTGTTGCTGTGCAGATATATGAGCTAGGCCAAGTGTTGGCTTGCAGATGTCTGCATCACATTCCATTGCACATTCTGGACTTTCCAAAATATTGACGTAATTAACTTTACAACGTTAAGAAAAAGTGCAAGCTTTTATCTTTATTTCAGCAGGACCAGGGCAAAACTCAATCTACAATACTCAGTCTCCAAAACTCAGTAATTTTCAATAAGTCTACAAGTCGTGCCTGTCTATTAGGGCAATTCTGTTGTAAGTGTAAATGTCAGGAGGCTTTGTAAAGATTGTGTTTGCAATTAACTAATTTGCAGTTGTAACAGAATGCCTCAAATGGGGCCAGAGAAAGGCACCCAAGGGATCACTGGTTGAGTCCCTGCTTCCTCTGCCTGCCAAGGAATCTTTTACAGACAGAGCCTGCTTCAGAAGTTTAATATGCAGAGAACAGGAGTGCAGAGGGGAAAACAAAAAAAAAAAAATCTTAAATGTATAAGCAACCTCAGTTGTTGCTTGTTAACTGAAGATTACATTACAATAGATACATGTTGACACAATATATAGATATATTTAAATGCACTACAATCAACAGGTTTTTTTTTTCAAGTCCCTTCTAGGATTTAACAGCAGTTTCCCTTCACAGTTCTAGCTTTTTTAAACTGCACTTTAAAATAATCTTCACTTTTGACACACAGAAGCAACATAAGCCATGACTGAATAGATTGTGGTATCTTAATATATAATATATTGTGATATATTAAACCTAGCATCAGGGCATCTAATAGCAGGTGACATAACTATAAAGCACAAAGTGCTTAAACTTACTTTGTCAGTTCAGATTGGCTCAAAATGGAAATAACTTTTTTGCAGACTTTATTATAGGTCTGATATCATCTCTTCACACCATTTTTACTTTATCTATACTGGATAAAATACCATTGGTTCAAACAGCATATAGCTAGCATGAGTTCAGCATCAACATTGTTTTGTTCTGCCCCAGAGAACTACAACTGTGTGCTCATGCCCAATCCAGATCAAAATTGTACTGTCAAGTGATCCAGTAGTACACAGATCTGGTATTAAATAACAAGAAATAGTATCTGTAAAAAGCTAACCAGGGCTTTTTTGAGCCATCTTTTCACTGCTTCACTTTTGCTACCATGAACAAAGTTGCACCACAGTCCATACATCTATCCACGGAAGGAGTGCAAATGACTGTATGAAGATATTCCCCCAACCAACTTTAAGAATGTAACCGAACCATATAAGTGAAAAGCCTGCTTGGTCTACCTATATCCTATCTTTCCATCGGTGGAGAGAAAAAAAGCATCTCAAAATAACTATTCAGATCTTAAGTGAGCCCTCAAGAAAGGCTTATCTCTGTCCATTGCCTGTAGGAGAACCTAGGGCAATTGCCTTCTGCTAGGTGTCTGAAGTTAGGTGGCATGTGCCAAAAAATAAGCAGCAGAACAAATACCTCCTCACCTCCTTCCTTTATAACTGAGCTACCTGAAAGGCATAGAGTTCATAGACTTCTTCCCATATCCTTCTGTTCTCTTACTCTAGACTTATATGCTACATATAAAACCAAATAAAAACAGTTCTGAGTAAGAAGTGTCCAGTGTCCTACTAATAATACTGTCCTTCCAAACAGAAGGTAGAATACATGATTCCACTGACCCTCCCAAGCAGCACTGCAGGGTAGCAGTACTGGTATATGTCAGAGAGTCTGATTTAGATATTGCTCAAATGTTTATCTTGATGGCCAGAATGGCTGATGCCTGAATAACCTTTTATACTGGCTTATTTCTTTAGCTAAATGAGAGTGCGAAGGGCATGCATATATTGGAGACTGCGCTCCTATTACAAACACTGTTGGTATTCAGTCATATAAATAAAGGGAAGAGCAATTTGGGGCTTTTAGAGTTGTCAGGACGCTGGAGACAGGAATCCCATCCAATGAAGGTTTATGCTTACAATATTTACAATTTTAATGTGTTGTGAGCACTGCTTAGTTTGCATATCAAATAATATTAAGCAAAATGGTTTTGAACTTTGGTGGCTTCAGTCTATGTGTTGAGAGAAATCAAGATTCTGTGAGCTGTTACAGCATTAAGTTGAATCTAATCTATCTATCTCATAACAGTGTCCAAATGTCTTTAATGGTTTGATGCTGAATAGGTATAGTTATTATTACGTCTTTACTTTAGCTTTTCACAATATGCCCTTACCCGCAGAAATACCGAGTACCTTACTTGGAGGTTAAGTGCGGTTTGCGGGTTGTGCCAGTTTTGCAGCAGCTCCCCAGGAAAGCCTCCGGGCAGGACCCCGAGGGGGCGGGAGAGGCGGCCGGGTACAGCGGAGCCCCAGCCCGACCCAGAGTCGAGCTCTGCCCTGTGCCGCTGGGAAGCTCCCGCCGCTCCCCGCCTGCGCGCCTCGCAGCACCGGCGCGAGGCTGCCTCTGCCCTACCGCGTGGTCCCGCTAGGGCAGCGCCCGCACCGCGGCAGGGGCACCCCTCCCAGCGCCCGCCGCTGCCCCCACGCCGGACAGGGGAACGGGCCCGCCGAGAGCAGGGGACCGGGGCCGAGCAGGGGAGGGAGGTGGGGGAATTATCCTTTTGCCCTGTTTCGTGGTCTTCCTGATCGGCAGCATTTTCCTCGCCAAAGGACGCTGGCTACCTGAGACTACCCAGACGACTCGGCACGAAGCAGAAGATAACCCGAGCGCTCAGCCCGCACTTTTATAACGCGGGGAGGAGGCGGGCCGCGGTGAGCAGCGCTGCGAGCGACACCCCCGGCCGGCCCGGCCCCTGCCTCCGCGGGGCGCCCTGGCACGGCCCGGGACTGACCCGCCCCCTCCCGCCACCGCCCCCGCCTGGCTCGGGGACGAGCACTGGGGGTGGGGATCGGGAGGCGCCCGGTAGCTCCTCCGGGCTGCCCCCTCGGCCAAGGGGCTGGCCAGCGCTCTCCATCCCTGCTGCGGGCGGGCTGCGCGCGGGATGAGCGCGGTGCTGCGGAGAGCCCTGCGACGGCTGCGACCTCCCGCCGCGGCGGCCGGCCCGACCCCCCCCCGCCGCCGCCGCGGCTGCCCTGCGGCCCCTCGGCGGCGGCGCGGGCACGCGCGGGCCGGGCCGGGCTGGGCGCGGGGGCGGTGAGGAGCTCCGGGCGGGATGCGGTGGGGAGGCGCTGGCAGAGGAGCTGTTAACGGTCACGGCTCTCAGCGCGTGGCCTCCGCGCGGGCGGTGCTGCCCCAGGGCGCGGCCCCAGAAGTGTAAAGCTATCTGGCGGGGGGCGGGGGGGGGAAGGTAAGGGGAATACAGCTCCTTCTGCCGGCCTGCAGTGCTCCACCAGGTGCCGGTCAGGGTCACCGGGCCGCGAAGGCCTCTCCTTGTGGGCAGGAGGTGCATTTCCCACCCCCCCCTCCCCCCGTGCCTCGCATTTCTCTGTCAAAGACCAGACTCAGCCCGGGGTAAGTAGCTGACCTGGTATAGAGAGATCCCTCCTGTTGTGTTCTGGGCCATAGCGATGAGCACAAAATGACCTATTTTACCTGGCACGAGCAAACATCTGGGTGAACCGCGTAGTTCACAGGAAAGGTGCTCCCCGGATTCTTACCAGGCTCCTGCGTTTGAAAGAAAACGTTTGAAAAGAGCTGAAAGTCATGTGATCTGATCTGATCTGAATTCTCTCAGTGCCAGGAGGCACACAAGGCGCGAACATCGTTCTTCCACTTCGATCGGTCTGCGGCTGCGTGCTCTGGAGTCCCAAGGGCCACAGCGCAGTCTTCTGTTGGTTTTTTCCTCAAGACACGACCGATCCAGTTCCATCTCCTCCTCCTCACTTCATTACTGATTTTCTCCATCTCCGAGTTGATGCTCGTCGTTTCTGCAGCTTTTTTTTTTTTTTTTTTTTTCTTCTTCTTCTTCCGGGAGGAGGTAGTTGGCCTCCTGCCCAACCCCCATGACTTGGAGGGCCAGTGGTTTTTCTGTCAGGGTGGCCTTCCCTTAGGCTGCGCTGGTTCGCGGCACCTTCTTCAATTTTATCCGGTGCACCCTCCAGAGAGGGATCCCCTATCCACCACCCAGGGGACGCGCCTTCTAGCCGTGCAGCCCCAGCCGAAGGGAAAGTCATGTGAGGAAGTCTCAAATTCAAAGCATAAAAGAAGCATGAGAAAACCACGCTTGACCTTGATTAACTATCCTCATAAAATTTGATAGAGGAGCTGGGGTAAGTGTCTCGCATCTGGCTAGTAAACAGGTTACTGTTAACTTGCAAAAATGAATATGTAATCTCAAAAAAGAACACGTAGAAGTGTGTATGGGTCAAATACAGAAAACCTGTGGTGTCCAGTGCTCCCATTTATTTTCCTTTTCATTCGTTGCCGCATGGTGCATATTCCTCCTGCATTTGCATTTATCATGTCATATTATTTTAAAAGATCTTCATTCATAATACATGCAACTAATAGCTTTGATTTCTGAATGGAGGATGGGTGGAAGACTAGTTACACGTTAGACAGCCTTTTGCCAGAGGCGTTGCAAAAGCAAATGTACAAGGAGGGGGAGATAAAAATTGAGTATCGATTAAGTGTCCTGAAGGGAAAGATGATACTGTGGTTTCACAGTAGTTTGTACTGCTGCTGTACTAAGAGGTCCTACCTTGTCTTACATCCAAAAACATGGCTTTTTAAAATTTGGATAAATTTCCTGATCTGGCTTGCTGTCTGTGGGAGGGGCAGTAGAGAGGAGGATCAGACAAGACAGTGAGAATGGGGCTGCCTATGGCAGCAGTCCTGGTTTATGCTGGCTTAAAGGGGTTGTGAAACTGTAGCGTAGTGTAGTAGCAGGTGTGAGCCATTGACAAAACCCTGTTTCTATAGTGTTTTGACTCGAGCAAAGTAGAACATGTCAAAATAGACGGGATGTGAAAATATATATTCAGTTTTATTGTTCGTGAACACGTAGACTGATGTAGTCTGCTGACATTTGGCTTTAGAAATATTTTAAGGAGCTTTACTAAGCAGACATTTTTTTAAAGACTTTCTCTTTGTGTCGCATATACTATAGCACTTTTGAAATGCCAGGTTTTGACACTGTCATTTCAGGGGTACAGTTTCTCATTGAGAACTAGGTTCTACGCATAAGGGTATATTGGACAAATAACAAAGATTTAAAGTTGTGAGTGGAAGCAACCTTGCGTTGCTTTTTGTATTACTACTGTTTATGTATATGACCCTTTAAGAACATTTACTTTAAAAGAAGATAAGAATGACCAGGTTAGGTCTTAAGTGAGGTGTGTCACTTAGACTGCCAAGCAGGGACCAAGTTATATTATGATTGGAGCTATAAACAAAAGTGCAACTGTCTTTTTGTAACTGTCTGTAATTTTTTTTCCCGGGAGCGAAACCCCATCTCCTTTCTTGGGGAAAGACAGAGCAGACAGTGATCACTGGAAATGGTTGTGTTGGTGTGAGTCTAGCCTATCACTTGGCTAAGGCTGGCTTGAAGGATGTCATTCTGCTGGAAAAATTGGAGCTCACTGCAGGATCTATTTGGCATGCAGTAAGAAATGTTTTGTTAATCTCTCAGATTAACAGCAGTTTGTATATCTAACCGTGGTAGAAGTTTCATTACCCTTTATATTCCCTGGCTTTCCGGAGATTAACTATCATCTTGGTTATTTTATAGATCCAAACTTTAGCACCGAGTTCTGTATAGCTTTGCTGTATGAGTTTTGAAAAGTTGGTTCAGCTATCCATACTACACTTTTCTCATTTGTAAAAACTGGGACAAATACTGTATTTTGAAATTACTGTAAGGTAACTGTTAATATTATACATTTTTGGCAGTTAACTGGATTTAGACTTTAAACTTTAGTTTAACTTGAACTTTTTAAACTTAAGGTTTCATTTCTAAAGTAATATCTAGTTTATACGGTAGACTTTATCATTGGAAGTGGTTGCACTGGCATGCATAAACCAGAAATGTGAATTTTTGCATTATTGTATATGCAATTGTTTCTTTATATATGTGCCATCTTGAAAGAGAGGTGATCAAGAAGCAACGGTGGATGAATTGGCTGGCCAACTCCGACAATACGAAGAAAGTCTCTCTTCCTCCCTACGGGCCTGCATCTCGGCTGTGGAGAAACTGCCCGACGTGCTAGCTGAGCAATTGTCCCGGGAGTTCCAGCGATTCAAAGAGGACATGTCCTACTCCTCACCTGTACAGACCAGTATCTCAGCCAGTAGGAGTAAGCGTCCCTCTCTTCAAGGGAGACGATATAGTGGATATACACCACGGGCCACCCTGTGGTTTTAGCTGCGTGACCACGGCGAGGACATGAGGAAGTGGGATGGAAAAATCTACCTCGACCCGAGAGGCACGAGTATGTGAGTTGCAAGGAAAAACAATAACACAAGAGGGTTCTTCCAGGAAAATTGCTGCTCCAGTTTCCAGTGAGCAGCTCCCCAGACAGAGCAGAAGGGCTGATTTTGCTTCCGATCTTAATAAAGGGACTTTTGATTCGCATTGACAAGAAGTGAGTAACGAGTGCTGTGACCAGGACTAGAGGGGCCCTGCCTCCAGCCAGGTGGAGGAAAGGGACAACCGGGTGTACTGGACCGTGTGGATTCGATGGCCTGGCACATCAGACCCACAGGAGTAGAAGGCTCTAGTGGACACGGGTGCACAGTGTACCCTCATGCCATCAAGCTATGAAGGGGCAGAACCCATCTGTATTTCTGGAGTGACAGGGGGATCCTAACAGCTGACTGTATTGGAGGCTGAAGCGAGCCTAGGCGGGAACGAGTGGCAGAAGCACCCCATTGTGACTGCCCCAGAGGCTCCGTGCATCCTTGGCATAGACTACCTCAGCAGAGGGTATTTCAAAGACCCAAAAGGGTACCGGTGGGCTTTTGGCATAGCTGCCTTGGAGACGGAGGAAATTAAACAGCTGTCTACCCTGCCCGGTCTCTCGAAGGACCCTTCTATTGTGGGGTTGCTGAGGGTCAAAGAACAACAGGTGCCAATCGCTACCACAACAGTGCACCGGCAGCAATATCGCACCAACAGAGACTCCCTGGTTCCCATCCATAAGCTGATTCGTCAACCGGAGAGCCAAGGAGTGAGCAGCAAGACTCGCTCACCTTTTCACAGTCCCATATGGCCAGTGCGAAAGTCTAATGGAGAGTGGAGACTAGCAGTAGACTATCGGGGCCTGAAGGAAGTCTCGCTGCCGCTGAGCGCTGCCGTGCCGGACATGCTAGAACTTCAATACGAACTGCAGTCAAAGGCAGCCAAGTGGTATGCCACCATTGACATCGCAAATGCGTTTTTCTCAATCCCTTCGGTGGCAGAGTGCAGGCCGCAGTTTGCTTTCACTTGGAGGGGCGTCCAGTACACCTGGAATCGACTGCCCCAGGGGTGGAAACACAGCCCCACCATTTGCCATGGACTGATCCAGACTGCTTTGGAACAGGGTGGGGCTCCGGAACACCTGCAGTACATTGATGACGTCATTGTGTGGGGCAACACAGCAGCAGAAGAGGTTTTTGAGAAAGGGAAGCAAATAGTCCAAATCCTTCTGGAGGCCGGCTTTGCCATAAAACCAAGTAAGGTCAAGGGACCTGCACAGGAGATCCAGTTTTTAGGCATAAAATGGCAAGATGGGTGTCATCAGAGCCCAATGGATGCGATCAACAAAATAACGGCCATGTCCCCACCAACCAGCAAAAAGGAAACGCAAGCTTCCTTGGGCGTCGTGGGTTTTTGGAGAATGCGTATTCCAAATTACAGTTTGATCGTAAGCCCTCTCTATCAAGTGACCCGGAAGAAGAACGATTTCAAATGGGGCCCTGAGCAACGAGAAGCCTTTGAACAAATTAAACGGGAGATAGTCCACGCAGTAGCCCTTGGGCCAGTCCGGGCAGGACAAGATGTAAAAAAAATGTGCTCTACACCGCAGCCGGGGAGAACGGCCCTACCTGGAGCCTCTGGCAGAAAGCACCGGGGGAGACTCGAGGTCGACCCCTAGGAGTCGGGGATACAGAGGATTCGAGGCTGGCTATACTCCAACTGAAAAAACGATATGAGCAGCATATGAAGGGGTTCGAGCCGCTTCGGAAGTGGTCGGCACTGAAGCACAGCTCCTCCTGGTCCCCTCTACACGTCATGCAACTGATGCTACGTGGAGTAAGTGGGTCGCACTGATCACACAACGGGCCCGAATAGGAATCCCCAGTCGCCCAGGAATCTTGGAAGTGATCATGGACTGGCCAGAAGGCAAGGATTTCGGAATATCGCCAGAGGTGACGCGTGCTGAGGAGGCCCCACCGTATAATAAACTGCCAGAAAATGAGAAGCACTATGCCCTGTTCACTGATGGGTCCTGTCGTCTTGCGGAGAAGCATCGGAGGTGGAAAGCTGCTGTATGGAGTCCTGTACGACAAGTTGCAGAAACTGCTGAAGGAGAAGGTGAATCGAGTCACTTTGCTGGTCAATGTCCGACTTAAGCCAAATTTGGAAGAAACTAACATATGCAATCGGTATGTAAATTTGACTATGAGTCAATCATCTTATCCCCATAAATAGTGAGCAGCCCAAGAGCCCTTTAAGCTCTCCTGCACGGCAGCGAGCTGCACGCCAGGATCTCCCCTTGAGTAGGGACACCTCTCAAGGTTCCTCCTTGAGGTTGAGAGATTCCTTGCCACGACAGATCCTCGGTAAGTGACTAATAGCATGCTAAACTTTTGAAGTCTTAGCTAAGTGATATAAAGGATTTATTGCGCATATATAATCCTTTAGACATAAACCGTTGACCAAGTCTGGGACTAGGATTGGATCCAGCCGCACCTAGACTTCTCTCTGAGAAGGAGTTTAGAAAGCAAGGGAGTCCTCTCTGAACCTCATGACTCAATGGGAGGGTCTCCCTGACAGTCTTGTCTGACCCTGTCCCCATGCAGTAAATAATCAAGTATATCTTGCCATCAAATCTTGTTAAACCACTGTCGCATTTACTATCAAACTTTGTTATCAATAAACATATTGCTCTTACAAGTGCACTCTCACTCCATCCACGACAGTGATTTTAAAAAGCACAAGAACACTGTCATAAATTTTTTTTTTTTTCACCAAAATATTCTGATGTTTGTCATTCTGCCCTTCTTTCATACAGATCACGGAAGCCCATGGATACTTATTGATTATCTTTATTATTTGCTCAGTCTCAAGGATACCCAGTGCATTTTGAGTCACTTGCTAGCCTCGCCACAGAAACTAGTGTATATCCAGCCTGTATGTAATTTCCCTGCTATTTCAGCTATACTATTGTCACGGATGAGTGGTTAGGCCGCTTAAAAATCACCATCAAAGATATTTGCAAATAGTGATTTTAATAGAAATTTATAAAAGTGTGATTTAACAGCGTTCGATGGCAAGGTTCGCTCTATTACTTATTAAATGAATGGAATATATATATAAAAATTGAAAGAAAGAGGAAATCGAGCCCGAAGAAAATACACGGAGGAGGAAAAGGGGAGCCCTCCCATTGAGTCACGAGGTTCAGAATGGGCGCCCTTGCTTTCTAAAGTCCTTCTCAGAGAGGAGCCTAGGTGCGGCTGGATCCAATCCTAGTCTCAGACTTGGTCAACGGTTTATGTCTAGGGATTATATGTTTAGCAGCAGTTTAAGGTTTGTTTGCAGCAAGGAGAGAATCACAAAAATTTAGCAATAACTAATCATTAATTAAACTAGCATCTACAAAGTGATTAAATGAGGTTTACTATAATAATTTGAATCGATTCACACACACACACAATAGGCCTAAATACTCATTATATGCGCAGTTAAAGGTGCCTATTGAAATATGCGCAGTTAAAGGCACCAATAAAAATTCCCCGCTGGGTTTAGTGAAATACTCACTTTAAATGACTGTCTCAATGGGCGAAAGTTGAACCTCGAGGAGCAAGGAGTGCCGGAGATCAGCTCATGCAAACTTAAGAGTTCGCAGCTCTGAGAGACGTCCCACTCAGAGGGAGAGTCTGGTGCAGCCCGCTAAGTTTAGCATGCTATTAGTCACTTACCGAGGATCTGTCGTGGCAAGGAATCTCTCAACCTCAAGGAGGAACCTTGAGAGGTGTCCCTACTCAAGGGGAGATCCTGGCGTGCAGCTCGCTGCCGTGCAGGAGAGCTTAAAGGGCTCTTGGGCTGCTCACTATTTATGGGGATAAGATGATTGACTCATAGTCAAATTTACATACCGATTGCATATGTTAGTTTCTTCCAAATTTGGCTTAAGTCGGACATTGACCAGCAAAGTGACTCGATTCACCTTCTCCTTCAGCAGTTTCTGCAACTTGTCGTACAGGACTCCATACAGCAGCTTTCCACCTCCGATGCTTCTCCGCAAGACGACAGGACCCATCAGTGAACAGGGCATAGTGCTTCTCATTTTCTGGCAGTTTATTATACGGTGGGGCCTCCTCAGCACGCGTCACCTCTGGCGATATTCCGAAATCCTTGCCTTCTGGCCAGTCCATGATCACTTCCAAGATTCCTGGGCAACTGGGGATTCCTATTCGGGCCCGTTGTGTGATCAGTGCGACCCACTTACTCCACGTAGCATCAGTTGCATGACGTGTAGAGGGGACCAGGAGGAGCTGTGCTTCAGTGCCGACCACTTCCGAAGCGGCTCGAACCCCTTCATATGCTGCTCATATCGTTTTTTCAGTTGGAGTATAGCCAGCCTCGAATCCTCTGTATCCCCGACTCCTAGGGGTCGACCTCGAGTCTCCCCCGGTGCTTTCTGCCAGAGGCTCCAGGTAGGGCCGTTCTCCCCGGCTGCGGTGTAGAGCACATTTTTTTTACATCTTGTCCTGCCCGGACTGGCCCAAGGGCTACTGCGTGGACTATCTCCCGTTTAATTTGTTCAAAGGCTTCTCGTTGCTCAGGGCCCCATTTGAAATCGTTCTTCTTCCGGGTCACTTGATAGAGAGGGCTTACGATCAAACTGTAATTTGGAATACGCATTCTCCAAAAACCCACGACGCCCAAGGAAGCTTGCGTTTCCTTTTTGCTGGTTGGTGGGGACATGGCTGTTATTTTGTTGATCGCATCCATTGGGCTCTGATGACACCCATCTTGCCATTTTATGCCTAAAAACTGGATCTCCTGTGCAGGTCCCTTGACCTTACTTGGTTTTATGGCAAAGCCGGCCTCCAGAAGGATTTGGACTATTTGCTTCCCTTTCTCAAAAACCTCTTCTGCTGCTGTGTTGCCCCACACAATGATGTCATCAATGTACTGCAGGTGTTCCGGAGCCCCACCCTGTTCCAAAGCAGTCTGGATCAGTCCATGGCAAATGGTGGGGCTGTGTTTCCACCCCTGGGGCAGTCGATTCCAGGTGTACTGGACGCCCCTCCAAGTGAAAGCAAACTGTGGCCTGCACTCTGCCACCGAAGGGATTGAGAAAAACGCATTCGCGATGTCAATGGTGGCATACCACTTGGCTGCCTTTGACTGCAGTTCGTATTGAAGTTCTAGCATGTCCGGCACGGCAGCGCTCAGCGGCAGCGAGACTTCCTTCAGGCCCCGATAGTCTACTGCTAGTCTCCACTCTCCATTAGACTTTCGCACTGGCCATATGGGACTGTGAAAAGGTGAGCGAGTCTTGCTGCTCACTCCTTGGCTCTCCGGTTGACGAATCAGCTTATGGATGGGAATCAGGGAGTCTCTGTTGGTGCGATATTGCTGCCGGTGCACCGTTGTGGTAGCGATTGGCACCTGTTGTTCTTTGACCCTCAGCAACCCCACAATAGAAGGGTCCTTCGAGAGACCGGGCAGGGTAGACAGCTGTTTAATTTCCTCCGTCTCCAAGGCAGCTATGCCAAAAGCCCACCGGTACCCTTTTGGGTCTTTGAAATACCCTCTGCTGAGGTAGTCTATGCCAAGGATGCACGGAGCCTCTGGGGCAGTCACAATGGGGTGCTTCTGCCACTCGTTCCCGCCTAGGCTCGCTTCAGCCTCCAATACAGTCAGCTGTTAGGATCCCCCTGTCACTCCAGAAATACAGATGGGTTCTGCCCCTTCATAGCTTGATGGCATGAGGGTACACTGTGCACCCGTGTCCACTAGAGCCTTCTACTCCTGTGGGTCTGATGTGCCAGGCCATCGAATCCACACGGTCCAGTACACCCGGTTGTCCCTTTCCTCCACCTGGCTGGAGGCAGGGCCCCTCTAGTCCTGGTCACAGCACTCGTTACTCACTTCTTGTCAATGCGAATCAAAAGTCCCTTTATTAAGATCGGAAGCAAAATCAGCCCTTCTGCTCTGTCTGGGGAGCTGCTCACTGGAAACTGGAGCAGCAATTTTCCTGGAAGAACCCTCTTGTGTTATTGTTTTTCCTTGCAACTCACATACTCGTGCCTCTCGGGTCGAGGTAGATTTTTCCATCCCACTTCCTCATGTCCTCGCCGTGGTCACGCAGCTAAAACCACAGGGTGGCCCGTGGTGTATATCCACTATATCGTCTCCCTTGAAGAGAGGGACGCTTACTCCTACTGGCTGAGATACTGGTCTGTACAGGTGAGGAGTAGGACATGTCCTCTTTGAATCGCTGGAACTCCCGGGACAATTGCTCAGCTAGCACGTCGGGCAGTTTCTCCACAGCCGAGATGCAGGCCCGTAGGGAGGAAGAGAGACTTTCTTCGTATTGTCGGAGTTGGCCAGCCAATTCATCCACCGTTGCTTCTTGATCACCTCTCTTTCAAGATGGCACATATATAAAGAAACAATTGCATATACAATAATGCAAAAATTCACATTTCTGGTTTATGCATGCCAGTGCAACCACTTCCAATGATAAAGTCTACCGTATAAACTAGATATTACTTTAGAAATGAAACCTTAAGTTTAAAAAGTTCAAGTTAAACTAAAGTTTAAAGTCTAAATCCAGTTAACTGCCAAAAATGTATAATATTAACAGTTACCTTACAGTAATTTCAAAATACAGTATTTGTCCCAGTTTTTACAAATGAGAAAAGTGTAGTATGGATAGCTGAACCAACTTTTCAAAACTCATACAGCAAAGCTATACAGAACTCGGTGCTAAAGTTTGGATCTATAAAATAACCAAGATGATAGTTAATCTCCGGAAAGCCAGGGAATATAAAGGGTAATGAAACTTCTACCACGGTTAGATATACAAACTGCTGTTAATCTGAGAGATTAACAAAACATTTCTTACTGCATGCCAAATAGATCCTGCAGTGAGCTCCAATTTTTCCAGCAGAATGACATCCTTCAAGCCAGCCTTAGCCAAGTGATAGGCTAGACTCACACCAACACAACCATTTCCAGTGATCACTGTCTGCTCTGTCTTTCCCCAAGAAAGGAGATGGGGTTTCGCTCCCGGGAAAAAAAATTACAGACAGTTACAAAAAGACAGTTGCACTTTTGTTTATAGCTCCAATCATAATATAACTTGGTCCCTGCTTGGCAGTCTAAGTGACACACCTCACTTAAGACCTAACCTGGTCATTCTTATCTTCTTTTAAAGTAAATGTTCTTAAAGGGTCATATACATAAACAGTAGTAATACAAAAAGCAACACAAGGTTGCTTCCACTCACAACTTTAAATCTTTGTTATTTGTCCAATATACCCTTATGCGTAGAACCTAGTTCTCAATGAGAAACTGTACCCCTGAAATGACAGTGTCAAAACCTGGCATTTCAAAAGTGCTATAGTATATGCGACACAAAGAGAAAGTCTTTAAAAAAATGTCTGCTTAGTAAAGCTCCTTAAAATATTTCTAAAGCCAAATGTCAGCAGACTACATCAGTCTACGTGTTCACGAACAATAAAACTGAATATATATTTTCACATCCCGTCTATTTTGACATGTTCTACTTTGCTCGAGTCAAAACACTATAGAAACAGGGTTTTGTCAATGGCTCACACCTGCTACTACACTACGCTACAGTTTCACAACCCCTTTAAGCCAGCATAAACCAGGACTGCTGCCATAGGCAGCCCCATTCTCACTGTCTTGTCTGATCCTCCTCTCTACTGCCCCTCCCACAGACAGCAAGCCAGATCAGGAAATTTATCCAAATTTTAAAAAGCCATGTTTTTGGATGTAAGACAAGGTAGGACCTCTTAGTACAGCAGCAGTACAAACTACTGTGAAACCACAGTATCATCTTTCCCTTCAGGACACTTAATCGATACTCAATTTTTATCTCCCCCTCCTTGTACATTTGCTTTTGCAACGCCTCTGGCAAAAGGCTGTCTAACGTGTAACTAGTCTTCCACCCATCCTCCATTCAGAAATCAAAGCTATTAGTTGCATGTATTATGAATGAAGATCTTTTAAAATAATATGACATGTTAAATGCAAATGCAGGAGGAATATGCACCATGCGGCAACGAATGAAAAGGAAAATAAATGGGAGCACTGGACACCACAGGTTTTCTGTATTTGACCCATACACACTTCTACGTGTTCTTTTTTGAGATTACATATTCATTTTTGCAAGTTAACAGTAACCTGTTTACTAGCCAGATGCGAGACACTTACCCCAGCTCCTCTATCAAATTTTATGAGGATAGTTAATCAAGGTCAAGCGTGGTTTTCTCATGCTTCTTTTATGCTTTGAATTTGAGACTTCCTCACATGACTTTCCCTTCGGCTGGGGCTGCACGGCTAGAAGGCGCGTCCCCTGGGTGGTGGATAGGGGATCCCTCTCTGGAGGGTGCACCGGATAAAATTGAAGAAGGTGCCGCGAACCAGCGCAGCCTAAGGGAAGGCCACCCTGACAGAAAAACCACTGGCCCTCCAAGTCATGGGGGTTGGGCAGGAGGCCAACTACCTCCTCCCGGAAGAAGAAGAAAAAAAAAAAAAAAAAAAAAAAAAGCTGCAGAAACGACGAGCATCAACTCGGAGATGGAGAAAATCAGTAATGAAGTGAGGAGGAGGAGATGGAACTGGATCGGTCGTGTCTTGAGGAAAAAACCAACAGAAGACTGCGCTGTGGCCCTTGGGACTCCAGAGCACGCAGCCGCAGACCGATCGAAGTGGAAGAACGATGTTCGCGCCTTGTGTGCCTCCTGGCACTGAGAGAATTCAGATCAGATCAGATCACATGACTTTCAGCTCTTTTCAAACGTTTTCTTTCAAACGCAGGAGCCTGGTAAGAATCCGGGGAGCACCTTTCCTGTGAACTACGCGGTTCACCCAGATGTTTGCTCGTGCCAGGTAAAATAGGTCATTTTGTGCTCATCGCTATGGCCCAGAACACAACAGGAGGGATCTCTCTGTACCAGGTCAGCTACTTACCCCGGGCTGAGTCTGGTCTTTGACAGAGAAATGCGAGGCACGGGGGGAGGGGGGGGTGGGAAATGCACCTCCTGCCCACAAGGAGAGGCCTTCGCGGCCCGGTGACCCTGACCGGCACCTGGTGGAGCACTGCAGGCCGGCAGAAGGAGCTGTATTCCCCTTACCTTCCCCCCCCCGCCCCCCGCCAGATAGCTTTACACTTCTGGGGCCGCGCCCTGGGGCAGCACCGCCCGCGCGGAGGCCACGCGCTGAGAGCCGTGACCGTTAACAGCTCCTCTGCCAGCGCCTCCCCACCGCATCCCGCCCGGAGCTCCTCACCGCCCCCGCGCCCAGCCCGGCCCGGCCCGCGCGTGCCCGCGCCGCCGCCGAGGGGCCGCAGGGCAGCCGCGGCGGCGGCGGGGGGGGGGTCGGGCCGGCCGCCGCGGCGGGAGGTCGCAGCCGTCGCAGGGCTCTCCGCAGCACCGCGCTCATCCCGCGCGCAGCCCGCCCGCAGCAGGGATGGAGAGCGCTGGCCAGCCCCTTGGCCGAGGGGGCAGCCCGGAGGAGCTACCGGGCGCCTCCCGATCCCCACCCCCAGTGCTCGTCCCCGAGCCAGGCGGGGGCGGTGGCGGGAGGGGGCGGGTCAGTCCCGGGCCGTGCCAGGGCGCCCCGCGGAGGCAGGGGCCGGGCCGGCCGGGGGTGTCGCTCGCAGCGCTGCTCACCGCGGCCCGCCTCCTCCCCGCGTTATAAAAGTGCGGGCTGAGCGCTCGGGTTATCTTCTGCTTCGTGCCGAGTCGTCTGGGTAGTCTCAGGTAGCCAGCGTCCTTTGGCGAGGAAAATGCTGCCGATCAGGAAGACCACGAAACAGGGCAAAAGGATAATTCCCCCACCTCCCTCCCCTGCTCGGCCCCGGTCCCCTGCTCTCGGCGGGCCCGTTCCCCTGTCCGGCGTGGGGGCAGCGGCGGGCGCTGGGAGGGGTGCCCCTGCCGCGGTGCGGGCGCTGCCCTAGCGGGACCACGCGGTAGGGCAGAGGCAGCCTCGCGCCGGTGCTGCGAGGCGCGCAGGCGGGGAGCGGCGGGAGCTTCCCAGCGGCACAGGGCAGAGCTCGACTCTGGGTCGGGCTGGGGCTCCGCTGTACCCGGCCGCCTCTCCCGCCCCCTCGGGGTCCTGCCCGGAGGCTTTCCTGGGGAGCTGCTGCAAAACTGGCACAACCCGCAAACCGCACTTAACCTCCAAGTAAGGTACTCGGTATTTCTGCGGGTAAGGGCATATTGTGAAAAGCTAAAGTAAAGACGTAATAATAACTATACCTATTCAGCATCAAACCATTAAAGACATTTGGACACTGTTATGAGATAGATAGATTAGATTCAACTTAATGCTGTAACAGCTCACAGAATCTTGATTTCTCTCAACACATAGATTGAAGCCACCAAAGTTCAAAACCATTTTGCTTAATATTATTTGATATGCAAACTAAGCAGTGCTCACAACACATTAAAATTGTAAATATTGTAAGCATAAACCTTCATTGGATGGGATTCCTGTCTCCAGCGTCCTGACAACTCTAAAAGCCCCAAATTGCTCTTCCCTTTATTTATATGACTGAATACCAACAGTGTTTGTAATAGGAGCGCAGTCTCCAATATATGCATGCCCTTCGCACTCTCATTTAGCTAAAGAAATAAGCCAGTATAAAAGGTTATTCAGGCATCAGCCATTCTGGCCATCAAGATAAACATTTGAGCAATATCTAAATCAGACTCTCTGACATATACCAGTACTGCTACCCTGCAGTGCTGCTTGGGAGGGTCAGTGGAATCATGTATTCTACCTTCTGTTTGGAAGGACAGTATTATTAGTAGGACACTGGACACTTCTTACTCAGAACTGTTTTTATTTGGTTTTATATGTAGCATATAAGTCTAGAGTAAGAGAACAGAAGGATATGGGAAGAAGTCTATGAACTCTATGCCTTTCAGGTAGCTCAGTTATAAAGGAAGGAGGTGAGGAGGTATTTGTTCTGCTGCTTATTTTTTGGCACATGCCACCTAACTTCAGACACCTAGCAGAAGGCAATTGCCCTAGGTTCTCCTACAGGCAATGGACAGAGATAAGCCTTTCTTGAGGGCTCACTTAAGATCTGAATAGTTATTTTGAGATGCTTTTTTTCTCTCCACCGATGGAAAGATAGGATATAGGTAGACCAAGCAGGCTTTTCACTTATATGGTTCGGTTACATTCTTAAAGTTGGTTGGGGGAATATCTTCATACAGTCATTTGCACTCCTTCCGTGGATAGATGTATGGACTGTGGTGCAACTTTGTTCATGGTAGCAAAAGTGAAGCAGTGAAAAGATGGCTCAAAAAAGCCCTGGTTAGCTTTTTACAGATACTATTTCTTGTTATTTAATACCAGATCTGTGTACTACTGGATCACTTGACAGTACAATTTTGATCTGGATTGGGCATGAGCACACAGTTGTAGTTCTCTGGGGCAGAACAAAACAATGTTGATGCTGAACTCATGCTAGCTATATGCTGTTTGAACCAATGGTATTTTATCCAGTATAGATAAAGTAAAAATGGTGTGAAGAGATGATATCAGACCTATAATAAAGTCTGCAAAAAAGTTATTTCCATTTTGAGCCAATCTGAACTGACAAAGTAAGTTTAAGCACTTTGTGCTTTATAGTTATGTCACCTGCTATTAGATGCCCTGATGCTAGGTTTAATATATCACAATATATTATATATTAAGATACCACAATCTATTCAGTCATGGCTTATGTTGCTTCTGTGTGTCAAAAGTGAAGATTATTTTAAAGTGCAGTTTAAAAAAGCTAGAACTGTGAAGGGAAACTGCTGTTAAATCCTAGAAGGGACTTGAAAAAAAAAACCTGTTGATTGTAGTGCATTTAAATATATCTATATATTGTGTCAACATGTATCTATTGTAATGTAATCTTCAGTTAACAAGCAACAACTGAGGTTGCTTATACATTTAAGATTTTTTTTTTTTGTTTTCCCCTCTGCACTCCTGTTCTCTGCATATTAAACTTCTGAAGCAGGCTCTGTCTGTAAAAGATTCCTTGGCAGGCAGAGGAAGCAGGGACTCAACCAGTGATCCCTTGGGTGCCTTTCTCTGGCCCCATTTGAGGCATTCTGTTACAACTGCAAATTAGTTAATTGCAAACACAATCTTTACAAAGCCTCCTGACATTTACACTTACAACAGAATTGCCCTAATAGACAGGCACGACTTGTAGACTTATTGAAAATTACTGAGTTTTGGAGACTGAGTATTGTAGATTGAGTTTTGCCCTGGTCCTGCTGAAATAAAGATAAAAGCTTGCACTTTTTCTTAACGTTGTAAAGTTAATTACGTCAATATTTTGGAAAGTCCAGAATGTGCAATGGAATGTGATGCAGACATCTGCAAGCCAACACTTGGCCTAGCTCATATATCTGCACAGCAACACTGTGCAGAGAAGCCCCATCACCTTGCTGCTATGTCAGTGCCTGGGCCAAAAACGCCGACCCTCTCAGCCAGGCTTTGTGGCCTCCAAGTAGCCTTACACTGCTATGCTTGGTACTGGAACTGGCATAGTTGGCACAGTGCACCTTCTTGTTGGAAAGGCATACTCTCATGCTGCCTAAAGGGCAGTGCTGAGATGTTATAAGTGTTTTTCTTTCCTGGATGTATGGTGTGAGATAATTGAATGAATGAAGGAGAAATTATCAAGAAAGATAATCTACTAAAGGTTGGAGGCTAATTGTTAAAAAACCCTTCCTCTCAACACAAAAAAACACACTCAACTCTATGTCCGCAAGGTGCTTTTTTTTCCCCTACTCCCTCAAATTTCATCTACTGAAACGCTAGTAGGCCATCAGGAAAAGATAACTATGGACAGCAATTTCAGTCTTACCTTTGATTTTTTAAAATCTTTTTCTGTACCCACTACCTTTGTTAATGTAATGGGTCTGCATTAATCCACTTTTTAAAGTCAAATAGAATTATGTTTGTAATCTACTGGCAGAATTTAGTACTATTTAGTATAACAGCAAGGTACTTTTTTGAAAATTTGAACAATCCAATGAAGCAATGAAAGGAATACAAAAAATAATATGTATTAGGTGCAATCAATATATTTTGTATTCATGTTTTTCATTTTACAAAAAAAAATAATTACCACTTTCCTTGTGTTAGTGTAGAGTTCAAGGCAGAAGCAAGGTTAATCACAGGGTGCTGTAAGGTTTGTAATTTGGCATCTTAAAACATTTCTGGGCTGTGCAAAAGAAGCAGGATTTTCTTTCATTTTGTAAGTCTAGGTAAGGAAACCCAGGCCAGTGAAAAGTCTGTCAGAAAATGGAGGCCAGCATTCTGAGATGTGTCTTATTTGCTAGGAAAATGTTACATGCTTACTTTTTTTGATGCTTGTTGTGCCATCTTGTGTCACAAGCTACTTGTGCTGAGGCTCTGTCATGATGGCATTTGTAGCTAAAGAGCAAATGAGCTAATGAAGAGGTCAGTGATACTAGTGTTTCATTTTAAAAAGTTTCACATATATTTTACAGGAGAATTTGAGACTGTGTTTTACTTTCATAGGAATGGAATTAGACCATTGACTTCTAGTTCTGGGGACTATATCTCTGGAATACAATAAACTGAATAATTAAAAGTCTTATGTAATATATATGCATATATTAACGCCTTATGTTGTAAAACAGATCACCTACTATTCTTTAAAGAGAATTTCAAGAAGGAAATGGATTACTTCTTATTATTATGGCAAAGATGTTTCTGGTAGCCCACAAATAATTATATCTGCTTTGCAAATACAGGAAATGTCAACAAAGGAAGCCCACAAAACTGAAGAACTGTAATTATTAACCTTTCTTCCTGCTTTCTGCAGGGTATTCTAGAGCGTTTAGATGCTGGAGAATTTGTGATTGGAGATGGAGGATTCGTCTTTGCTCTTGAAAAGAGGGGGTATGTAAAAGCTAGGCCTTGGACTCCCGAAGCAACGGTAGAACACCCAGAAGCAGGTCAGTTTTACTGGGAAATGGTGATTCTATAGTGAAGGTAAACATGGTTGGATAAATAATAAATATATAGGAACCTGTAGTGGGTTGCTTGACAATGTAGAATTACACACTGTTAAGAATAGTCTAAGAATCTATAGACCCCCTAATCATCGTACCCCTTATTCTTGCTCTAACACTGGTCAAAAGCAGTTGGTTGGGAAAGAATATGAGTAGTGCAAACATACAGTGATACCTCTCCAGAATGCTTTCCCAGTCTTCAGTAATTTGTAACCCAGGGACTTTTTGACACAGATATGGTATCTTTGTATTTAATAACATTCAGTGATTTCTCTCTCATGGACATGTCCAGTCTGTCCTTGAGCTGATATCAAGTTTATCCTTCACAACATCTTGTGACAAAAAATTCTGCAGTTAACTATCTGTTTTGTTGTGTTCTGACCATTATAAATGAATACAGTTTGTTTATTAATTCCTTCAGGAAAACGGCAGCTTTTAATAAACAATGGAATGGAAGAGGAGTATTTAATGTATCTGGCTCCACTGTGAAATGAGGATTGATAAACCTCATAAGAACCTAAGAATTGCAATAAAATTGCATCAGTTGCTGTGCCAAGGGTGTTAACTCAACTTCTGCCTATCCCATTTAATGGAGTGACTGTCTACAGTGGAGGGGGGCAAAATGAGCAATCATTCTATGCCTTACAGCATAAAGATTATAGTGTTTAGCATAAATAGTGCAAAAGCAGGTGCTATTATCTATTTATGTATGCTTCATTACAATAAAGCATTTGCCCTAGTAATATCATGTGCAGTTAATCCCACAAGCTAATTCAGAATGTCCTGGGAAAAAAATTTTCTTTGTTCTGTCTTAAGTGTATGTCCTTCCAAATTAGTCTTTTTCCTCTATAAAGGGGGAAGAAGGAAGAAGAGGAGAAGGAGAAATAGAGATCTTAGCCCTCTCTATTACATTGCTTTGTACACCTTACCTATTTTTTCCCCTAATCCTTCTCAGCCTTCAAGTGTTACTTTGTGTAGCATGCCTAACTTAGGGTCATGGACAGCCTTAGATAATGCAGTGCTCCAGCAAAGGTTTAAAGGGTGATGACCTAATTTGTTGAACCTCATCTCCCAAAAATACATCCTATCACCTCTCTCTTTCTCTCCACCTGTACCTTTTTCTGCCCCTGCGCATTCCATCTTACAAATCGTAGCGCTTATACCATGCTCTTTGTTTCCCCTTTGCTTATTTCTTTTGTACCACAAAAGTCTTTGACCCTCTCCACATGCCTTCTCAGGAAGTGTAGGTCTCGGTCCATGGGGAATGCAAGACATTACCTTACATAGAGGCAGTTGCAGATGGCTTAAATAGGCTAAATTGGCACACAGATTTGTTTTAAACAAGTGATCAGTAGTCATAGGTTAGCCCCCTACTGATTTGCTAGAACATATTGCTCATGTCTGTAACATAACACTTTTATAAGCCCTTTGTAGGCTATTTATAAATACACCCTTAACTGGAAATGTGTTCATTTCTTTCAGTGCAGTGTGCTGCCTCCCCTCTGTTATTGCTCTTTGCTCCTGCATGCTCAAGGGTCATGTTATTTTGAAAGCAGGTGTAAAGAACAGAAGGACCAACTGTCTGAGCCAGCTGGTGTAAAAAACCATACAACTACCGGCCTTTCTTGTCTTTGTAAGGAATGAGGGAGGTTCTGAGATTGCAGCAAGGAATGATGGAGGGAAAAAAAAAAAAACCAGAAAGAAAAAAAAAAAAAAAGTGAGTTGAAGGCCATTATCTCCGTTACAAGGGAGGAGAAGTTTTGCCAGACTGACAAGTTTAGAAATGAGATCTAAATATTTCTTCTGAGCCAGATCAGGTATCTGAGCTACTGCTCTGTACTGAGCAATATGCATATGCACTTACTGCCCCCATCTGCTGTTAGCTTAAGTCTGTGTCTTTTGTGAAATGTCCAACTCATGGTAGATTGAAATGAAAACTCAGTGTTGTATGTCTGACTCCTAAAATGCATCAAATTTAATAATTGTTTAGCCTCATATGTGGCTGTTACCTCATTTCTCAAATAGTGGAAGAAAACATAGCTTCAGTAACATGCTAGAAGTCACACAAGAAGTAAATTAGAGTGGTTTGGGTTTTTGATAGCATCATGCAGACTACTGTGGGCTTGATAATACTAAGTGTATTCTAGTGGTAAAAATGATTTGCCTGGGATTGAATGAGATTCAGGCTGATACTTTACTTATAATGCTATTCTTTCCCTCCAAATGCAGACCCATTCAAGAGTCTGCTGTTCACATACCTGATAGTTTGGGATATAAAGTTCCTTATTCATACGTGTTAGATTATGTTTCATTTGCCTACCAATGTCTCCATCCTTATTCACACAAATCCCAAACATTCTTCTAGGAATGCAGGAACCATATTTAAAGAGCACTAACCATGGGGGTAAATAAATCTAGTTTATTATGGAAATGTCATAAAGCATTTGTGAAAATATTTGTAGATTATTTTTTCCTTTTCACATTTCCTGACTAGTGTTCATCAATGATTTTTCATGGGGGCGAATAGAAAAACAAACTACAGAACACTAGAAACATACAGAGACAGTCCTTTTAGTTGGGCTCAGTAGCCTGTTTTAATGATGTAGGAAAAAGAATACTCTCTGCACTAGGAATGTTTTGACTGTGTAAAGGCTGTAAAACTGAAATTTGATCCCGATAGTTCAGGCAAATTCCAGGGACTCTTTGAATTGTAGCTCTGCTAGAATCTATGTTCCTGGATAGTTCTTTGTGACTGCTGTGTTAAATCACAGTGTGGTTACCCAAGGCTGTAATTAGAAATGAAATACTGGTACTAGTAGAGAAAAGCAAGGGACACCACACTGTTCCTTCACTGAAAGCAGATGTGCTGCTGTGTATGCAGATTGACTCTAGCAACTCAGACTACCGTTTGAGCTTCTCTGGCATAGAATGCTGTGTTTGTTGTAGCTGAAGGCAGTAATTTTATTCTCGTGACACATTAACATGTTTCCCTAATGACACAGATTGTCTGTAGACAATGAGGTATGATGAACCAAGACTTCAGGAAAGCTTTTCCAAACATCTGCCATAGAAACTGCAGTGTTCTCAT
This sequence comes from Platalea leucorodia, assembly GCF_965183815.1. Lineage (NCBI taxonomy): Eukaryota > Metazoa > Chordata > Aves > Pelecaniformes > Threskiornithidae > Platalea > Platalea leucorodia. The sequence goes on along the minus strand of NC_138859.1, from coordinate 13,114,653 downwards.
GTCTCTATACAATATCTAGGGAATAAATTATTCCTGTATTTGCTATAAGTTGTTGAGCGTTTTAACTCTGTTTTACATGATAAGTAGTGTTCTAGAAATTATTATAATTATTGTTTTGTGGGTTGTTGTGGTTTAGCCCCAGCCACCAACTAAGAACCACACAGCTGCTCGCTCCCTCCCTTCTCCCTGATGGGGTGGGGGAGAGAATCGGAAGAGTGGAAGTGAGAAAACTCATGGGTTGAGATAAGAACAGTTTAATAACTGAAATAAAATAGTAGTAATAATAATATTATTATTAAAGCAAGTAATGCATGATGCAACTGCTCACCACCCACTGACCCATGCCCAGCCAGTCCCCGAGCAGCGATCCCTGCCCCCCGGCCAACTCTCCCCAGTTTATATACTGAGCATGACATCATATGGTACGGAATAGCCCTTTGGCCAGTGTGGGTCAGCTGTCCTGGCTGTGCCCCCTCCCAGCTTCTTGTGCACCTGGCAGAGCATGGGAAGCTGAAAAGTCCTTGACTAGTGTAAGCCCTACTTAGCAGCAACTAAAACATCAGTGTGTTATCAACATTATTCTCATCCTAAATCCAAAACACAGCACTATGCCAGCTACTAGGAAGAAAATTAGCTCTATCCCAGCTGAAACCAGGACAGTATCCACCCCTTATTCTATACCATCTATGTCATGCCCAGGTCCTATCCTTTCCAATACATTCCAATTAATCACCACCACTTTTCCAGTCTTTTGATATGTACACACAGATATCATTCCCTTAGTCCATGGGCCATCCCTCTAAAATGTCCGTTGAGTTCATTCGGTCCATGACTTTGGGCTTCATCTCTCATAACAGTCCTATAGGGCAGGAGAGATGGTGTGTGGTGTTGGGTTGTTGCATGCTGAAGCCAGTTATGGTTCTATCACCGCTGCACTTTGCTCGGTTCCATCAAAGTTCATTCTTCATTAATCTGGGTGATTCTTACTGTGATTCTGTTGATATAGCATATAGCCACCATAGAAGTGATGACATACAGTATTATATAGCAATTAACATCATACCATTCAGTTCATTGGCTATTTTCACCCAAAATCAAATCCCCTTGAGGTACACATTGCAGTGCATGTTTCGCATTCATGGATAACCTGTGCAATAGCGTCCATGGTCAGGTCCAGCCCTCGATCGCGAGCCCATTTGTCTGTTGCATCTCTTCCTTGATGGCCTGAGGTGTCATGGGCCCACCGAGCTATAAACAATCCACCCTCATGTTGCCAGTCCAGATCCACCTGAGCCACTTCAATCTTAGCAGCCCGATCCACCTGCTGGTTGTTTTGATGTTCTTCAGTGGCCCGACTCTTGGGTACGTGAGCATCTGAATCTACTGATGAACTAAATATAGAAATCTTCAGTCATTCTTAGCAGAGAATAACTAAGAAGGAAGTTTTCTACCTAATGTTCTAAGAGTGGGAAGAAAGGAATTCTACACAGACTGGGGTACTGCTTCTACTCCCTCATAATGGCTCTTCTAGTAAACACAGTATCACTTCTTTTACAGTAACATTAATTCAATAAACATTTAGTTTTGGGATAATAATAGTAATAACTGTACCAAACATCTCTTCTTTGTCTCTTTTAATTCTTTGCAGTTTGTCAGCTTCACCGGGAATTCCTCAGAGCTGGATCCAATGTTCTGCAGGCATTCACATTTTATGCCAGTGAGGACAAACTAGAGAACAGGGGCAATTATGTAGCTGAGGAAATAAGTGTGAGTAAAATACTATTTTGATGGAGATATGAAATAAGTGTATTCATTTCAAAAGGTTTAATAGAAAGAATTATCAAGTATTTTCACAGTTTGTCATAACAGTTTTGGTTATATTTGAGGACCAAAGAATGAGATGGTGCAATTTCAGAATTTGGAATAGTAAGAAAGACAAGGTTAAAGGGGAAAGAAAAAAAAAAAAAATAACAAAATGGGGCAAAGATGAAGAGAGGAAAAAGGATGCCCACATCTTATTTTTCCCATCTGAGGAGATAGTTTACTGGAGTTTTCATACAAAGTATAGGGAGGACTAAATGCACAGAGAGCAAAATCAATTGTAAAAAAAGAAATGCTTTAGCATCCAGAGAAACAAATCAACTGCAAAAATGGTGAAGAATCCTGGAGAATAATGACTTGCTAATAAGAACTGAATGTTTTTTTAGGACCATGTCTTCAATAAAATATCAACTAAAAAATCCAAGGTATACACTGTGGTCAGTATTCCCCTTCTCATGTGTAAGGGTAATCTGGTACAGTAACAGAAGTACTGTGTTGGTGTTTTCTTACCCCCTACACAGAGGAGTTGTAAGATGTTGGGTGCCTTCACTAGATGCAGGCCCCATCTCCACTGGGACTTCTGGCACAAACATTTCTAGATAGTTCCTTTGAGACTAGAAGATTTGTCGTTGGGTGTTTTCTCTGATCTTTTCCCCTTTGGTCCTATTGTCTATTATTTCAGCCTCTGGAAAATAGAGAAGATTCTCCAGGGCGCAGAGAGGAAGGAATATATTTATGTGAAGATATCCCAAGTCAGAAACTAGAACAATCTGGACACTAGGGAAACACTTGAGGCTTAATTAAGAGGTTAAGACATTAAAATGTCATATGACCAAATTTATCTGAAATGCTGTACCTTTACATTCAATAGATGCAACATCGAAATGTCTGAAGTGATATCCCAGAAACATAGTGCCTCTGGAACTAGCCATGCTGCAACGAAAAATGATAAGAGGGGTTGGGAAAGCAACTGGAAACTGGAATGCATTGCAGCAAAACTTTCAAGCTTGATTTGCTGCCAGTTCTAGAAGCAGTTTCCTCCAGGCTCTAACTGGTTTATGGCTCCAGCTCCTGGTGTTCCCAAACACGTACCTGAGCAGAAGTGCAAGTGGAAGACACTCTGTCAGCAATAGCCTTAAAAATCATCTGGATGTTTTGAGGCAGCCATGGAAAACTTCAGCTGAGAGAAACCTATGTAGATTCTAAGTAGCCCATGGGCCACAAAGAAACCTGCTCTAATCAGTCCTTGTTATCTATCCCAAATAATGATTCTTTTCCAAAAATCTTTTTTTCCCAGCTTAACCTCTTTCACAAGCTGTTCTAGTCATCCTGGTTTGGGTATACAGGGAATGTGTCTTTCAGTCTAGGTGATTAATTAATCATATATAGTGATAAGTTTCCCTTTGCTATTCTTAAATTGGTAACTTTAACATCAGGTAATTAATGACATCCTTTTAAAAGTGCCTTAAATGACTCTATATCATATCATAGCTTAAATTTTGAAAATTATCAAAATACTAAAATAATACATTAAGAAACAGAATGAAAAATCAATTGAAATTACTACTTTTTTTTTCCATCCACAAAATCTCAGAATAGAAGCAGACACTTAAGTGTAACTAACTAACTTATTTTCTAAGAGGAAAAAAAAATTCTGCTTCACACCAAATATTTGCTTTTTTATAGACTATTTGTGTAAGATGTATTAAAGGTAATATGTTTTTGTATTAGTGTTTGATAATATGATAACTTATAAGTTGCAAGAAATCTGTTTCTTAATGTTTGTTATTTTTTTGAAAAATGCTGATCTTCCTAATCAATATTATAGAAAAATACATTTAAATTATAAATGAATATGAAGAAGTCTTTTGTCCTTTTTGTGCTCTGAAATTACATGCATATCTCTGACCAGGTAAAAATGATGTAATCTATATTCATATAGTGCCAGAAAGTGAATGAAGCTGCTTGTGACATTGCAAGAGAAGTGGCTAATGAAGGTGATGCTTTAGTGGCTGGAGGACTCAGTCAAACACCATCATACTTAAGCTGCAAGGATAAAGCAGAGGTTAAAGCAGCCTTTCGAAAGCAACTAGATGGCTTTATGAAGAAGAATGTTGACTTCCTAATTGCAGAGGTAAATCTGTAAAAAAGTACATGCCTTCAGCTGGCACAGTGTGTTAACTTTAAGATGTCTAGTCTACTTTAGGGAATACAAGTATATATTGCTTCCTTCTTTAAAATTTTCTGTTATACTTTTATTCCAGTAGAATCAGATGTTTTCTAAATGCACAGCAGTATCTGCAAGCGTCCTAGAATAGGACCTTGAACCCTAAATTTCTATCATCTCAGTCAAGTCAAATTCTGTACCAGTACAAAGAGGATAGATTAATGTGATCTTGATTAGTTCCTGTTTCCTCCTGTACTCCGTAAGTAACCAACCCATGGTGACTTTTCTAGATGAAAATAGTTCTTCAGGGATAAATCCCTGATTAACCCCCTGTATGGGCATTCTTATTCTGAAACATGAGTATCTTTTTATTTTGGATTTAGTTTTCCTTCTGACTTTTTAAAATCCTTTTTTAACTGTGTGGTCAGTGAACTCAACTGAATTCTGTTAGTGTAAATCAGAAAAGAATCAAGTCATTGTATTGCTGGTGAATTTGGGGTCTGGATTAATGTGTTTATGTTTCATCTCCAAGAAACGAAAGTAGTCCACTTTTAATTTCTTTCAGTATTTTGAACATGTTGAAGAAGCTGTCTGGGCTGTTGAAGTCCTAAAAGAATCTAGGAAGCCAGTTGCAGCTACAATGTGCATTGTCCAGAAGGAGACATGCATGGCGTGCCCCCCGGACAATGTGCTGTCCGACTGGTAAAGGCTGGTAAGAATCTGTTTTAATCTGCACTTTAAAAGTATGGAACAAAGTTAAGTCCTTAATCATTGAGATAAATGGATGTGTATCTCAAGTAGATAGCTTCCCAATTATACTTGATGAAAGTTTTGAGCCTGTGGAAGAGTTTCTATGTGTACTTTACTAGAGCAGTCTTGTAAAAAAAAGTATGAAAATGCAGCTATAAAATCCTTATTAACCAGGATGGTATTGGGAGCAATAGCCACAGGCAGCTGATACTGAGTAGAACAAAATCCTAAAACTATTCAAAGTTGATTACAGACCCAGCCCCAAATTCTGGGCTCAGGATTATGAAACATAAGCAGAATCCAAAGCCGCCTTTGATTCTCTGCTCATGTTTTTAGAAATGTGTGGAGCACAGTTCAAATCCAGGATGAGAGAATAAGAGAATGAAAAAATTAATCTTATTGCCTATCAAATGCTGTGTTTTCTGCAGGACAAAGGGAAGGGCAGAAGGAATTAATCAGGGGCATGATGGACCGACCATACAGGGGTTTTATTATATCTGTTCTGAACTACTCTTTTCCTTTGGAGTTAAGAGTTGAAATCCAAAGGCAGAACCTGTGTTAGGAACCTGTTAGCTATTTGTATATGTGGCTGTACATAATCAGTCTTCACTGATTGAGCACTGATGAGAAAAGCAACTGCATGAGGGTGGGAGATGTGATTCCTCATCAGGAAGGTAAAGAGTGCAACTGAGATGTAAATGGAATGATCAGCCTCAGGAGAGTTGAGGCTGGCTCTAATCCAACTACCTTGTTGTCGTGGTTTAACCTCAGTCGGCAACTAAGCACCACACAGTCACTCGCTCACCCTCCTCCCCTTCCTGGTGGGATGGGGGAGAGAATTGAAAAAAAAAGTAAAACCTGTGGGTTGAGATAAAGACAGTTTAATAGGACAGCAGGAAGAGAAAATCATCATCATCATCATCATCATCATCATCATAAAAGAATATACAAAACAAGTGATGCACAATGCAATTGCTCACCACCTGCTGACCAATGCCCAGCCTGTCCCCGAGCAGCGATCCCTGCCCCCCGGCCAACTCCCCCAGCTTATATACTGAGCATGACGTCATACGGTACGGAATAGCCCTTTGGCCAGTGTGGGTCAGCTGTCCTGGCTGTGCCCCCTCCCAGCTTCTTGTGCACCTGGCAGAGCATGGGAAGCTGAAAAGTCCTTGACTAGTGTAAGCACTACTTAGCAGCAACTAAAACATCAGTGTGTTATCAACATTATTCTCATCCTAAATCCAAAACACAGCACTATGCCAGCTACTAGGAAGGAAATTAGCTCTATCCCAGCTGAAACCAGGACGCTTGTGTTCATAGTGCTGGTGTACAGATGGACTGCTCTGCTTATGGAGTGCTGTGGCTAAGAACTTTCACCTCCCACTTCCTAGGGAGATGTGACTTGAACTTATTTATTTTCCTCCTCCTAGGTGCTTCTATTGTTGGAGTCAACTGCCATTTTGACCCAGATACCTCCCTGGAAACTGTGAGACTGATGAAAGAGGGCTTGCACGCTGCTAAACTGAAAGCTCACCTGATGTCCCAACCACTTGCTTTCCATACACCTGATTGTGGGAAGCAAGGATTTATTGACCTTCCAGAATTTCCCTTTGGTAAGACAAGGGTATCTTTTTTTTTTTTTTTTTTAATTTATTTACTGTCTGTTCCTTTTTTTCCCCTAGCTTTTAGCAAAGCTGAAACTGCAAGGCATCCTCCTGTACAATAGGATCAGTCTCAATTATCCTGTCTGGCATTCTGCATAGATGGATTGGGTTAAAGATCATCCAGATAATGAGAGTATTTCAGCAGTATCACAGCATGTGACTGAAAGTGAAATTATGATGAAAACAGTTAAAGTGCCACAACCTAAATCAATTAAAAAAAAATGTTGTTTTTTTTTTTCTTGTGCTATAGAACCTTGTTCAGGACAGCTGTAAAATAGTCCAAAGAAATTAACAAGAGCAAATACACTAAAAACAACCCAGACTTTAAATGCCTTTGGACTGGAGCTCCCCAGCATTCTCGGTTGTGACGTCTAGCCCATGAGCCCTATAATGTTTACCTGCATAGGGATTTAATGTATAATGCATATGCGGAGCTGGATCATTAGTATAGGTGCATGATTCTTGCACTCATAATGGTTCAGTCTTGCAAGTGTAACTGTCTAAGATAAGTGAGATTAGAGAGAAAGCAGAAGAGGGAATATGTTCTTTGATGTTGCTTACAAATGGATTAGCAGTTTGGAGATGGATTCATCACTCATGCTCAGCAGAAATTCTACCCAAAAGACCGAAAGATTCAGCCACTTTATGTGTATATAAGGCTTGTGTATTTAGGGCTTATTCCCACCTGGGATGTAGAAGGTCACATCCTCTTAAGATAAGAGGAAAAAAGCAGCCTAAACATTTTAAAATTGATTAGAAAAATGCCTTCATTTTCAGATATCATACATTCTTCTTTTCAAGATCAGCCTATAAAATAAGGTATTAAAACAACTGAAACTTGAATTTTTAGGAAAAAAAAAAAGATATGGATGTGATTTTCAGGAAGATATTTTATTTTAAAAGTCCTCTCTACGTAAATGAAGGAAAAAGAATAAAGCATGAGCCTGAGGCATTCATTAGATAATAACAACATGTCTGGGTTCTGAAAATACTCTGGGATGTTTAAAAGTGTCAGGAACTCATTTATCCTATTCATTCCTTCGTATAACTCCTCTGATTGCAAGCAAAAATGATAGAACAGATGCAGTAAGTAATCAAGTTAATTGAAGGATTCACTCTTTGGTTTGTTATGGTTCTTGGTTTGTATGTTATAAGCAAACTGTATGAGATGTCAGTTTTCAGAAATTTCATGAGTCAATTGGAGAAGCCTGGTTCTGTGAATGTTTGCACTACCCAGAAGGAGCAACTGATCACTTGATGGCAGAGAAGTAGTTTGGTAAATCATTGTTAAACTGACCCAGTTGACTCTGCTTTTTGTGGAAGGCAATATGCACAAAGAGGCATTTAGGTATTTGAAGTGTACATAACCTCTGTACAGGCCAACAAGATCTCAGTTTCTAGAAAAGCATTGGCTATGTTGTATTGGCAAACTCCAGCATCTAGATACCAGCAGTATTTATTTATCTTTAGAACTTTTTCCAGTTTTCTGTGTTTTCCCTTCTGTGTTACTGCAATTGCTCTCAAATGTCACCAGTTAAGCAAGGACAATGTTTTAGACAGAAAAGTCCTGGTCAGTCAAAGCATACCCAGTTATCTCAAGAGTAGACGTACAGAGGGGCTAAATCTAGGCGCACATTACAATCTTCTCATCAGAAGTTGATGAAAATTTCAATATCTTTTTACTGTAAATGATAACATAAACTGTTAAGCTAGAGATATTTAATTCTGAATAAAGCCAAGAAAAATACTGTACATTGACAGGCACGGAAAATAGAATGTTAGTCATTTTTGGGAGGGGGGAAGAAAACCCCACAAAACGTGATCTATGTGGCAACTTCTTTTCGTAGCATACTGCTTGTTTTCAATCACCATGTTTCACCATGTGTGGCCAGTTCTTATGGCGGAGTCTATCCATGTTTCTTCAGAGCTGTTAGGTTGGTGCTGTCCTTATGCTCCTGAAACACAAGGACTGATTGTGACAGGGTGGGTGACGGAGAAGACAGGGAAACACCCTATACTGTTCTCCTGGAGTTTAGTTGCTTATACGGGTATAAATTGAGTGCAAGATGCTGCATTCTTACTGTTGATCGTTTTGTATCAATTTTGCATTAGCTTTTTAATGATATATGAGAGACAAGGAAATCATGAATTGATGCTTCTGATGCTTTCTCTCACATCTGCAGGACTGTACACAAACTTTTATTTAAACAGCTTTCTAAGATAGCTTAATCTGGTTTTCCTTCTGATATTAGACCATCTATTTTTCCGTTGTCCAGTCTTTCCCTCTGAGACCAATAATTTTCTGTTTAAGACCATTTCATTTTTTTCCCTTCTGTTTTTTATTTTCTGACTCTGTCTCTTTAACTACTCACTGGACTTTGAGCAGATCTGCTTTGCATCACCTTCTTGCATATTAGGCATTTCTGGGACAGGATGTAGGAAGAAGAATCCTACTTCTGCTGTGGTGCTGGAACCTTACTACCTCACCACGGCTTCTTTGCCTAGAGGAATGTTCAGTGCCCAGACATCATGCTGCACTCTCCTCATAACCAAGCTGATTCATCTCCTGCAGATGTGCATAAAGAAGTGGGAGGATTTTTATTCCTTTATTCCTGTATTTTTATTCCTTCAAGTTTCTTCTCCAGTCCCTGGTCTTTTCTTTCCAGTTCTGCAACTCCTGTGCCTCCTTCCCTTTCAGGTGTGCTTTTCCTTGTTCTTCTCACTTTCTGTTCCTTTCCTTCCACACGTCTTTCCTCTCAGCTCTGGCGTCCCTCCGCTCTGCTTACCACAACCTGCAACACGAAGAGGGGTTCAAAAGAAAGGTTGCATCTTAGCCATCCTAAGTCATCTACACACAGAACTTTCCACAAGGAAGTGGCTTGAGGCAGCAAACTGCTTATGGATGGGCTTATAACTAAGTAAGGGATGGGCTAAGAAATAGCTACAGATCCCAGCTGTCAGCGAAACAACTGCCTGCCATTAGCTGGTCATGGAAAAAAGTGTAGTAAGCATTCCTGAGGAATAACAAGCAGGCTTATTCCTGTTGCAGGTAGGCTGATGATACCTTCTCCTTTCACAGATTAGAGTACTGTAATCAGATTTCCCAGATATTGATTGTTCATTAAGAACTCTTTGGACTTGTGGGCATAACATTGAAAGTGCTCCAGTACTTCAGCTAAGAACTCTGGCAGAATGGCAAGCATGTGACTTAGGGCTTGATCAGTCTCAGAAGATATTAGGTGCTGTTTTTCAAAGCCAAAGCAGCTTACAACAAGCATAGCTCAGCAAAGCATAACAGAATCTAAAAGCTAGACTCCTGAAAGTTTGCATTATTAATTCTAGCTCAGACAGCTCAAACATCTACATCTACAACCAGTTTTGCAAATAGTGTGCAAGTGTCTCAATAATGTGATTTCTTACAAAAAAATGCGGTGAACTGGAGCATGGTGAAAATTTAAGATATGAATGTCTTTGCAGGTCTGGAGCCAAGAATTGTAACTAGATGGGATGTTCAAAAATATGCAAGAAAGGCCTATGATTTAGGAATTCATTTCATTGGAGGCTGCTGTGGATTTGAGCCATATCACATCCGAGCAATAGCTGAGGAGCTGGCTCCTGAAAGAGGATTTTTGCGAGAAGCTTCTGAGAAACATGGCAGCTGGGGCAATAACCTGAGCATGCATACCAAACCCTGGGTCAGAGCAAGGTATGTATATCTGAACTGGAAAGCACACCAGCACCCTCCTTATAAAGGCTTACATTGGTCCATGCAGCAGACTAGCTTAACCAATATGGAGGTCTAAATATAACCGTAAACATTCTGTGTTAATAATTTTGAAGAATTAAATTTGATCTGGGAGCAGTAAAAGGGGCAAAGGGGCAGTAGGAGAGCTACAAAAATTCTCATCCCTCTTCAAAATGAACATTTGGTCTGAATTAATGTGAAAGTAATGAAAGTTTTGTAATATTTCCTTTTCTTTCTTTAGGGCAAGAAGAGAATACTGGGAGAATCTGAGGCCTGCTTCAGGCAGGCCATATTGTCCTTCAGTCTCAAAGCCAGATGGCTGGGGGGGGGGGGTAACCAAAGGAACCAGAGAGCTGATGCAACAGAAAGAAGCAACAAGTGAACAACAGCTGAAAGAGCTCTTTCGGAAACAGTTGTTCCAATCCACTGCAGTTGTCTAAATGTTAGAATGATTTATCTACAGACCATCTCATGCTTCACAAGAAAAATCTGTGAAGATGAGTGCCCCGTTGATTTATCAGTTAACATCTAATGAAAGAGACAAAATGCAAAAATAATGTGATTACAGATTAATATGTCAAACTGATAATAAAATCTTTCTCTGGACGAATAGTTTAGAGAAGACACAGTCAGAAGGAGTTTTGGATTCTCATAACAACTGAGCTTCTTGTTAGCTAGGTGCCATCAACTGGGTAGACACAGAAATACGTGGAAAGTAATAATTGACTCAACTCACCTGTGAAAAGAGAAAAAGCCATCTATAAATACAGTATCCATGGACTTCCACTCCTGAGTCTGTTTTCAGTTTGGGATTATGTAGGAATTTCCTCAGGATTTGTTGAAGGCTACTTCAGGGACACACAAGCTGCCAATGCTTCAGACACACAGTTATCTGTAGCCACTTTCTTGACTTCAAGAGAATAAAAGTAAACTAGAAAAATGCATCTTATAAATGGAATCAAAAGATAAGGAAAATGAGAATGAGCTCTTGCAGGAATTTCTTACATGCAGGAGAAAGGTTCAGAGAACTTTTAGGAAAGAAAAATGACAGGTAAATAACTCACTGTTTTTGTCTCAGGGTACCACGTACACAAGATTTACTTCTCTGGAGACTAAAACGGTTAAGAGATTATTCTGAAATTTTGAAAAGTCAAATAAATTAAAAGTAATATGATGGAATAGTATTGTATTATCTTCACACCTTAAATCATGAGAGCTCAAACAGAATAACGTATCTCCAGTAAACCACTGTAATTTTCAAATGATCCAGCTGATTTCTGGATATCTCACTTGAAACACTTGGTTATCTCAAAATAGCATTTAAAACTGAAGCTTCCTAAAATATAACTCCTGTATATAAGCGTAGTAAAACATTCCATGATTCTGTTTAAGCTGATTGATTCAGTCTAGAGAAAATTAGCTATAAGAAGAGATGAAAAACCCTGTTAGGAAATAGATTAATCCACCTAAGTTAAGAAAACCCAAGGACATCTGTACGCTGAATTTGTTGAGAAGCGTTTTCTTACAAAGGATATCACTACACTTGGAAACCATAAAGGACACGTTTCCATAGTTAATTTTTGTGAATTACCACACAACTTTCAGATTTCTCTCTAGAATCCCATTCCCACCCATTCTACATTAAAGCCACTACTTTTATGAAAAATATGATTCTTGAAGTTAGAGTGTTGAAAGCTTTTGTTGGGCTACTTTTTATGTATAAGCTTATTTCATTATTTCTATCCGTGTTGATATGCTGCAGTTCAGGAAACTTATAAACATGCAACACTTTAGTGGGAAACTTCAAATATCCTTTTCAGACTGTTATTGGCAGACAGATTTTTAGAGAAAGCCATCTGCCTTCATCATGCTTATAACAAATTGAAATAGTTACTAGCTGGAATTTTTGCCTGAAAGCCAAAAGTAGACAAATCAAGAAAGTGGATATTTTAAAATGTAGATTATTTGGAAAGCATCCATGTAAGTATATATGCACTACATTAAACTTCTTCCTAAACCTTTCCGGAAGTTCTCCCTGCGTAAAGCAGAATAACGCAAAATCTGCAAAACAAAAGGGGCAGATCTTTGATCGCCACCAAAATGCATGCATGCAAAAGACATATGCATGATAAAGAGGCTTAAAATACAAGCTACAATTGCTACATAAGTGTTTTGAACGATCATTACCAGTTTAGAGACTTCCTGTGGCAAAGGATGCAGCTTGACCATCATACTATATGTAAGCAGCTGGACTGATTTTTTTTTTTAAAACAGTCCAAGCATATGAAAATTCCTATTGAAGTGAATGAGTTCACAACAGACTATTTAAGAACTATGGTATTTAAGAAGATGATAAAATATGATTTTAAGCACTTAATTTTAGATACTCAGTTTAAAAAGGGCCAAATTTTAACAGACACTAATCATGATGAGAAACACTGAAAAGGAGTTTTGAAGTCATTCAAACTAAGAGCTGACACAAGGGGGGAGCTATACAAGCCCTATTTGATTCATATCACAGGCTGGGCTTAGAAAGAAATTGACAATGGGATGAAAATAAGTTGACAGGGTGCTTTATTGATCACTACAGAAGCCCCAAACTCTCTGGGGGAAAAAAAAAAACAAAAAACCACAAAGCAACCAAAAAAAGGCAAAGCACGCAAGACTGAGAAGCAAAGTCAACAAAGCTTTATTTCCCATTTCTTTCTGTGTAACATTTTGGAGAAGGGTAAAGGAACTGTTAGATTTGTTAAAGCTTTCTAATGGCTTATTACATGACTTGTGAAGGAAATAAGACACAGGCTGGCAGCGCAATCCTAGGAAATTTGTTTCCTTAACAAAGCTTGCCTGAAAACTTAGATAAGTGGAAGTGAAAGAAGTTCACCTCCTATATTTAGTACCCTAAGGCAGGATCAGCTACTCATAGGAGATAGTTGTTTAACCTGTTTAACCTGTGTGGCTATGCACCTAATGATGGAGCTTCTGTGCCAACCTCAGGAACTGTGGTAACGTCACTCTTCTTAACAAATTTTTCCTAATTTGACTATTCCTTGATGGGATTTAAATCCATTATTTCTTTTCAGCTCATTACAGACACGAAGAATTTATTCCCTTTGTCTTTGCTGAAGTCTTTTATGTATTTGAAGATTTGCATACATTCCTTGTTTCTCTCTCTCAATTGACCAGACCCTGTTCATTCGTTCTTTCCCTGTGGCCTCCGAGTCTGTGAATCATCATAAACCCAGAGATCACCTCCATCAGATCTTTTCTCGGCGCTTCCTAGCTCTATGTTTGTGGGGTTTTTTTTGTTGGTGGTGTTGGTTTTTTGGGTTTTTTTTGGTTGTTTTTTTTTTTAACCTGGAAGCAAAAGTGAAGCGATCTGAACCTTGGAAGTTCAGATCCGGAAGAGAAAATCCGAAGTCTTTGATATCTAAAGAATAAACCTTTACTCACAAGGCTGAATGTAAGGACAAGAGAGTGAGGAGGAAGGAGCGGCAGAGACAATGTGTAATGAACTGACCACAACCTCCATTCCCAGTCCACCTGTGCTGCTTGGGGGTAGGAGGTAGAGAAATCGGGAGTAAAGTTAAGCCCGGGAAGAAGGGAGGGGTTGGGGGAAGGTGGTTTAAGATTTGGTTTTATTTCTCATTATCCTACTCTGAGTTGATTGGCAATAAATTAAATTAATTTCCCCAAGTCGAGTCTGGTTTGCCTGTGATGGTAATTAGTGAGTGTCCTTATCTCGACCCATGAGCCTTTCATCATATTTTTTTTTTTTCTCCCCCATCCAGTTGAGGAGGGGGAGTGATAGAGCAGCTTGGTGGGCACCTGGTGTCCAGCCAAGGTCAACCCATCACACTGTTCTTTTGAGAAGAGAGTTTTCTAGGAGTCCTGCCGAATCTGAAATCTCCATGTACCACAAATTTCTTCCTAAAGCAGTTGGTAGCGCAAGGCTTCTTTTTCAACTCTATACACGAATGCAGTGGTAGGTTCAGCGACAATTTTTAACATTACAAGAAGTGGATTCATGTAGCTGTCTTGTTCTACGCCATTGACTTTATAAAATATCTAACAAACTAATCTCATTTCATCCTGCAATGTGTTAAATTATTTTAAGTATAGATACCATTGAAATAGGATGGGCAGAATATTATCATAAAGTATATTATTTCAGCATCTTGCTTTACTACAAAAATTCTTCTGTATTACTTTTTCTTTATGTTCCACTTTATTGACAGAGATGTTATCTGACAAGTTTTATATGAGCTATCAACCTCCACTACATACAATTACATGGAATTATGATACTAAATTTGGTCAAGAGTGTATACATCTGTATACACACAGCTCCTGAGACACACAGTAATCAATTAAATCCCAAATTTAGGAATCTGAAGATGGAATTTCCATATATTTTAGTCAACTTCACCTCAGAGCTTCTGTGTCCGGTAAAGGTGTAAATCTGAAAAGAAAAGCAAATTTGGGTAACAGGACTTGATGCAATCAGAGTGAAGGACAGTTGCAAAGAAATGGATTTCAAAGCAGATTCAAGAAATGTATGTTTGGAATAGGGAGACGAAGCACGATTCTATCATCTCATGACTAACAAAGCAACAGCAAACGCATCGATCAAAGGATGCTTTACAAGCATTACCAGTTATCGATGGGTGGTTCAAGAGCATGGGCGTTTTGTAGCATTCATTTGCAAACATTTGCATGTCATTATTTCAGTGCCGTTGAAGAAAGAGACCAACTGGCAACTAAAACACGGGAGGGAAGTGGTCAAAAGCAAATAAGCCCTGCTTTGCGATTTACCTGCTTGCAAATCAAGAGAGTGCTATAAAGAGACCGAACCTGTTCAGCCCAGTAGGCTGGTCTTTGCCTTTTGGCAGAGAGAGTAGCAAGCTTTGTAGCAGGTGCTATGCAAAATCCCTTGATTTTTATTTCTAATCAAACAAAAAAGTAGGGCAGTTCCACCCAAGAAAAAAAAAGAATAAAAAGACCGTACTATTCTTTGGGTCAAGCAGCAGTGTTCTTCTGCCACATTGGGAAGGAAGGGAAGTCTTTTCCTGTAAAGGGAAAGGCTTGTATGCAAGAAAGCTTGCACGTTCTTTTCAATTATGTCAGTTGGCCTGCTGGAAGATCCTCCTGGCTCTTCCTACAAACCTTTCTGTAAAAAGGCATTTCTTAGTAGTATCACAGTACTACAGCGTCAAGAAAAAGCAAAGATGTGTCCTCTTAAGGCAAAAGCTCTACAAAATCTTTAATTTTTTTAAAAAAATCTTGTTTCTCACCATATAATTTCTGCTCAGACTTTCTATAGGAAGAAATGTCATCAAATTGTACTTTAAATACAGAGGCTTGTAGCAATCTGTGCAAATACTGCCTCCTGGCGACTCTTTGTATGGCTACACGATGGAGGAAGGTGGACTCTCAAATGGCTTCTCAAATTTGTATACACAGACAGAAATCAGAAGAGCAATTAATTTCTATTTAATTTCAGAACAGACTTAATTACACCTGTATTTGTTGCTTAACAAGGAAGTTTTTTTCTTTATAAGCACTGTCAAAGCTAATTACGTCTCCAGTTGTGCAACATTTCATTCTTATTTTACTGCCGGAATAAAAGGGCTGGACTGAAGTTTTTCTTTGAATATGGCTAGATCAGCTCTTTATTTTAAAAATACCTCTCTCCATGGTGGTCCACTTGCCTGGGTGACATAGAACATCTGCCTTGAAGGGATACCTTTCCTTCACTCCTGACAGGAGTCGCCTCCAGAGGCTGAGGGCTTGTGCCCCTTTTCCAATCGCTTTGTCAATGCCCCCTTCCCTAGAAAGGGATCCC
Organism: Platalea leucorodia; assembly: GCF_965183815.1. Classification (NCBI taxonomy): domain Eukaryota; kingdom Metazoa; phylum Chordata; class Aves; order Pelecaniformes; family Threskiornithidae; genus Platalea; species Platalea leucorodia. Next base: position 13,098,658 of record NC_138859.1, on the reverse strand, counting down.
AGCTGCTTGGCTTCCCTAGCCTCTAATTCCAGGCTAAAGGATGGGGGAGAGAATTGAAAGAAAAGGGGGAAAAAAAAAAAGGAAAATTTGTGGGTTGAGATAAAGACAGTTTAATAGGACAGAAATGGAAGGGAAAATAATAACATTAATGATAAAAGAATATACAAAACAAGTGATGCACAATGCAATTGCTCACCATCTGCTGACTGATGCCCAGCCAGTCCCCGAGCAGTGATTGCTGCCCCCCCAGCCAAATCCCCCCAGCTTATATACTGAGCATCATGTCATATGGTATGGAATAGCCCTTTGGCCAGTGTGGGTCAGCTGTCCTGGCTGTGCCCCTTCCCAGCTTCTTGTGCACCTGGCAGAGCATGGGAAGCTGAAAAGTCCTTGACTAGTATAAACACTACTTAGCAGCAACTAAAACATCAGTGTGTTATCATCAACATTATTCTCATCCTAAATCCAAAACACAGCACTATGCCAGCTCATAGGAAAAAAAAAAATTAACTCTATCCTAGCCGAAACCAGGACACAGAGGAAAAGGTAAACCCAGCTGTGAGGATTGTTCTGTGCCAGGGAAGGAAAACGTCCTATATACATGTCAAGTGTGTGTCACAAATAAAGGCTGGCAAATGTGGGATCCAGCAGAAAAGAACCTACAAGATGTCCCTTCTAAATTTAAAACTGCAGCAGAGAACAAAATAGAAAAAAAATTAACAAAGGTATTTTGGACTCTTGAAACTTTAAGCAAAGGGAAGAGTCTGCCAAAGCAGGACTCCCTGTAGCAAACCTCAAGATAATGCACTTCAGTCTCAACACACCATAACCAGCCATATATGTCTGGAAACTAATAACACACTGGCAGTCTGGGCCCTAAATTCTATCTTTAGGCACTATCTGCCTGCCCTTCAACAAAAAACTTGAGACTTAAATAATGAAAATATTGATCAAATTCACTAGACACTCAATGGGAAAAGAAAAACTAGAAAAGTCGAGCTGAAATTTTGAAATTAATGACATTTTTTAGGAAAAATTTCAGCTCGACTTTTCTAGTGCATTAAAATATGTGGCGTTCAGACAATCCAGTGCTCACTGAAGAGCAATACCAGAAGTAGAACTAAAGCCTTGTGGTTTACTCAGTTTCCTACAATAAAGCCATAAAAATATCATGTAGTTCTCCATCAGCTAAGTTCCCAGTGAATGAGTCTATGATCTGTGGGCAATTGCGGCACTTCGCTGAAGTTGCTGGCATGCTAATTATCTTCCACTCAGCCTATTTGAGGAACCAATTTAGAGGGACCCCTTTGTTTAGCGATGGCGAAAATTGCAGCAAATCAGTCCCACAGAGACTAAGCCACGCTGAGGGTGGGGCAACAGCTGAGCTGTAGGGTCCCATGGGTTCTCCTCGAGTATGGGAAGTAGCACAGATGTATGGGATTGATTTGAATGCAGAACATTATGTGTCTGTATAGGCATGCATAAGCATACATGTTTTTAACAAACAGTGCAGTGAAGAGAAACTGTGCAGATGCAGACAAACAAGTCAGCAAAAAAAAAGCAAGACGTGACCAGAGAAACAGCAGCAGGACCACTACCATGAACAAAACTAAAGCAGCTTTTGAGCTGTCTGTGCTGAAAAAGGCTTGGAACTGAGAACAGAGAAACTTGCTCCTGTTACTTGAGTTCAAATATACTAAAAGAAATACACAGCCTCTCTAAAAGCACTGGATTGCATTAAAAAATACCTAGCTACATCTTCAGTTTCTCCTTTTACTGGAAATAGCCCCTGAGATTCCTCCCAAACGGATTCATTATTCATGCTGAAACGGAGAAACAATATTAAGGTAGAAAATTTGGGAAGCCGTACAGGAATTGGAACTAAAATCTGAAATCAGAAGACTATATCTGGAACGTCTCTGCAACCAGTTTAATTTCTGTGTTTTGGGTGTATGCTTTTGAAACTGAAATAAGGAACGCCTTCAACTACTTGATTTATGAAAGTTGCACAATGTCATGTCTGTACTTTATGTCTATATAAAACTGTTGACTAAAAAAAAAAACCCTGGGTTGGAATTTAGTTTTGATGGCAACAGACCTCCTTAGTGCTCTCTCTAGCAACCTAACTGCTACCTCCAGAATGCAGACTGACGTCTTAGTCTCACCTGCGCCTTCCTCGTCTTGCCTGTCTATCAGGAAGCAAACAGAATGCACATACCGACAGCGTTAGTGAGAACAGTACGAGTTGTTACTGAACGAAATCACTGTATTGGAAAAGAAAATATACCACATAACCACATATATATTACAAATTAATTACACAATTTGCTCTGTTTCCTTTAACAACAACAACAAAAAGTTAAAAAGAAGAAACAATGCAGTGATTCAACCAGACCCATATATTATATTGTATTTCAGGGTATCATCTGTGCTGCTCCAGACACTGCTTTGGTTGAGGTACAAAGCTATGTACTTGCTGAACACTGGAATATACTCAGAATATTATTTTTCTCCCTATTGTTATTGCAAGAGTTTACAAGAGGTTGTAAATGATGCCCCTTTCAGAGATGCCTCCACATCGGAATCAAAAGGTCTCACAGGAACTGGGAGTTGTAGCTAGAAATCACAAATAACCTTGCAATTGGAAGTGCGGACTGCAAAATGAAAGAGAATGGAAGTAAAAAGTATGCAGAGAAGAGCTGGTCAACGATAAATGCACAAAGATTATTGCTTTGACTTAAATTTTAATGATTTTTGAGGGAAGAAGATAAGAAAATAAAATATCTTTATAATGTATATACTCATGAGCAAGGGAGAAACCAATTTGGATATTTTAGAAAATATTTTAGGGTCAAAATTTCAGTTCATTTTTGTCACAAGCCAAAGACATTTTAAGTCAAATTACATTTTCTAAGGAAAATGTAGTAGAGAAAAATCCCTTTTTTTAATCCAAAAGTGTAGCTAGATTTTTAACTGGTGCACCCAAAGGTGGCCAAGCAACAAGAATACAAGTGATGGAATTAGCGAGGAAAGAGGAAAACAATAACCAAATTAGGAAGAAAACAAAAGCAGGGAAAGAGTGAAACAAACTGCTTACCTCTTGCTGCAGTGCTCTGAAAGGTTTTCTGTTTCACTTGTCTTTCACGCTCACCGTGTCCTCCCCAAGGATCTCAGTGTTTCACAAGTGTAGAGATGCATCATCATAAAAATGCATTTGCATCACAGCACATCCTACATTTTTTTTAACCTTCCTTTTTCTTGACTTGCTTCACACCTCCATCATTGACTACAGTCCATTAAAATTATTTAGAATGTATTTCTGATCCATCAGTCTGTCTGCAACACACTCATCACTGCAGATTCCCACCCAGCAGTTTCCTGCCCCTCTACAGCTGCACCTTCCATTTCCTTCCAGGCTACAGCGCCTCTCATTGATAGAGTTCGTAGGTGGTAAAATGTATTCGTGTGGCTAAACTGGAGAAACTGCTTCTTTAAAGGCAGTGGGAGATCTAATTACAAAACAGTCCTTAGCCTTTACTCGGGCACCAATTAATTCTTCCTGGGCCCCAAAACCTTTTTGTCTCATAGGTCGAAGGCACAATAGCTCCCATTGCTTCTTTGCCCTTTACAAGCCACAGTATTCCAGCAAAATAAATTTGAAACTGGTCAGTATTTCACAAGGACAATGTTTATATTATTTTAAAGAGTCACAAAATTTCATTTTCGTAATGAAATAAAAATGCTTTCCTCTGACCTTTGAGAAGGAAATGCAAAACATAAAATAATTTTGTTTACATTTCCATCTAACGCCACTGAAACAGTTTTTATTTCCAGTCAAAGTGAAGAAGAAATTTGAATAAAACAAAAAAAAGTCTTTGGTTTTCTTCAAATATTTTCATACAAAATCGGCTGGTTTTTGCCTACAAGCCCAACGGAGTGAAGGGGCTTGGCCTCCCACCGAGGCCCTGGGCTGCGGGGCAGAAACTTATGTCCCGAGTTGTCCAAAGTACAAAAGTCCAGCTCAGTCGGTATGAACAAGTTATGCGGTTAATCCAAAATTGTACGGTAAAGATGGGAACTAAGTAGACTGTAGGATGGGATATGTAATTAAATGTAGGTTAAGAGAACATTTGCTGCTGGATGAAAAGAAACATGGGGGCTTGAGTTCCTGTGTAGAAGCCCAGCCAGACCAACTGCTTTGAACACCAGGGAACAAAGAAAGGTAGAGAGGTCATTTGGTCCTAACAGAGACACAGCAAAATAAACATGAAATAAACTTTCATTAAATGCTTTACTATGAAGGTGGTGAGGCACTGGAACAGGTTGCCCAGAGAAGCTGTGGATGCCCCATCCCTGGAAGTGTTCAAGGCCAGGTTGGATGGGGCTTTGAGCAAGCTGGTCTAGTGAAAGATGCCGCTGCCCATGGCAGGGGGTTGGAACTAGATGACCTTTAAAGGTCCCTTCCAACTCAAACCATTCCGTGATTCTCTGATTCTGTGATTTTCTTATGAAATGAGGTTTTCTTCCCAAGGCAAGGAAGAAAATGCTTAATGAGGGCTAGTTGATGTTTATCCTGTATCCATTCCAGCTCAAATAAAAGTGTAAAAGTTCTTTAAAGAAAACACAGTCAGTAGCACAGTCAATCATGGTAGTTGAAGTTATGCTTGGCTCTCAAACTGTAATAGGAACAGCAGCTCAGATTGTCTGATTATCTGATATTCAAAGGCACGTGCCCTGAGAGAAGCTCAGACAGGGAAAAGACAGCCAGGAACTATCAGTGTTTGAGCAGAGGTAGCAGGCTGTAAAACAGTATTGTCTATAAAAGTCAGAAAAGATTAAAGCTAGAAAGGTCTCCAGGTACCCGTCCAAGGACCATGAAATGATTGTGTGGCAAATATAGATCCACTGTGACCCCTCTGGGTCTCCTTTCCTCAGTCCTAAGAAACACCCTGACAAGAGCAGTGCCGAGAGCTTCAGCAAAGGCAGCTGCTGGAAGACAACTTGCATTCCTGCTGTCACACCTTTTCACTTGTGCCCCTTTTCTTCCCCAATGTGTATCTTCTTCTATCTGCTCCTCTTCCTATGCATTTAGCTTATGTCTTAGCTGGCCAGCTCACTCTTTTTGGCAGCATCGATGCAAGTCTAAAACAGGGAGGCAGAGGAAAGCAATGCCTTAAAACAGCTCAATGCTCGCAAAAGCCAAACCTTGGCGTCACCATGCGCTATGCTCAGTCTCCTCTAGCAACAATGTTGTAAATTAAAGTCAGGAGCAAAAAACAGAAGGTGCATTTTCTAACTTGTGGGGTTTTTTTCCTTTCCCGTTTTGTGTGCGCTTGTCTTAATTTATCATTGAGGAGGCAAATTCAGGCTTTTCCCACATCAGTAATAACAGCAGTTCTGGCTCATCATCTTAACTTGTTCTTCATCCAAAAAGAGCAGTTATTACCATCTTTAATAGCACCTAAAAGGCTGCAAAATACAACAGTTTCCCTTATGATAAGAAACAAAACAGACAACCGCTACTGCAGCTATGGGAAAGGAAATAAGAGAAGTGGTTAAAATCTCACTTAACCGCTTTCCCTGCTTTTTTCTTTTCTTTGTGGCTAATAAAGGTTTAAACTTCTGCTAATTTTTTTTAAGAGGTGGGTGTTTGTTGAAGTACGTTTGGCTGTCTCTGAATGGTCAGACTTTAACTATTCAGTATTGAACAGTGGGTCATATAAATAAATACCTTTGACCCTCCTGACTCATTTGTTCCAGTAAAACAGGCTTAAAGCTTCTAATACAGGATGTCACTATCCCCCACAGATGACTCTATAAACACTGTGCCGTTTTTTCTTCATTATTTTCTTCTTCCCAGTGCTTTTCCTCTCACTGCTTAGCTGCCCCATCCCTACTAACTTAGGAGCCCCAGCCACCCCTGCTCTCCTCAGCAATGAGCTGTTCTTACCCTGATATCTTTTACTGAACTGAAAGGCAGTCCTTTATGCTGAAACCCAGAGTCTTTACTTACTCTTGGATACATAAACCTGAGAAAACACAATATTTCTGATGATGACGAGGTGAGGCCTGAGTGCCTTTTTATAGTTAAGATCATTCATATAGTTGCCTTCAAGATTCTGGCCTACAATTGCAGTATAATTTGTTCCCCCATTGCAGCTCACCCCTCCCTTCTGGCCTCAGCAGCCACTGCAGCATCTCCGTTTCTTCCCATAGCATCACTCTGCACTGTCTTCTGTATAGCCACTTTCCTTGGAAAGACTCTAAGCATGCCAGGCTTCCAGGCATCCATCCTCTCCCAATTTATTATTCCCTGCTAATATCACGGATTCTAGCCAATATAAAGCCAAAGGACTTCACCCAGAATCGAAACTCCGGAAGGTAAAGAAGTTAGACACAAGGAAACACCTTCCCATCACAAACTAGGCGGTGTAATAGTGCACCTAACAAGACTGAGGCATCTCTGTTGTTGGCCATTTCAGAAAAGAGATGGCAGGGACATCTGGCAGGAACAGGTTACCTGCAGTGGATTACGTTCTGGGAGAATGGGATGTCCTGCCTGATCTGTTGAGGTCCTTCCCAGACATAGGTCCTGATTGTGTAATAAAAGTATGGGAAAAGGCAGGTATAAAAAGGGCAACCTGCAATGGGACAATAGGTGGTGGCAACATATTTCTTTTGTTAAACAATTACCAAGAGACTGGCTTCAGTGTAATTTGACCACAGTGTTTAAGGGGCCACTTGAACAGAACTCAGGGTAGGCTTATCTGGCTTAGGTGGAGTCAGATATTACTACTTTTAATGATAAATTAATGATAGTTGAAGGCGTTCCTTTTTTCAGTTTCAAAAGCATACACCCAAAACACAGAAATTAAACTGGTTGCAGAGACGTTCCAGATATAGTCTTCTGATTTCAGATTTTAGTTCCAATTCCTGTACGGCTTCCCAAATTTTCTACCTTAATATTGTTTCTCCGTTTCAGCATGAATAATGAATCCGTTTGGGAGGAATCTCAGGGGCTATTTCCAGTAAAAGAAGAAACGGAAGATGTAGCTAGGTATTTTTTAATGCAATCCAGTGCTTTTAGAGAGGCTGTGTATTTCTTTTAGTATATTTGAACTCAAGTAACAGGAGCAAGTTTCTCTGTTCTCAGTTCCAAGCCTTTTTCAGCACAGACAGCTCAAAAGCTGCTTTAGTTTTTTCATGGTAGTGGTCCTGCTGCTGTTTCTCTGGTCACGTCTTGCTTTTTTTTTGCTGACTTGTTTGTCTGCATCTGCACAGTTTCTCTTCACTGCACTGTTTGTTAAAAACATGTATGCTTATGCATGCCTATACACACACATAATGTTCTGCATTCAAATCAATCCCATACATCTGTGCTACTTCCCATACTCGAGGAGAACCCATGGGACCCTACAGCTCAGCTGTTGCCCCACCCTCAGCGTGGCTTAGTCTCTGTGGGACTGATTTGCTGCAATTTTCGCCATCGCTAAACAAAGGGGTCCCTCTAAATTGGTTCCTCAAATAGGCTGAGTGGAAGATAATTGGCATGCCAGCAACTTCAGCAAAGTGCTGCAATTGCCCACAGATCATAGACTCATTCACTGGGAACTTAGCTGATGGAGAACTACATGATATTTTTATGGCTTTATTGTAGGAAACTGAGTAAACCACAAGGCTTTAGTTCTACTTCTGGTATTGCTCTTCAGTGAGCACTGGATTGTCTGAACGCCACATATTTTAATGCACTAGAAAAGTCGAGCTGAAATTTTTCCTAAAAAATGTCATTAATTTCAAAATTTCAGCTCGACTTTTCTAGTTTTTCTTTTCCCATTGAGTGTCTAGTGAATTTGATCAATATTTTCATTATTTAAGTCTCAAGTTTTTTGTTGAAGGGCAGGCAGATAGTGCCTAAAGATAGAATTTAGGGCCCAGACTGCCAGTGTGTTATTAGTTTCCAGACATATATGGCTGGTTATGGTGTGTTGAGACTGAAGTGCATTATCTTGAGGTTTGCTACAGGGAGTCCTGCTTTGGCAGACTCTTCCCTTTGCTTAAAGTTTCAAGAGTCCAAAATACCTTTGTTAATTTTTTTTCTATTTTGTTCTCTGCTGCAGTTTTAAATTTAGAAGGGACATCTTGTAGGTTCTTTTCTGCTGGATCCCACATTTGCCAGCCTTTATTTGTGACACACACTTGACATGTATATAGGACGTTTTCCTTCCCTGGCACAGAACAATCTTCACAGCTGGGTTTACCTTTTCCTCTGTGTCCTGGTTTCGGCTAGGATAGAGTTAATTTTTTTTTTCCTATGAGCTGGCATAGTGCTATGGTTTGGATTTAGTATGAGAATAATGTTGATGATAACACACTGATGTTTTAGTTGCTGCTAAGTAGTGCTTACACTAGTCAAGGACTTTTCAGCTTCCCATGCTCTGCCAGGTGCACAAGAAGCTGGGAAGGGGCACAGCCAGGACAGCTGACCCACACTGGCCAAAGGGCTATTCCATACCATATGACGTGATGCTCAGTATATAAGCTGGGGGGATTTGGCTGGGGGGGCAGCAATCACTGCTCGGGGACTGGCTGGGCATCAGTCAGCAGATGGTGAGCAATTGCATTGTGCATCACTTGTTTTGTATATTCTTTTATCATTAATGTTATTATTTTCCCTTCCATTTCTGTCCTATTAAACTGTCTTTATCTCAACCCACGAATTTTCCTTTTTTTTTCCCTTTTTTTTTAATTCTCTCCCCCATCTCTAGGAATTAGAGGCTAGGGAAGCCAAGCAGCTGGGATCCCTTTCTAGGGAAGGGGGCATTGGCAAAGCGATTGGAAAAGGGGCACAAGCCCTCAGCCTCTGGAGGCGACTCCTGTCAGGAGTGAAGGAAAGGTATCCCTTCAAGGCAGATGTTCTATGTCACCCAGGCAAGTGGACCACCATGGAGAGAGGTATTTTTAAAATAAAGAGCTGATCTAGCCATATTCAAAGAAAAACTTCAGTCCAGCCCTTTTATTCCGGCAGTAAAATAAGAATGAAATGTTGCACAACTGGAGACGTAATTAGCTTTGACAGTGCTTATAAAGAAAAAACTTCCTTGTTAAGTAACAAATACAGGTGTAATTAAGTCTGTTCTGAAATTAAATAGAAATTAATTGCTCTTCTGATTTCTGTCTGTGTATACAAATTTGAGAAGCCATTTGAGAGTCCACCTTCCTCCATCGTGTAGCCATACAAAGAGTCGCCAGGAGGCAGTATTTGCACAGATTGCTACAAGCCTCTGTATTTAAAGTACAATTTGATGACATTTCTTCCTACAGAAAGTCTGAGCAGAAATTATATGGTGAGAAACAAGATTTTTTTTAAAAAATTAAAGATTTTATAGAGCTTTTGCCTTAAGAGGACACATCTTTGCTTTTTCTTGACGCTGTAGTACTGTGATACTACTAAGAAATGCCTTTTTACAGAAAGGTTTGTAGGAAGAGCCAGGAGGATCTTCCAGCAGGCCAACTGACATAATTGAAAAGAACGTGCAAGCTTTCTTGCATACAAGCCTTTCCCTTTACAGGAAAAGACTTCCCTTCCTTCCCAATGTGGCAGAAGAACACTGCTGCTTGACCCAAAGAATAGTATGGTCTTTTTATTCTTTTTTTTTCTTGGGTGGAACTGCCCTACTTTTTTGTTTGATTAGAAATAAAAATCAAGGGATTTTGCATAGCACCTGCTACAAAGCTTGCTACTCTCTCTGCCAAAAGGCAAAGACCAGCCTACTGGGCTGAACAGGTTCGGTCTCTTTATAGCACTCTCTTGATTTGCAAGCAGGTAAATCGCAAAGCAGGGCTTATTTGCTTTTGACCATTTCCCTCCCGTGTTTTAGTTGCCAGTTGGTCTCTTTCTTCAACGGCACTGAAATAATGACATGCAAATGTTTGCAAATGAATGCTACAAAACGCCCATGCTCTTGAACCACCCATCGATAACTGGTAATGCTTGTAAAGCATCCTTTGATCGATGCGTTTGCTGTTGCTTTGTTAGTCATGAGATGATAGAATCGTGCTTCGTCTCCCTATTCCAAACATACATTTCTTGAATCTGCTTTGAAATCCATTTCTTTGCAACTGTCCTTCACTCTGATTGCATCAAGTCCTGTTACCCAAATTTGCTTTTCTTTTCAGATTTACACCTTTACCGGACACAGAAGCTCTGAGGTGAAGTTGACTAAAATATATGGAAATTCCATCTTCAGATTCCTAAATTTGGGATTTAATTGATTACTGTGTGTCTCAGGAGCTGTGTGTATACAGATGTATACACTGTTGACCAAATTTAGTATCATAATTCCATGTAATTGTATGTAGTGGAGGTTGATAGCTCATATAAAACTTGTCAGATAACATCTCTGTCAATAAAGTGGAACATAAAGAAAAAGTAATACAGAAGAATTTTTGTAGTAAAGCAAGATGCTGAAATAATATACTTTATGATAATATTCTGCCCATCCTATTTCAATGGTATCTATACTTAAAATAATTTAACACATTGCAGGATGAAATGAGATTAGTTTGTTAGATATTTTATAAAGTCAATGGCGTAGAACAAGACAGCTACATGAATCCACTTCTTGTAATGTTTAGGTTAAAAATTGTCGCTGAACCTACCACTGCATTCGTGTATAGAGTTGAAAAAGAAGCCTTGCGCTTATATGCTTGGACTGTTTTAAAAAAAAAAAATCAGTCCAGCTGCTTACATATAGTATGATGGTCAAGCTGCATCCTTTGCTACAGGAAGTCTCTAAACTGGTAATGATCGTTCAAAACACTTATGTAGCAATTGTAGCTTGTATTTTAAGCCTCTTTATCATGCATATGTCTTTTGCATGCATGCATTTTGGTGGCGATCAAAGATCTGCCCCTTTTGTTTTGCAGATTTTGCGTTATTCTGCTTTACGCAGGGAGAACTTCCGGAAGGGTTTAGGAAGAAGTTTAATGTAGTGCATATATACTTACATGGATGCTTTCCAAATAATCTACATTTTAAAATATCCACTTTCTTGATTTGTCTACTTTTGGCTTTCAGGCAAAAATTCCAGCTAGTAACTATTTCAATTTGTTATAAGCATGATGAAGGCAGATGGCTTTCTCTAAAAATCTGTCTGCCAATAACAGTCTGAAAAGGATATTTGAAGTTTCCCACTAAAGTGTTGCATGTTTATAAGTTTCCTGAACTGCAGCATATCAACACGGATAGAAATAATGAAATAAGCTTATACATAAAAAGTAGCCCAACAAAAGCTTTCAACACTCTAACTTCAAGAATCATATTTTTCATAAAAGTAGTGGCTTTAATGTAGAATGGGTGGGAATGGGATTCTAGAGAGAAATCTGAAAGTTGTGTGGTAATTCACAAAAATTAACTATGGAAACGTGTCCTTTATGGTTTCCAAGTGTAGTGATATCCTTTGTAAGAAAACGCTTCTCAACAAATTCAGCGTACAGATGTCCTTGGGTTTTCTTAACTTAGGTGGATTAATCTATTTCCTAACAGGGTTTTTCATCTCTTCTTATAGCTAATTTTCTCTAGACTGAATCAATCAGCTTAAACAGAATCATGGAATGTTTTACTACGCTTATATACAGGAGTTATATTTTAGGAAGCTTCAGTTTTAAATGCTATTTTGAGATAACCAAGTGTTTCAAGTGAGATATCCAGAAATCAGCTGGATCATTTGAAAATTACAGTTGTTTACTGGAGATACGTTATTCTGTTTGAGCTCTCATGATTTAAGGTGTGAAGATAATACAATACTATTCCATCATATTACTTTTAATTTATTTGACTTTTCAAAATTTCAGAATAATCTCTTAACCGTTTTAGTCTCCAGAGAAGTAAATCTTGTGTACGTGGTACCCTGAGACAAAAACAGTGAGTTATTTACCTGTCATTTTTCTTTCCTAAAAGTTCTCTGAACCTTTCTCCTGCATGTAAGAAATTCCTGCAAGAGCTCATTCTCATTTTCCTTATCTTTTGATTCCATTTATAAGATGCATTTTTCTAGTTTACTTTTATTCTCTTGAAGTCAAGAAAGTGGCTACAGATAACTGTGTGTCTGAAGCATTGGCAGCTTGTGTGTCCCTGAAGTAGCCTTCAACAAATCCTGAGGAAATTCCTACATAATCCCAAACTGAAAACAGACTCAGGAGTGGAAGTCCATGGATACTGTATTTATAGATGGCTTTTTCTCTTTTCACAGGTGAGTTGAGTCAATTATTACTTTCCACGTATTTCTGTGTCTACCCAGTTGATGGCACCTAGCTAACAAGAAGCTCAGTTGTTATGAGAATCCAAAACTCCTTCTGACTGTGTCTTCTCTAAACTATTCGTCCAGAGAAAGATTTTATTATCAGTTTGACATATTAATCTGTAATCACATTATTTTTGCATTTTGTCTCTTTCATTAGATGTTAACTGATAAATCAACGGGGCACTCATCTTCACAGATTTTTCTTGTGAAGCATGAGATGGTCTGTAGATAAATCATTCTAACATTTAGACAACTGCAGTGGATTGGAACAACTGTTTCCGAAAGAGCTCTTTCAGCTGTTGTTCACTTGTTGCTTCTTTCTGTTGCATCAGCTCTCTGGTTCCTTTGGTTACCCCCCCCCCCCCCAGCCATCTGGCTTTGAGACTGAAGGACAATATGGCCTGCCTGAAGCAGGCCTCAGATTCTCCCAGTATTCTCTTCTTGCCCTAAAGAAAGAAAAGGAAATATTACAAAACTTTCATTACTTTCACATTAATTCAGACCAAATGTTCATTTTGAAGAGGGATGAGAATTTTTGTAGCTCTCCTACTGCCCCTTTGCCCCTTTTACTGCTCCCAGATCAAATTTAATTCTTCAAAATTATTAACACAGAATGTTTACGGTTATATTTAGACCTCCATATTGGTTAAGCTAGTCTGCTGCATGGACCAATGTAAGCCTTTATAAGGAGGGTGCTGGTGTGCTTTCCAGTTCAGATATACATACCTTGCTCTGACCCAGGGTTTGGTATGCATGCTCAGGTTATTGCCCCAGCTGCCATGTTTCTCAGAAGCTTCTCGCAAAAATCCTCTTTCAGGAGCCAGCTCCTCAGCTATTGCTCGGATGTGATATGGCTCAAATCCACAGCAGCCTCCAATGAAATGAATTCCTAAATCATAGGCCTTTCTTGCATATTTTTGAACATCCCATCTAGTTACAATTCTTGGCTCCAGACCTGCAAAGACATTCATATCTTAAATTTTCACCATGCTCCAGTTCACCGCATTTTTTTGTAAGAAATCACATTATTGAGACACTTGCACACTATTTGCAAAACTGGTTGTAGATGTAGATGTTTGAGCTGTCTGAGCTAGAATTAATAATGCAAACTTTCAGGAGTCTAGCTTTTAGATTCTGTTATGCTTTGCTGAGCTATGCTTGTTGTAAGCTGCTTTGGCTTTGAAAAACAGCACCTAATATCTTCTGAGACTGATCAAGCCCTAAGTCACATGCTTGCCATTCTGCCAGAGTTCTTAGCTGAAGTACTGGAGCACTTTCAATGTTATGCCCACAAGTCCAAAGAGTTCTTAATGAACAATCAATATCTGGGAAATCTGATTACAGTACTCTAATCTGTGAAAGGAGAAGGTATCATCAGCTTACCTGCAACAGGAATAAGCCTGCTTGTTATTCCTCAGGAATGCTTACTACACTTTTTTCCATGACCAGCTAATGGCAGGCAGTTGTTTCGCTGACAGCTGGGATCTGTAGCTATTTCTTAGCCCATCCCTTACTTAGTTATAAGCCCATCCATAAGCAGTTTGCTGCCTCAAGCCACTTCCTTGTGGAAAGTTCTGTGTGTAGATGACTTAGGATGGCTAAGATGCAACCTTTCTTTTGAACCCCTCTTCGTGTTGCAGGTTGTGGTAAGCAGAGCGGAGGGACGCCAGAGCTGAGAGGAAAGACGTGTGGAAGGAAAGGAACAGAAAGTGAGAAGAACAAGGAAAAGCACACCTGAAAGGGAAGGAGGCACAGGAGTTGCAGAACTGGAAAGAAAAGACCAGGGACTGGAGAAGAAACTTGAAGGAATAAAAATACAGGAATAAAGGAATAAAAATCCTCCCACTTCTTTATGCACATCTGCAGGAGATGAATCAGCTTGGTTATGAGGAGAGTGCAGCATGATGTCTGGGCACTGAACATTCCTCTAGGCAAAGAAGCCGTGGTGAGGTAGTAAGGTTCCAGCACCACAGCAGAAGTAGGATTCTTCTTCCTACATCCTGTCCCAGAAATGCCTAATATGCAAGAAGGTGATGCAAAGCAGATCTGCTCAAAGTCCAGTGAGTAGTTAAAGAGACAGAGTCAGAAAATAAAAAACAGAAGGGAAAAAAATGAAATGGTCTTAAACAGAAAATTATTGGTCTCAGAGGGAAAGACTGGACAACGGAAAAATAGATGGTCTAATATCAGAAGGAAAACCAGATTAAGCTATCTTAGAAAGCTGTTTAAATAAAAGTTTGTGTACAGTCCTGCAGATGTGAGAGAAAGCATCAGAAGCATCAATTCATGATTTCCTTGTCTCTCATATATCATTAAAAAGCTAATGCAAAATTGATACAAAACGATCAACAGTAAGAATGCAGCATCTTGCACTCAATTTATACCCGTATAAGCAACTAAACTCCAGGAGAACAGTATAGGGTGTTTCCCTGTCTTCTCCGTCACCCACCCTGTCACAATCAGTCCTTGTGTTTCAGGAGCATAAGGACAGCACCAACCTAACAGCTCTGAAGAAACATGGATAGACTCCGCCATAAGAACTGGCCACACATGGTGAAACATGGTGATTGAAAACAAGCAGTATGCTACGAAAAGAAGTTGCCACATAGATCACGTTTTGTGGGGTTTTCTTCCCCCCTCCCAAAAATGACTAACATTCTATTTTCCGTGCCTGTCAACGTACAGTATTTTTCTTGGCTTTATTCAGAATTAAATATCTCTAGCTTAACAGTTTATGTTATCATTTACAGTAAAAAGATATTGAAATTTTCATCAACTTCTGATGAGAAGATTGTAATGTGCGCCTAGATTTAGCCCCTCTGTACGTCTACTCTTGAGATAACTGGGTATGCTTTGACTGACCAGGACTTTTCTGTCTAAAACATTGTCCTTGCTTAACTGGTGACATTTGAGAGCAATTGCAGTAACACAGAAGGGAAAACACAGAAAACTGGAAAAAGTTCTAAAGATAAATAAATACTGCTGGTATCTAGATGCTGGAGTTTGCCAATACAACATAGCCAATGCTTTTCTAGAAACTGAGATCTTGTTGGCCTGTACAGAGGTTATGTACACTTCAAATACCTAAATGCCTCTTTGTGCATATTGCCTTCCACAAAAAGCAGAGTCAACTGGGTCAGTTTAACAATGATTTACCAAACTACTTCTCTGCCATCAAGTGATCAGTTGCTCCTTCTGGGTAGTGCAAACATTCACAGAACCAGGCTTCTCCAATTGACTCATGAAATTTCTGAAAACTGACATCTCATACAGTTTGCTTATAACATACAAACCAAGAACCATAACAAACCAAAGAGTGAATCCTTCAATTAACTTGATTACTTACTGCATCTGTTCTATCATTTTTGCTTGCAATCAGAGGAGTTATACGAAGGAATGAATAGGATAAATGAGTTCCTGACACTTTTAAACATCCCAGAGTATTTTCAGAACCCAGACATGTTGTTATTATCTAATGAATGCCTCAGGCTCATGCTTTATTCTTTTTCCTTCATTTACGTAGAGAGGACTTTTAAAATAAAATATCTTCCTGAAAATCACATCCATATCTTTTTTTTTTTCCTAAAAATTCAAGTTTCAGTTGTTTTAATACCTTATTTTATAGGCTGATCTTGAAAAGAAGAATGTATGATATCTGAAAATGAAGGCATTTTTCTAATCAATTTTAAAATGTTTAGGCTGCTTTTTTCCTCTTATCTTAAGAGGATGTGACCTTCTACATCCCAGGTGGGAATAAGCCCTAAATACACAAGCCTTATATACACATAAAGTGGCTGAATCTTTCGGTCTTTTGGGTAGAATTTCTGCTGAGCATGAGTGATGAATCCATCTCCAAACTGCTAATCCATTTGTAAGCAACATCAAAGAACATATTCCCTCTTCTGCTTTCTCTCTAATCTCACTTATCTTAGACAGTTACACTTGCAAGACTGAACCATTATGAGTGCAAGAATCATGCACCTATACTAATGATCCAGCTCCGCATATGCATTATACATTAAATCCCTATGCAGGTAAACATTATAGGGCTCATGGGCTAGACGTCACAACCGAGAATGCTGGGGAGCTCCAGTCCAAAGGCATTTAAAGTCTGGGTTGTTTTTAGTGTATTTGCTCTTGTTAATTTCTTTGGACTATTTTACAGCTGTCCTGAACAAGGTTCTATAGCACAAGAAAAAAAAAAACAACATTTTTTTTTAATTGATTTAGGTTGTGGCACTTTAACTGTTTTCATCATAATTTCACTTTCAGTCACATGCTGTGATACTGCTGAAATACTCTCATTATCTGGATGATCTTTAACCCAATCCATCTATGCAGAATGCCAGACAGGATAATTGAGACTGATCCTATTGTACAGGAGGATGCCTTGCAGTTTCAGCTTTGCTAAAAGCTAGGGGAAAAAAAGGAACAGACAGTAAATAAATTAAAAAAAAAAAAAAAAAAGATACCCTTGTCTTACCAAAGGGAAATTCTGGAAGGTCAATAAATCCTTGCTTCCCACAATCAGGTGTATGGAAAGCAAGTGGTTGGGACATCAGGTGAGCTTTCAGTTTAGCAGCGTGCAAGCCCTCTTTCATCAGTCTCACAGTTTCCAGGGAGGTATCTGGGTCAAAATGGCAGTTGACTCCAACAATAGAAGCACCTAGGAGGAGGAAAATAAATAAGTTCAAGTCACATCTCCCTAGGAAGTGGGAGGTGAAAGTTCTTAGCCACAGCACTCCATAAGCAGAGCAGTCCATCTGTACACCAGCACTATGAACACAAGCGTCCTGGTTTCAGCTGGGATAGAGCTAATTTCCTTCCTAGTAGCTGGCATAGTGCTGTGTTTTGGATTTAGGATGAGAATAATGTTGATAACACACTGATGTTTTAGTTGCTGCTAAGTAGTGCTTACACTAGTCAAGGACTTTTCAGCTTCCCATGCTCTGCCAGGTGCACAAGAAGCTGGGAGGGGGCACAGCCAGGACAGCTGACCCACACTGGCCAAAGGGCTATTCCGTACCGTATGACGTCATGCTCAGTATATAAGCTGGGGGAGTTGGCCGGGGGGCAGGGATCGCTGCTCGGGGACAGGCTGGGCATTGGTCAGCAGGTGGTGAGCAATTGCATTGTGCATCACTTGTTTTGTATATTCTTTTATGATGATGATGATGATGATGATGATGATGATTTTCTCTTCCTGCTGTCCTATTAAACTGTCTTTATCTCAACCCACAGGTTTTACTTTTTTTTTCAATTCTCTCCCCCATCCCACCAGGAAGGGGAGGAGGGTGAGCGAGTGACTGTGTGGTGCTTAGTTGCCGACTGAGGTTAAACCACGACAACAAGGTAGTTGGATTAGAGCCAGCCTCAACTCTCCTGAGGCTGATCATTCCATTTACATCTCAGTTGCACTCTTTACCTTCCTGATGAGGAATCACATCTCCCACCCTCATGCAGTTGCTTTTCTCATCAGTGCTCAATCAGTGAAGACTGATTATGTACAGCCACATATACAAATAGCTAACAGGTTCCTAACACAGGTTCTGCCTTTGGATTTCAACTCTTAACTCCAAAGGAAAAGAGTAGTTCAGAACAGATATAATAAAACCCCTGTATGGTCGGTCCATCATGCCCCTGATTAATTCCTTCTGCCCTTCCCTTTGTCCTGCAGAAAACACAGCATTTGATAGGCAATAAGATTAATTTTTTCATTCTCTTATTCTCTCATCCTGGATTTGAACTGTGCTCCACACATTTCTAAAAACATGAGCAGAGAATCAAAGGCGGCTTTGGATTCTGCTTATGTTTCATAATCCTGAGCCCAGAATTTGGGGCTGGGTCTGTAATCAACTTTGAATAGTTTTAGGATTTTGTTCTACTCAGTATCAGCTGCCTGTGGCTATTGCTCCCAATACCATCCTGGTTAATAAGGATTTTATAGCTGCATTTTCATACTTTTTTTTACAGGACTGCTCTAGTAAAGTACACATAGAAACTCTTCCACAGGCTCAAAACTTTCATCAAGTATAATTGGGAAGCTATCTACTTGAGATACACATCCATTTATCTCAATGATTAAGGACTTAACTTTGTTCCATACTTTTAAAGTGCAGATTAAAACAGATTCTTACCAGCCTTTACCAGTCGGACAGCACATTGTCCGGGGGGCACGCCATGCATGTCTCCTTCTGGACAATGCACATTGTAGCTGCAACTGGCTTCCTAGATTCTTTTAGGACTTCAACAGCCCAGACAGCTTCTTCAACATGTTCAAAATACTGAAAGAAATTAAAAGTGGACTACTTTCGTTTCTTGGAGATGAAACATAAACACATTAATCCAGACCCCAAATTCACCAGCAATACAATGACTTGATTCTTTTCTGATTTACACTAACAGAATTCAGTTGAGTTCACTGACCACACAGTTAAAAAAGGATTTTAAAAAGTCAGAAGGAAAACTAAATCCAAAATAAAAAGATACTCATGTTTCAGAATAAGAATGCCCATACAGGGGGTTAATCAGGGATTTATCCCTGAAGAACTATTTTCATCTAGAAAAGTCACCATGGGTTGGTTACTTACGGAGTACAGGAGGAAACAGGAACTAATCAAGATCACATTAATCTATCCTCTTTGTACTGGTACAGAATTTGACTTGACTGAGATGATAGAAATTTAGGGTTCAAGGTCCTATTCTAGGACGCTTGCAGATACTGCTGTGCATTTAGAAAACATCTGATTCTACTGGAATAAAAGTATAACAGAAAATTTTAAAGAAGGAAGCAATATATACTTGTATTCCCTAAAGTAGACTAGACATCTTAAAGTTAACACACTGTGCCAGCTGAAGGCATGTACTTTTTTACAGATTTACCTCTGCAATTAGGAAGTCAACATTCTTCTTCATAAAGCCATCTAGTTGCTTTCGAAAGGCTGCTTTAACCTCTGCTTTATCCTTGCAGCTTAAGTATGATGGTGTTTGACTGAGTCCTCCAGCCACTAAAGCATCACCTTCATTAGCCACTTCTCTTGCAATGTCACAAGCAGCTTCATTCACTTTCTGGCACTATATGAATATAGATTACATCATTTTTACCTGGTCAGAGATATGCATGTAATTTCAGAGCACAAAAAGGACAAAAGAGTCAAAAGCCATAATGACTTCTTCATATTCATTTATAATTTAAATGTATTTTTCTATAATATTGATTAGGAAGATCAGCATTTTTCAAAAAAATAACAAACATTAAGAAACAGATTTCTTGCAACTTATAAGTTATCATATTATCAAACACTAATACAAAAACATATTACCTTTAATACATCTTACACAAATAGTCTATAAAAAAGCAAATATTTGGTGTGAAGCAGAATTTTTTTTTTCCTCTTAGAAAATAAGTAAGTTAGTTACACTTAAGTGTCTGCTTCTATTCTGAGATTTTGTGGATGGAAAAAAAAAGTAGTAATTTCAATTGATTTTTCATTCTGTTTCTTAATGTATTATTTTAGTATTTTGATAATTTTCAAAATTTAAGCTATGATATGATATAGAGTCATTTAAGGCACTTTTAAAAGGATGTCATTAATTACCTGATGTTAAAGTTACCAATTTAAGAATAGCAAAGGGAAACTTATCACTATATATGATTAATTAATCACCTAGACTGAAAGACACATTCCCTGTATACCCAAACCAGGATGACTAGAACAGCTTGTGAAAGAGGTTAAGCTGGGAAAAAAAGATTTTTGGAAAAGAATCATTATTTGGGATAGATAACAAGGACTGATTAGAGCAGGTTTCTTTGTGGCCCATGGGCTACTTAGAATCTACATAGGTTTCTCTCAGCTGAAGTTTTCCATGGCTGCCTCAAAACATCCAGATGATTTTTAAGGCTATTGCTGACAGAGTGTCTTCCACTTGCACTTCTGCTCAGGTACGTGTTTGGGAACACCAGGAGCTGGAGCCATAAACCAGTTAGAGCCTGGAGGAAACTGCTTCTAGAACTGGCAGCAAATCAAGCTTGAAAGTTTTGCTGCAATGCATTCCAGTTTCCAGTTGCTTTCCCAACCCCTCTTATCATTTTTCGTTGCAGCATGGCTAGTTCCAGAGGCACTATGTTTCTGGGATATCACTTCAGACATTTCGATGTTGCATCTATTGAATGTAAAGGTACAGCATTTCAGATAAATTTGGTCATATGACATTTTAATGTCTTAACCTCTTAATTAAGCCTCAAGTGTTTCCCTAGTGTCCAGATTGCTCTAGTTTCTGACTTGGGATATCTTCACATAAATATATTCCTTCCTCTCTGCGCCCTGGAGAATCTTCTCTATTTTCCAGAGGCTGAAATAATAGACAATAGGACCAAAGGGGAAAAGATCAGAGAAAACACCCAACGACAAATCTTCTAGTCTCAAAGGAACTATCTAGAAATGTTTGTGCCAGAAGTCCCAGTGGAGATGGGGCCTGCATCTAGTGAAGGCACCCAACATCCTACAACTCCTCTGTGTAGGGGGTAAGAAAACACCAACACAGTACTTCTGTTACTGTACCAGATTACCCTTACACATGAGAAGGGGAATACTGACCACAGTGTATACCTTGGATTTTTTAGTTGATATTTTATTGAAGACATGGTCCTAAAAAAACATTCAGTTCTTATTAGCAAGTCATTATTCTCCAGGATTCTTCACCATTTTTGCAGTTGATTTGTTTCTCTGGATGCTAAAGCATTTCTTTTTTTACAATTGATTTTGCTCTCTGTGCATTTAGTCCTCCCTATACTTTGTATGAAAACTCCAGTAAACTATCTCCTCAGATGGGAAAAATAAGATGTGGGCATCCTTTTTCCTCTCTTCATCTTTGCCCCATTTTGTTATTTTTTTTTTTTCTTTCCCCTTTAACCTTGTCTTTCTTACTATTCCAAATTCTGAAATTGCACCATCTCATTCTTTGGTCCTCAAATATAACCAAAACTGTTATGACAAACTGTGAAAATACTTGATAATTCTTTCTATTAAACCTTTTGAAATGAATACACTTATTTCATATCTCCATCAAAATAGTATTTTACTCACACTTATTTCCTCAGCTACATAATTGCCCCTGTTCTCTAGTTTGTCCTCACTGGCATAAAATGTGAATGCCTGCAGAACATTGGATCCAGCTCTGAGGAATTCCCGGTGAAGCTGACAAACTGCAAAGAATTAAAAGAGACAAAGAAGAGATGTTTGGTACAGTTATTACTATTATTATCCCAAAACTAAATGTTTATTGAATTAATGTTACTGTAAAAGAAGTGATACTGTGTTTACTAGAAGAGCCATTATGAGGGAGTAGAAGCAGTACCCCAGTCTGTGTAGAATTCCTTTCTTCCCACTCTTAGAACATTAGGTAGAAAACTTCCTTCTTAGTTATTCTCTGCTAAGAATGACTGAAGATTTCTATATTTAGTTCATCAGTAGATTCAGATGCTCACGTACCCAAGAGTCGGGCCACTGAAGAACATCAAAACAACCAGCAGGTGGATCGGGCTGCTAAGATTGAAGTGGCTCAGGTGGATCTGGACTGGCAACATGAGGGTGGATTGTTTATAGCTCGGTGGGCCCATGACACCTCAGGCCATCAAGGAAGAGATGCAACAGACAAATGGGCTCGCGATCGAGGGCTGGACCTGACCATGGACGCTATTGCACAGGTTATCCATGAATGCGAAACATGCACTGCAATGTGTACCTCAAGGGGATTTGATTTTGGGTGAAAATAGCCAATGAACTGAATGGTATGATGTTAATTGCTATATAATACTGTATGTCATCACTTCTATGGTGGCTATATGCTATATCAACAGAATCACAGTAAGAATCACCCAGATTAATGAAGAATGAACTTTGATGGAACCGAGCAAAGTGCAGCGGTGATAGAACCATAACTGGCTTCAGCATGCAACAACCCAACACCACACACCATCTCTCCTGCCCTATAGGACTGTTATGAGAGATGAAGCCCAAAGTCATGGACCGAATGAACTCAACGGACATTTTAGAGGGATGGCCCATGGACTAAGGGAATGATATCTGTGTGTACATATCAAAAGACTGGAAAAGTGGTGGTGATTAATTGGAATGTATTGGAAAGGATAGGACCTGGGCATGACATAGATGGTATAGAATAAGGGGTGGATACTGTCCTGGTTTCAGCTGGGATAGAGCTAATTTCCTTCCTAGTAGCTGGCACAGTGCTGTGTTTTGGATTTAGGATGAGAATAATGTTGATAACACACTGATGTTTTAGTTGCTGCTAAGTAGGGCTTACACTAGTCAAGGACTTTTCAGCTTCCCATGCTCTGCCAGGTGCACAAGAAGCTGGGAGGGGGCACAGCCAGGACAGCTGACCCACACTGGCCAAAGGGCTATTCCGTACCATATGATGTCATGCTCAGTATATAAACTGGGGAGAGTTGGCCGGGGGGCAGGGATCGCTGCTCGGGGACTGGCTGGGCATCGGTCAGTGGGTGGTGAGCAGTTGCATCATGCATTACTTGCTTTAATAATAATATTATTATTACTACTATTTTATTTCAGTTATTAAACTGTTCTTATCTCAACCCATGAGTTTTCTCACTTCCACTCTTCCGATTCTCTCCCCCACCCCATCAGGGAGAAGGGAGGGAGCGAGCAGCTGTGTGGTTCTTAGTTGGTGGCTGGGGCTAAACCACAACAACCCACAAAACAATAATTATAATAATTTCTAGAACACTACTTATCATGTAAAACAGAGTTAAAACGCTCAACAGCTTATAGCAAATACAGGAATAATTTATTCCCTAGATATTGTATAGAGACATGAGAACACTGCAGTTTCTATGGCAGATGTTTGGAAAAGCTTTCCTGAAGTCTTGGTTCATCATACCTCATTGTCTACAGACAATCTGTGTCATTAGGGAAACATGTTAATGTGTCACGAGAATAAAATTACTGCCTTCAGCTACAACAAACACAGCATTCTATGCCAGAGAAGCTCAAACGGTAGTCTGAGTTGCTAGAGTCAATCTGCATACACAGCAGCACATCTGCTTTCAGTGAAGGAACAGTGTGGTGTCCCTTGCTTTTCTCTACTAGTACCAGTATTTCATTTCTAATTACAGCCTTGGGTAACCACACTGTGATTTAACACAGCAGTCACAAAGAACTATCCAGGAACATAGATTCTAGCAGAGCTACAATTCAAAGAGTCCCTGGAATTTGCCTGAACTATCGGGATCAAATTTCAGTTTTACAGCCTTTACACAGTCAAAACATTCCTAGTGCAGAGAGTATTCTTTTTCCTACATCATTAAAACAGGCTACTGAGCCCAACTAAAAGGACTGTCTCTGTATGTTTCTAGTGTTCTGTAGTTTGTTTTTCTATTCGCCCCCATGAAAAATCATTGATGAACACTAGTCAGGAAATGTGAAAAGGAAAAAATAATCTACAAATATTTTCACAAATGCTTTATGACATTTCCATAATAAACTAGATTTATTTACCCCCATGGTTAGTGCTCTTTAAATATGGTTCCTGCATTCCTAGAAGAATGTTTGGGATTTGTGTGAATAAGGATGGAGACATTGGTAGGCAAATGAAACATAATCTAACACGTATGAATAAGGAACTTTATATCCCAAACTATCAGGTATGTGAACAGCAGACTCTTGAATGGGTCTGCATTTGGAGGGAAAGAATAGCATTATAAGTAAAGTATCAGCCTGAATCTCATTCAATCCCAGGCAAATCATTTTTACCACTAGAATACACTTAGTATTATCAAGCCCACAGTAGTCTGCATGATGCTATCAAAAACCCAAACCACTCTAATTTACTTCTTGTGTGACTTCTAGCATGTTACTGAAGCTATGTTTTCTTCCACTATTTGAGAAATGAGGTAACAGCCACATATGAGGCTAAACAATTATTAAATTTGATGCATTTTAGGAGTCAGACATACAACACTGAGTTTTCATTTCAATCTACCATGAGTTGGACATTTCACAAAAGACACAGACTTAAGCTAACAGCAGATGGGGGCAGTAAGTGCATATGCATATTGCTCAGTACAGAGCAGTAGCTCAGATACCTGATCTGGCTCAGAAGAAATATTTAGATCTCATTTCTAAACTTGTCAGTCTGGCAAAACTTCTCCTCCCTTGTAACGGAGATAATGGCCTTCAACTCACTTTTTTTTTTTTTTCTTTCTGTTTTTTTTTTTTTTCCCTCCATCATTCCTTGCTGCAATCTCAGAACCTCCCTCATTCCTTACAAAGACAAGAAAGGCCGGTAGTTGTATGGTTTTTTACACCAGCTGGCTCAGACAGTTGGTCCTTCTGTTCTTTACACCTGCTTTCAAAATAACATGACCCTTGAGCATGCAGGAGCAAAGAGCAATAACAGAGGGGAGGCAGCACACTGCACTGAAAGAAATGAACACATTTCCAGTTAAGGGTGTATTTATAAATAGCCTACAAAGGGCTTATAAAAGTGTTATGTTACAGACATGAGCAATATGTTCTAGCAAATCAGTAGGGGGCTAACCTATGACTACTGATCACTTGTTTAAAACAAATCTGTGTGCCAATTTAGCCTATTTAAGCCATCTGCAACTGCCTCTATGTAAGGTAATGTCTTGCATTCCCCATGGACCGAGACCTACACTTCCTGAGAAGGCATGTGGAGAGGGTCAAAGACTTTTGTGGTACAAAAGAAATAAGCAAAGGGGAAACAAAGAGCATGGTATAAGCGCTACGATTTGTAAGATGGAATGCGCAGGGGCAGAAAAAGGTACAGGTGGAGAGAAAGAGAGAGGTGATAGGATGTATTTTTGGGAGATGAGGTTCAACAAATTAGGTCATCACCCTTTAAACCTTTGCTGGAGCACTGCATTATCTAAGGCTGTCCATGACCCTAAGTTAGGCATGCTACACAAAGTAACACTTGAAGGCTGAGAAGGATTAGGGGAAAAAATAGGTAAGGTGTACAAAGCAATGTAATAGAGAGGGCTAAGATCTCTATTTCTCCTTCTCCTCTTCTTCCTTCTTCCCCCTTTATAGAGGAAAAAGACTAATTTGGAAGGACATACACTTAAGACAGAACAAAGAAAATTTTTTTCCCAGGACATTCTGAATTAGCTTGTGGGATTAACTGCACATGATATTACTAGGGCAAATGCTTTATTGTAATGAAGCATACATAAATAGATAATAGCACCTGCTTTTGCACTATTTATGCTAAACACTATAATCTTTATGCTGTAAGGCATAGAATGATTGCTCATTTTGCCCCCCTCCACTGTAGACAGTCACTCCATTAAATGGGATAGGGAGAAGTTGAGTTAACACCCTTGGCACAGCAACTGATGCAATTTTATTGCAATTCTTAGGTTCTTATGAGGTTTATCAATCCTCATTTCACAGTGGAGCCAGATACATTAAATACTCCTCTTCCATTCCATTGTTTATTAAAAGCTGCCGTTTTCCTGAAGGAATTAATAAACAAACTGTATTCATTTATAATGGTCAGAACACAACAAAACAGATAGTTAACTGCAGAATTTTTTGTCACAAGATGTTGTGAAGGATAAACTTGATATCAGCTCAAGGACAGACTGGACATGTCCATGAGAGAGAAATCACTGAATGTTATTAAATACAAAGATACCATATCTGTGTCAAAAAGTCCCTGGGTTACAAATTACTGAAGACTGGGAAAGCATTCTGGAGAGGTATCACTGTATGTTTGCACTACTCATATTCTTTCCCAACCAACTGCTTTTGACCAGTGTTAGAGCAAGAATAAGGGGTACGATGATTAGGGGGTCTATAGATTCTTAGACTATTCTTAACAGTGTGTAATTCTACATTGTCAAGCAACCCACTACAGGTTCCTATATATTTATTATTTATCCAACCATGTTTACCTTCACTATAGAATCACCATTTCCCAGTAAAACTGACCTGCTTCTGGGTGTTCTACCGTTGCTTCGGGAGTCCAAGGCCTAGCTTTTACATACCCCCTCTTTTCAAGAGCAAAGACGAATCCTCCATCTCCAATCACAAATTCTCCAGCATCTAAACGCTCTAGAATACCCTGCAGAAAGCAGGAAGAAAGGTTAATAATTACAGTTCTTCAGTTTTGTGGGCTTCCTTTGTTGACATTTCCTGTATTTGCAAAGCAGATATAATTATTTGTGGGCTACCAGAAACATCTTTGCCATAATAATAAGAAGTAATCCATTTCCTTCTTGAAATTCTCTTTAAAGAATAGTAGGTGATCTGTTTTACAACATAAGGCGTTAATATATGCATATATATTACATAAGACTTTTAATTATTCAGTTTATTGTATTCCAGAGATATAGTCCCCAGAACTAGAAGTCAATGGTCTAATTCCATTCCTATGAAAGTAAAACACAGTCTCAAATTCTCCTGTAAAATATATGTGAAACTTTTTAAAATGAAACACTAGTATCACTGACCTCTTCATTAGCTCATTTGCTCTTTAGCTACAAATGCCATCATGACAGAGCCTCAGCACAAGTAGCTTGTGACACAAGATGGCACAACAAGCATCAAAAAAAGTAAGCATGTAACATTTTCCTAGCAAATAAGACACATCTCAGAATGCTGGCCTCCATTTTCTGACAGACTTTTCACTGGCCTGGGTTTCCTTACCTAGACTTACAAAATGAAAGAAAATCCTGCTTCTTTTGCACAGCCCAGAAATGTTTTAAGATGCCAAATTACAAACCTTACAGCACCCTGTGATTAACCTTGCTTCTGCCTTGAACTCTACACTAACACAAGGAAAGTGGTAATTATTTTTTTTTGTAAAATGAAAAACATGAATACAAAATATATTGATTGCACCTAATACATATTATTTTTTGTATTCCTTTCATTGCTTCATTGGATTGTTCAAATTTTCAAAAAAGTACCTTGCTGTTATACTAAATAGTACTAAATTCTGCCAGTAGATTACAAACATAATTCTATTTGACTTTAAAAAGTGGATTAATGCAGACCCATTACATTAACAAAGGTAGTGGGTACAGAAAAAGATTTTAAAAAATCAAAGGTAAGACTGAAATTGCTGTCCATAGTTATCTTTTCCTGATGGCCTACTAGCGTTTCAGTAGATGAAATTTGAGGGAGTAGGGGAAAAAAAAGCACCTTGCGGACATAGAGTTGAGTGTGTTTTTTTGTGTTGAGAGGAAGGGTTTTTTAACAATTAGCCTCCAACCTTTAGTAGATTATCTTTCTTGATAATTTCTCCTTCATTAATTCAATTATCTCACACCATACATCCAGGAAAGAAAAACACTTATAACATCTCAGCACTGCCCTTTAGGCAGCATGAGAGTATGCCTTTCCAACAAGAAGGTGCACTGTGCCAACTATGCCAGTTCCAGTACCAAGCATAGCAGTGTAAGGCTACTTGGAGGCCACAAAGCCTGGCTGAGAGGGTCGGCGTTTTTGGCCCAGGCACTGACATAGCAGCAAGGTGATGGGGCTTCTCTGCACAGTGTTGCTGTGCAGATATATGAGCTAGGCCAAGTGTTGGCTTGCAGATGTCTGCATCACATTCCATTGCACATTCTGGACTTTCCAAAATATTGACGTAATTAACTTTACAACGTTAAGAAAAAGTGCAAGCTTTTATCTTTATTTCAGCAGGACCAGGGCAAAACTCAATCTACAATACTCAGTCTCCAAAACTCAGTAATTTTCAATAAGTCTACAAGTCGTGCCTGTCTATTAGGGCAATTCTGTTGTAAGTGTAAATGTCAGGAGGCTTTGTAAAGATTGTGTTTGCAATTAACTAATTTGCAGTTGTAACAGAATGCCTCAAATGGGGCCAGAGAAAGGCACCCAAGGGATCACTGGTTGAGTCCCTGCTTCCTCTGCCTGCCAAGGAATCTTTTACAGACAGAGCCTGCTTCAGAAGTTTAATATGCAGAGAACAGGAGTGCAGAGGGGAAAACAAAAAAAAAAAATCTTAAATGTATAAGCAACCTCAGTTGTTGCTTGTTAACTGAAGATTACATTACAATAGATACATGTTGACACAATATATAGATATATTTAAATGCACTACAATCAACAGGTTTTTTTTTTCAAGTCCCTTCTAGGATTTAACAGCAGTTTCCCTTCACAGTTCTAGCTTTTTTAAACTGCACTTTAAAATAATCTTCACTTTTGACACACAGAAGCAACATAAGCCATGACTGAATAGATTGTGGTATCTTAATATATAATATATTGTGATATATTAAACCTAGCATCAGGGCATCTAATAGCAGGTGACATAACTATAAAGCACAAAGTGCTTAAACTTACTTTGTCAGTTCAGATTGGCTCAAAATGGAAATAACTTTTTTGCAGACTTTATTATAGGTCTGATATCATCTCTTCACACCATTTTTACTTTATCTATACTGGATAAAATACCATTGGTTCAAACAGCATATAGCTAGCATGAGTTCAGCATCAACATTGTTTTGTTCTGCCCCAGAGAACTACAACTGTGTGCTCATGCCCAATCCAGATCAAAATTGTACTGTCAAGTGATCCAGTAGTACACAGATCTGGTATTAAATAACAAGAAATAGTATCTGTAAAAAGCTAACCAGGGCTTTTTTGAGCCATCTTTTCACTGCTTCACTTTTGCTACCATGAACAAAGTTGCACCACAGTCCATACATCTATCCACGGAAGGAGTGCAAATGACTGTATGAAGATATTCCCCCAACCAACTTTAAGAATGTAACCGAACCATATAAGTGAAAAGCCTGCTTGGTCTACCTATATCCTATCTTTCCATCGGTGGAGAGAAAAAAAGCATCTCAAAATAACTATTCAGATCTTAAGTGAGCCCTCAAGAAAGGCTTATCTCTGTCCATTGCCTGTAGGAGAACCTAGGGCAATTGCCTTCTGCTAGGTGTCTGAAGTTAGGTGGCATGTGCCAAAAAATAAGCAGCAGAACAAATACCTCCTCACCTCCTTCCTTTATAACTGAGCTACCTGAAAGGCATAGAGTTCATAGACTTCTTCCCATATCCTTCTGTTCTCTTACTCTAGACTTATATGCTACATATAAAACCAAATAAAAACAGTTCTGAGTAAGAAGTGTCCAGTGTCCTACTAATAATACTGTCCTTCCAAACAGAAGGTAGAATACATGATTCCACTGACCCTCCCAAGCAGCACTGCAGGGTAGCAGTACTGGTATATGTCAGAGAGTCTGATTTAGATATTGCTCAAATGTTTATCTTGATGGCCAGAATGGCTGATGCCTGAATAACCTTTTATACTGGCTTATTTCTTTAGCTAAATGAGAGTGCGAAGGGCATGCATATATTGGAGACTGCGCTCCTATTACAAACACTGGTGGTATTCAGTCATATAAATAAAGGGAAGAGCAATTTGGGGCTTTTAGAGTTGTCAGGACGCTGGAGACAGGAATCCCATCCAATGAAGGTTTATGCTTACAATATTTACAATTTTAATGTGTTGTGAGCACTGCTTAGTTTGCATATCAAATAATATTAAGCAAAATGGTTTTGAACTTTGGTGGCTTCAATCTATGTGTTGAGAGAAATCAAGATTCTGTGAGCTGTTACAGCATTAAGTTGAATCTAATCTATCTATCTCATAACAGTGTCCAAATGTCTTTAATGGTTTGATGCTGAATAGGTATAGTTATTATTACGTCTTTACTTTAGCTTTTCACAATATGCCCTTACCCGCAGAAATACCGAGTACCTTACTTGGAGGTTAAGTGCGGTTTGCGGGTTGTGCCAGTTTTGCAGCAGCTCCCCAGGAAAGCCTCCGGGCAGGACCCCGAGGGGGCGGGAGAGGCGGCCGGGTACAGCGGAGCCCCAGCCCGACCCAGAGTCGAGCTCTGCCCTGTGCCGCTGGGAAGCTCCCGCCGCTCCCCGCCTGCGCGCCTCGCAGCACCGGCGCGAGGCTGCCTCTGCCCTACCGCGTGGTCCCGCTAGGGCAGCGCCCGCACCGCGGCAGGGGCACCCCTCCCAGCGCCCGCCGCTGCCCCCACGCCGGACAGGGGAACGGGCCCGCCGAGAGCAGGGGACCGGGGCCGAGCAGGGGAGGGAGGTGGGGGAATTATCCTTTTGCCCTGTTTCGTGGTCTTCCTGATCGGCAGCATTTTCCTCGCCAAAGGACGCTGGCTACCTGAGACTACCCAGACGACTCGGCACGAAGCAGAAGATAACCCGAGCGCTCAGCCCGCACTTTTATAACGCGGGGAGGAGGCGGGCCGCGGTGAGCAGCGCTGCGAGCGACACCCCCGGCCGGCCCGGCCCCTGCCTCCGCGGGGCGCCCTGGCACGGCCCGGGACTGACCCGCCCCCTCCCGCCACCGCCCCCGCCTGGCTCGGGGACGAGCACTGGGGGTGGGGATCGGGAGGCGCCCGGTAGCTCCTCCGGGCTGCCCCCTCGGCCAAGGGGCTGGCCAGCGCTCTCCATCCCTGCTGCGGGCGGGCTGCGCGCGGGATGAGCGCGGTGCTGCGGAGAGCCCTGCGACGGCTGCGACCTCCCGCCGCGGCGGCCGGCCCGACCCCCCCCCGCCGCCGCCGCGGCTGCCCTGCGGCCCCTCGGCGGCGGCGCGGGCACGCGCGGGCCGGGCCGGGCTGGGCGCGGGGGCGGTGAGGAGCTCCGGGCGGGATGCGGTGGGGAGGCGCTGGCAGAGGAGCTGTTAACGGTCACGGCTCTCAGCGCGTGGCCTCCGCGCGGGCGGTGCTGCCCCAGGGCGCGGCCCCAGAAGTGTAAAGCTATCTGGCGGGGGGCGGGGGGGGGAAGGTAAGGGGAATACAGCTCCTTCTGCCGGCCTGCAGTGCTCCACCAGGTGCCGGTCAGGGTCACCGGGCCGCGAAGGCCTCTCCTTGTGGGCAGGAGGTGCATTTCCCACCCCCCCCTCCCCCCGTGCCTCGCATTTCTCTGTCAAAGACCAGACTCAGCGCGGGGTAAGTAGCTGACCTGGTATAGAGAGATCCCTCCTGTTGTGTTCTGGGCCATAGCGATGAGCACAAAATGACCTATTTTACCTGGCACGAGCAAACATCTGGGTGAACCGCGTAGTTCACAGGAAAGGTGCTCCCCGGATTCTTACCAGGCTCCTGCGTTTGAAAGAAAACGTTTGAAAAGAGCTGAAAGTCATGTGATCTGATCTGATCTGAATTCTCTCAGTGCCAGGAGGCACACAAGGCGCGAACATCGTTCTTCCACTTCGATCGGTCTGCGGCTGCGTGCTCTGGAGTCCCAAGGGCCACAGCGCAGTCTTCTGTTGGTTTTTTCCTCAAGACACGACCGATCCAGTTCCATCTCCTCCTCCTCACTTCATTACTGATTTTCTCCATCTCCGAGTTGATGCTCGTCGTTTCTGCAGCTTTTTTTTTTTTTTTTTTTTTCTTCTTCTTCTTCCGGGAGGAGGTAGTTGGCCTCCTGCCCAACCCCCATGACTTGGAGGGCCAGTGGTTTTTCTGTCAGGGTGGCCTTCCCTTAGGCTGCGCTGGTTCGCGGCACCTTCTTCAATTTTATCCGGTGCACCCTCCAGAGAGGGATCCCCTATCCACCACCCAGGGGACGCGCCTTCTAGCCGTGCAGCCCCAGCCGAAGGGAAAGTCATGTGAGGAAGTCTCAAATTCAAAGCATAAAAGAAGCATGAGAAAACCACGCTTGACCTTGATTAACTATCCTCATAAAATTTGATAGAGGAGCTGGGGTAAGTGTCTCGCATCTGGCTAGTAAACAGGTTACTGTTAACTTGCAAAAATGAATATGTAATCTCAAAAAAGAACACGTAGAAGTGTGTATGGGTCAAATACAGAAAACCTGTGGTGTCCAGTGCTCCCATTTATTTTCCTTTTCATTCGTTGCCGCATGGTGCATATTCCTCCTGCATTTGCATTTAACATGTCATATTATTTTAAAAGATCTTCATTCATAATACATGCAACTAATAGCTTTGATTTCTGAATGGAGGATGGGTGGAAGACTAGTTACACGTTAGACAGCCTTTTGCCAGAGGCGTTGCAAAAGCAAATGTACAAGGAGGGGGAGATAAAAATTGAGTATCGATTAAGTGTCCTGAAGGGAAAGATGATACTGTGGTTTCACAGTAGTTTGTACTGCTGCTGTACTAAGAGGTCCTACCTTGTCTTACATCCAAAAACATGGCTTTTTAAAATTTGGATAAATTTCCTGATCTGGCTTGCTGTCTGTGGGAGGGGCAGTAGAGAGGAGGATCAGACAAGACAGTGAGAATGGGGCTGCCTATGGCAGCAGTCCTGGTTTATGCTGGCTTAAAGGGGTTGTGAAACTGTAGCGTAGTGTAGTAGCAGGTGTGAGCCATTGACAAAACCCTGTTTCTATAGTGTTTTGACTCGAGCAAAGTAGAACATGTCAAAATAGACGGGATGTGAAAATATATATTCAGTTTTATTGTTCGTGAACACGTAGACTGATGTAGTCTGCTGACATTTGGCTTTAGAAATATTTTAAGGAGCTTTACTAAGCAGACATTTTTTTAAAGACTTTCTCTTTGTGTCGCATATACTATAGCACTTTTGAAATGCCAGGTTTTGACACTGTCATTTCAGGGGTACAGTTTCTCATTGAGAACTAGGTTCTACGCATAAGGGTATATTGGACAAATAACAAAGATTTAAAGTTGTGAGTGGAAGCAACCTTGCGTTGCTTTTTGTATTACTACTGTTTATGTATATGACCCTTTAAGAACATTTACTTTAAAAGAAGATAAGAATGACCAGGTTAGGTCTTAAGTGAGGTGTGTCACTTAGACTGCCAAGCAGGGACCAAGTTATATTATGATTGGAGCTATAAACAAAAGTGCAACTGTCTTTTTGTAACTGTCTGTAATTTTTTTTCCCGGGAGCGAAACCCCATCTCCTTTCTTGGGGAAAGACAGAGCAGACAGTGATCACTGGAAATGGTTGTGTTGGTGTGAGTCTAGCCTATCACTTGGCTAAGGCTGGCTTGAAGGATGTCATTCTGCTGGAAAAATTGGAGCTCACTGCAGGATCTATTTGGCATGCAGTAAGAAATGTTTTGTTAATCTCTCAGATTAACAGCAGTTTGTATATCTAACCGTGGTAGAAGTTTCATTACCCTTTATATTCCCTGGCTTTCCGGAGATTAACTATCATCTTGGTTATTTTATAGATCCAAACTTTAGCACCGAGTTCTGTATAGCTTTGCTGTATGAGTTTTGAAAAGTTGGTTCAGCTATCCATACTACACTTTTCTCATTTGTAAAAACTGGGACAAATACTGTATTTTGAAATTACTGTAAGGTAACTGTTAATATTATACATTTTTGGCAGTTAACTGGATTTAGACTTTAAACTTTAGTTTAACTTGAACTTTTTAAACTTAAGGTTTTATTTCTAAAGTAATATCTAGTTTATACGGTAGACTTTATCATTGGAAGTGGTTGCACTGGCATGCATAAACCAGAAATGTGAATTTTTGCATTATTGTATATGCAATTGTTTCTTTATATATGTGCCATCTTGAAAGAGAGGTGATCAAGAAGCAACGGTGGATGAATTGGCTGGCCAACTCCGACAATACGAAGAAAGTCTCTCTTCCTCCCTACGGGCCTGCATCTCGGCTGTGGAGAAACTGCCCGACGTGCTAGCTGAGCAATTGTCCCGGGAGTTCCAGCGATTCAAAGAGGACATGTCCTACTCCTCACCTGTACAGACCAGTATCTCAGCCAGTAGGAGTAAGCGTCCCTCTCTTCAAGGGAGACGATATAGTGGATATACACCACGGGCCACCCTGTGGTTTTAGCTGCGTGACCACGGCGAGGACATGAGGAAGTGGGATGGAAAAATCTACCTCGACCCGAGAGGCACGAGTATGTGAGTTGCAAGGAAAAACAATAACACAAGAGGGTTCTTCCAGGAAAATTGCTGCTCCAGTTTCCAGTGAGCAGCTCCCCAGACAGAGCAGAAGGGCTGATTTTGCTTCCGATCTTAATAAAGGGACTTTTGATTCGCATTGACAAGAAGTGAGTAACAAGTGCTGTGACCAGGACTAGAGGGGCCCTGCCTCCAGCCAGGTGGAGGAAAGGGACAACCGGGTGTACTGGACCGTGTGGATTCGATGGCCTGGCACATCAGACCCACAGGAGTAGAAGGCTCTAGTGGACACGGGTGCACAGTGTACCCTCATGCCATCAAGCTATGAAGGGGCAGAACCCATCTGTATTTCTGGAGTGACAGGGGGATCCTAACAGCTGACTGTATTGGAGGCTGAAGCGAGCCTAGGCGGGAACGAGTGGCAGAAGCACCCCATTGTGACTGCCCCAGAGGCTCCGTGCATCCTTGGCATAGACTACCTCAGCAGAGGGTATTTCAAAGACCCAAAAGGGTACCGGTGGGCTTTTGGCATAGCTGCCTTGGAGACGGAGGAAATTAAACAGCTGTCTACCCTGCCCGGTCTCTCGAAGGACCCTTCTATTGTGGGGTTGCTGAGGGTCAAAGAACAACAGGTGCCAATCGCTACCACAACAGTGCACCGGCAGCAATATCGCACCAACAGAGACTCCCTGGTTCCCATCCATAAGCTGATTCGTCAACCGGAGAGCCAAGGAGTGAGCAGCAAGACTCGCTCACCTTTTCACAGTCCCATATGGCCAGTGCGAAAGTCTAATGGAGAGTGGAGACTAGCAGTAGACTATCGGGGCCTGAAGGAAGTCTCGCTGCCGCTGAGCGCTGCCGTGCCGGACATGCTAGAACTTCAATACGAACTGCAGTCAAAGGCAGCCAAGTGGTATGCCACCATTGACATCGCGAATGCGTTTTTCTCAATCCCTTCGGTGGCAGAGTGCAGGCCGCAGTTTGCTTTCACTTGGAGGGGCGTCCAGTACACCTGGAATCGACTGCCCCAGGGGTGGAAACACAGCCCCACCATTTGCCATGGACTGATCCAGACTGCTTTGGAACAGGGTGGGGCTCCGGAACACCTGCAGTACATTGATGACGTCATTGTGTGGGGCAACACAGCAGCAGAAGAGGTTTTTGAGAAAGGGAAGCAAATAGTCCAAATCCTTCTGGAGGCCGGCTTTGCCATAAAACCAAGTAAGGTCAAGGGACCTGCACAGGAGATCCAGTTTTTAGGCATAAAATGGCAAGATGGGTGTCATCAGAGCCCAATGGATGCGATCAACAAAATAACAGCCATGTCCCCACCAACCAGCAAAAAGGAAACGCAAGCTTCCTTGGGCGTCGTGGGTTTTTGGAGAATGCGTATTCCAAATTACAGTTTGATCGTAAGCCCTCTCTATCAAGTGACCCGGAAGAAGAACGATTTCAAATGGGGCCCTGAGCAACGAGAAGCCTTTGAACAAATTAAACGGGAGATAGTCCACGCAGTAGCCCTTGGGCCAGTCCGGGCAGGACAAGATGTAAAAAAAATGTGCTCTACACCGCAGCCGGGGAGAACGGCCCTACCTGGAGCCTCTGGCAGAAAGCACCGGGGGAGACTCGAGGTCGACCCCTAGGAGTCGGGGATACAGAGGATTCGAGGCTGGCTATACTCCAACTGAAAAAACGATATGAGCAGCATATGAAGGGGTTCGAGCCGCTTCGGAAGTGGTCGGCACTGAAGCACAGCTCCTCCTGGTCCCCTCTACACGTCATGCAACTGATGCTACGTGGAGTAAGTGGGTCGCACTGATCACACAACGGGCCCGAATAGGAATCCCCAGTCGCCCAGGAATCTTGGAAGTGATCATGGACTGGCCAGAAGGCAAGGATTTCGGAATATCGCCAGAGGTGACGCGTGCTGAGGAGGCCCCACCGTATAATAAACTGCCAGAAAATGAGAAGCACTATGCCCTGTTCACTGATGGGTCCTGTCGTCTTGCGGAGAAGCATCGGAGGTGGAAAGCTGCTGTATGGAGTCCTGTACGACAAGTTGCAGAAACTGCTGAAGGAGAAGGTGAATCGAGTCACTTTGCTGGTCAATGTCCGACTTAAGCCAAATTTGGAAGAAACTAACATATGCAATCGGTATGTAAATTTGACTATGAGTCAATCATCTTATCCCCATAAATAGTGAGCAGCCCAAGAGCCCTTTAAGCTCTCCTGCACGGCAGCGAGCTGCACGCCAGGATCTCCCCTTGAGTAGGGACACCTCTCAAGGTTCCTCCTTGAGGTTGAGAGATTCCTTGCCACGACAGATCCTCGGTAAGTGACTAATAGCATGCTAAACTTTTGAAGTCTTAGCTAAGTGATATAAAGGATTTATTGCGCATATATAATCCTTTAGACATAAACCGTTGACCAAGTCTGGGACTAGGATTGGATCCAGCCGCACCTAGACTTCTCTCTGAGAAGGAGTTTAGAAAGCAAGGGAGTCCTCTCTGAACCTCATGACTCAATGGGAGGGTCTCCCTGACAGTCTTGTCTGACCCTGTCCCCATGCAGTAAATAATCAAGTATATCTTGCCATCAAATCTTGTTAAACCACTGTCGCATTTACTATCAAACTTTGTTATCAATAAACATATTGCTCTTACAAGTGCAATGCAATTGCTCACCACCTGCTGGCTGATGCCCAGCCCATCCCTGAGCAGCGATCACTGTCCCCCAGCCAACTCCCTCCAGTTTATATACTGAGCATGACGTCATACGGTACGGAATAGCCCTTTGGCCAGTCTGGGTCAGCTGTCCTGGCTGGGCCCCCTCCCAGCTTCTTGTGCACCTGGCAGAGCATGGGAAGCTGAAAAGTCCTTGACTAGTGTAAGCCCTACTTAGCAACAACTAAAACATCAGTGTGTTATCAACATTATTCTCATCCTAAATCCAAAACAGAGCACTATGCCAGCTACTAGGAAGAAAATTAGCTCCATCCCAGCTGAAACCAGGAGTTATTACTATGTGGTAAGCTTTACAAATGTGTGATAAACTGTACATGTAATGTAATCTCTCACTTACTGCTGAGGGGACCCAGTATTTTAAATATAAATCAATCTTTCTTTGAAAGGAATCATTCATAAAAGTTAATCTTCTCCCTTTTGGGCAAACAAATACACCGACAAAGTTAGTTTGTCTGATTACGTGAAAGGCAGAATGAACTTAATGGAGAAAAATTATGTTGGTAATACTCAAGAATCCCTCTTTGAAAGCTCAGATGATACAAAACCTAAGTTTCCAATTTAAATGTGACATTGTAGTGAGAAAATTCTAAGTTTAAGTAATAATAATTTTACAAAATTTTATGAAAGTAATCAGTAGTCTCTGTGGGAGATAAAAAACAGTTTGCAACATGAGAGACAATTGGAGCAGTCCTGTCTTGCAGGCTGGATGAGTTAGGAATGATGGTGCTTGCAGCTCTCTAGTTGTTTACAAAGCAATTCTTCAATTTGTTTGGTTACAGAAACCATATTCTAAGGTGCTCCACCCAAGTACATGGGGATAGGGAAAATTATCCTGGTGACAGAAAGAACAATTTGTAGCTGTGAGAAATTAAGAGGTTTTTAAAAGTATTTGATTTTTGCGTTAAGTGCAAAAATGCAAGCAATATTTCTAACTTTAATATTTTTTTTTGTCATGCTTAATATCTCATAATTAAACAAAGATAATTTTATTAAGCAGTTCCCCAAAAATCATATTTTCTTTGAGGACAAGAGTGAAAACGTCAAGTCATAATATTTTGAGATTCCTCAAAATAGATTTATAAAGGAAATGCCTACTTGGCTCTGAATACAGTGTACTGAGCTGTGCAGCAATATCAAGACTATAGTGGAGCATTGGAAGATGTTATTCAAGGAAAGAGGAAGCAATATGTTTAGCCACATCCACACTTCAGCTCAGTCAATCAAGAACATTTGTAACTAGACAGGGGAAGCCACAAACACATTCAGTTATAACAGACAAAATACCTACATGAATCTAAAAAATGGAAATTATAGTTCCTGTGGTAGTGAATACAGTCTGCCTTCTGATTAATCAGTGGAACGTATGACAAGAAAACAATTCAGATGTTTTTAAGTAGCCTTAGAGGTTCCATCCTCTCTATCCCTGATATACCAATGGAGAGATCGATAGGCTGACAGTCCTGGTCTGTCTGCAAGATCACACCAGGCCTATACTAAAATAATTTGAATGTATGGAAAAAGATTTATCTGAGGATATCTGGGTGAAATATATTTTGGGTGAAAAGAATGGATTGAAGACCACTTAGCTTTTTAGTGTGCAATCCTGGCATTTCCCATAAACATGTAAGCTGTTGTTCCTTTGGCCTGAGGGAGAAAAACTTTGAACGCTGGATGAATCACTCATATTTCCAGTATGTTTCCAGGCCATCTGACACCTGCAAGATTCTGCAGGGCTTGTGTCATTGTATTATATGCTGGCTGAGATGAGCATAACAGACTATTGTAAGCAGAGCCAACGCTGTCCTCGGGTCACACTTTGGATGGTAAAATTTCTAAATACATTCTCTGAAAGGCTAAGAATAGATTGAGTAACGGACCTAAATTACTCAGTTATGTGATTAAGGGGTAAACATACCATGTCTAGCCAATGCTCAAGAGGTCTTAGCTTGAGTCTGATAAATATTAAGGTGACAAAAATCTGCACTGAGCCAAGAAAACGTCAGGATTTGTTTGTGACTTCCAAAGCTGTCTTACCAGGCAAGGAATTTGATTTCCAATCAAGACAACACCTTAGGAGAGTGTCAGGAAATTTGTCTTTTGCTGTCCAATTAATCCTCATTGCTTTTCCTGTATTGCTGAAGATTCTAAGCATGATCAATTATCAAATTAAGTATCTGTGATTGTGGCGGTGTGCTTCCCCTGACACCCCCCCCCCCCACTTGACCTTTTCCCGTAACCCTGCTCAAGCGATAATCACCAGTGGCAGTCATGATGGATGCATCCAGCTCAAAGTGGATTCGGGGGAGACAGATAACAATGCAATAGCCAAGGGCTAATTTATGGCAATGTGTCCACCTACAGACAAGACTGTCAGGGAGACCCTCCCATTGAGTCATTGAGTCATGAGGTTCAGAGAGGACTCCCTTGCTTTCTAAACTCCTTCTCAGAGAGAAGTCTAGGTGCGGCTGGATCCAATCCTAGTCCCAGACTTGGTCAACGGTTTATGTCTAAAGGATTATATATGCGCAATAAATCCTTTATATCACTTAGCTAAGACTTCAAAAGTTTAGCATGCTATTAGTCACTTACCGAGGATCTGTCGTGGCAAGGAATCTCTCAACCTCAAGGAGGAACCTTGAGAGGTGTCCCTACTCAAGGGGAGATCCTGGCGTGCAGCTCGCTGCCGTGCAGGAGAGCTTAAAGGGCTCTTGGGCTGCTCACTATTTATGGGGATAAGATGATTGACTCATAGTCAAATTTACATACCGATTGCATATGTTAGTTTCTTCCAAATTTGGCTTAAGTCGGACATTGACCAGCAAAGTGACTCGATTCACCTTCTCCTTCAGCAGTTTCTGCAACTTGTCGTACAGGACTCCATACAGCAGCTTTCCACCTCCGATGCTTCTCCGCAAGACGACAGGACCCATCAGTGAACAGGGCATAGTGCTTCTCATTTTCTGGCAGTTTATTATACGGTGGGGCCTCCTCAGCACGCGTCACCTCTGGCGATATTCCGAAATCCTTGCCTTCTGGCCAGTCCATGATCACTTCCAAGATTCCTGGGCGACTGGGGATTCCTATTCGGGCCCGTTGTGTGATCAGTGCGACCCACTTACTCCACGTAGCATCAGTTGCATGACGTGTAGAGGGGACCAGGAGGAGCTGTGCTTCAGTGCCGACCACTTCCGAAGCGGCTCGAACCCCTTCATATGCTGCTCATATCGTTTTTTCAGTTGGAGTATAGCCAGCCTCGAATCCTCTGTATCCCCGACTCCTAGGGGTCGACCTCGAGTCTCCCCCGGTGCTTTCTGCCAGAGGCTCCAGGTAGGGCCGTTCTCCCCGGCTGCGGTGTAGAGCACATTTTTTTTACATCTTGTCCTGCCCGGACTGGCCCAAGGGCTACTGCGTGGACTATCTCCCGTTTAATTTGTTCAAAGGCTTCTCGTTGCTCAGGGCCCCATTTGAAATCGTTCTTCTTCCGGGTCACTTGATAGAGAGGGCTTACGATCAAACTGTAATTTGGAATACGCATTCTCCAAAAACCCACGACGCCCAAGGAAGCTTGCGTTTCCTTTTTGCTGGTTGGTGGGGACATGGCTGTTATTTTGTTGATCGCATCCATTGGGCTCTGATGACACCCATCTTGCCATTTTATGCCTAAAAACTGGATCTCCTGTGCAGGTCCCTTGACCTTACTTGGTTTTATGGCAAAGCCGGCCTCCAGAAGGATTTGGACTATTTGCTTCCCTTTCTCAAAAACCTCTTCTGCTGCTGTGTTGCCCCACACAATGATGTCATCAATGTACTGCAGGTGTTCCGGAGCCCCACCCTGTTCCAAAGCAGTCTGGATCAGTCCATGGCAAATGGTGGGGCTGTGTTTCCACCCCTGGGGCAGTCGATTCCAGGTGTACTGGACGCCCCTCCAAGTGAAAGCAAACTGTGGCCTGCACTCTGCCACCGAAGGGATTGAGAAAAACGCATTCGCGATGTCAATGGTGGCATACCACTTGGCTGCCTTTGACTGCAGTTCGTATTGAAGTTCTAGCATGTCCGGCACGGCAGCGCTCAGCGGCAGCGAGACTTCCTTCAGGCCCCGATAGTCTACTGCTAGTCTCCACTCTCCATTAGACTTTCGCACTGGCCATATGGGACTGTGAAAAGGTGAGCGAGTCTTGCTGCTCACTCCTTGGCTCTCCGGTTGACGAATCAGCTTATGGATGGGAATCAGGGAGTCTCTGTTGGTGCGATATTGCTGCCGGTGCACCGTTGTGGTAGCGATTGGCACCTGTTGTTCTTTGACCCTCAGCAACCCCACAATAGAAGGGTCCTTCGAGAGACCGGGCAGGGTAGACAGCTGTTTAATTTCCTCCGTCTCCAAGGCAGCTATGCCAAAAGCCCACCGGTACCCTTTTGGGTCTTTGAAATACCCTCTGCTGAGGTAGTCTATGCCAAGGATGCACGGAGCCTCTGGGGCAGTCACAATGGGGTGCTTCTGCCACTCGTTCCCGCCTAGGCTCGCTTCAGCCTCCAATACAGTCAGCTGTTAGGATCCCCCTGTCACTCCAGAAATACAGATGGGTTCTGCCCCTTCATAGCTTGATGGCATGAGGGTACACTGTGCACCCGTGTCCACTAGAGCCTTCTACTCCTGTGGGTCTGATGTGCCAGGCCATCGAATCCACACGGTCCAGTACACCCGGTTGTCCCTTTCCTCCACCTGGCTGGAGGCAGGGCCCCTCTAGTCCTGGTCACAGCACTCGTTACTCACTTCTTGTCAATGCGAATCAAAAGTCCCTTTATTAAGATCGGAAGCAAAATCAGCCCTTCTGCTCTGTCTGGGGAGCTGCTCACTGGAAACTGGAGCAGCAATTTTCCTGGAAGAACCCTCTTGTGTTATTGTTTTTCCTTGCAACTCACATACTCGTGCCTCTCGGGTCGAGGTAGATTTTTCCATCCCACTTCCTCATGTCCTCGCCGTGGTCACGCAGCTAAAACCACAGGGTGGCCCGTGGTGTATATCCACTATATCGTCTCCCTTGAAGAGAGGGACGCTTACTCCTACTGGCTGAGATACTGGTCTGTACAGGTGAGGAGTAGGACATGTCCTCTTTGAATCGCTGGAACTCCCGGGACAATTGCTCAGCTAGCACGTCGGGCAGTTTCTCCACAGCCGAGATGCAGGCCCGTAGGGAGGAAGAGAGACTTTCTTCGTATTGTCGGAGTTGGCCAGCCAATTCATCCACCGTTGCTTCTTGATCACCTCTCTTTCAAGATGGCACATATATAAAGAAACAATTGCATATACAATAATGCAAAAATTCACATTTCTGGTTTATGCATGCCAGTGCAACCACTTCCAATGATAAAGTCTACCGTATAAACTAGATATTACTTTAGAAATGAAACCTTAAGTTTAAAAAGTTCAAGTTAAACTAAAGTTTAAAGTCTAAATCCAGTTAACTGCCAAAAATGTATAATATTAACAGTTACCTTACAGTAATTTCAAAATACAGTATTTGTCCCAGTTTTTACAAATGAGAAAAGTGTAGTATGGATAGCTGAACCAACTTTTCAAAACTCATACAGCAAAGCTATACAGAACTCGGTGCTAAAGTTTGGATCTATAAAATAACCAAGATGATAGTTAATCTCCGGAAAGCCAGGGAATATAAAGGGTAATGAAACTTCTACCACGGTTAGATATACAAACTGCTGTTAATCTGAGAGATTAACAAAACATTTCTTACTGCATGCCAAATAGATCCTGCAGTGAGCTCCAATTTTTCCAGCAGAATGACATCCTTCAAGCCAGCCTTAGCCAAGTGATAGGCTAGACTCACACCAACACAACCATTTCCAGTGATCACTGTCTGCTCTGTCTTTCCCCAAGAAAGGAGATGGGGTTTCGCTCCCGGGAAAAAAAATTACAGACAGTTACAAAAAGACAGTTGCACTTTTGTTTATAGCTCCAATCATAATATAACTTGGTCCCTGCTTGGCAGTCTAAGTGACACACCTCACTTAAGACCTAACCTGGTCATTCTTATCTTCTTTTAAAGTAAATGTTCTTAAAGGGTCATATACATAAACAGTAGTAATACAAAAAGCAACGCAAGGTTGCTTCCACTCACAACTTTAAATCTTTGTTATTTGTCCAATATACCCTTATGCGTAGAACCTAGTTCTCAATGAGAAACTGTACCCCTGAAATGACAGTGTCAAAACCTGGCATTTCAAAAGTGCTATAGTATATGCGACACAAAGAGAAAGTCTTTAAAAAAATGTCTGCTTAGTAAAGCTCCTTAAAATATTTCTAAAGCCAAATGTCAGCAGACTACATCAGTCTACGTGTTCACGAACAATAAAACTGAATATATATTTTCACATCCCGTCTATTTTGACATGTTCTACTTTGCTCGAGTCAAAACACTATAGAAACAGGGTTTTGTCAATGGCTCACACCTGCTACTACACTACGCTACAGTTTCACAACCCCTTTAAGCCAGCATAAACCAGGACTGCTGCCATAGGCAGCCCCATTCTCACTGTCTTGTCTGATCCTCCTCTCTACTGCCCCTCCCACAGACAGCAAGCCAGATCAGGAAATTTATCCAAATTTTAAAAAGCCATGTTTTTGGATGTAAGACAAGGTAGGACCTCTTAGTACAGCAGCAGTACAAACTACTGTGAAACCACAGTATCATCTTTCCCTTCAGGACACTTAATCGATACTCAATTTTTATCTCCCCCTCCTTGTACATTTGCTTTTGCAACGCCTCTGGCAAAAGGCTGTCTAACGTGTAACTAGTCTTCCACCCATCCTCCATTCAGAAATCAAAGCTATTAGTTGCATGTATTATGAATGAAGATCTTTTAAAATAATATGACATGATAAATGCAAATGCAGGAGGAATATGCACCATGCGGCAACGAATGAAAAGGAAAATAAATGGGAGCACTGGACACCACAGGTTTTCTGTATTTGACCCATACACACTTCTACGTGTTCTTTTTTGAGATTACATATTCATTTTTGCAAGTTAACAGTAACCTGTTTACTAGCCAGATGCGAGACACTTACCCCAGCTCCTCTATCAAATTTTATGAGGATAGTTAATCAAGGTCAAGCGTGGTTTTCTCATGCTTCTTTTATGCTTTGAATTTGAGACTTCCTCACATGACTTTCCCTTCGGCTGGGGCTGCACGGCTAGAAGGCGCGTCCCCTGGGTGGTGGATAGGGGATCCCTCTCTGGAGGGTGCACCGGATAAAATTGAAGAAGGTGCCGCGAACCAGCGCAGCCTAAGGGAAGGCCACCCTGACAGAAAAACCACTGGCCCTCCAAGTCATGGGGGTTGGGCAGGAGGCCAACTACCTCCTCCCGGAAGAAGAAGAAGAAAAAAAAAAAAAAAAAAAAAGCTGCAGAAACGACGAGCATCAACTCGGAGATGGAGAAAATCAGTAATGAAGTGAGGAGGAGGAGATGGAACTGGATCGGTCGTGTCTTGAGGAAAAA
This sequence comes from Platalea leucorodia, assembly GCF_965183815.1. NCBI lineage: Eukaryota > Metazoa > Chordata > Aves > Pelecaniformes > Threskiornithidae > Platalea > Platalea leucorodia. The sequence goes on along the minus strand of NC_138859.1, from coordinate 13,054,150 downwards.
ACCAACAGAAGACTGCGCTGTGGCCCTTGGGACTCCAGAGCACGCAGCCGCAGACCGATCGAAGTGGAAGAACGATGTTCGCGCCTTGTGTGCCTCCTGGCACTGAGAGAATTCAGATCAGATCAGATCACATGACTTTCAGCTCTTTTCAAACGTTTTCTTTCAAACGCAGGAGCCTGGTAAGAATCCGGGGAGCACCTTTCCTGTGAACTACGCGGTTCACCCAGATGTTTGCTCGTGCCAGGTAAAATAGGTCATTTTGTGCTCATCGCTATGGCCCAGAACACAACAGGAGGGATCTCTCTATACCAGGTCAGCTACTTACCCCGGGCTGAGTCTGGTCTTTGACAGAGAAATGCGAGGCACGGGGGGAGGGGGGGGTGGGAAATGCACCTCCTGCCCACAAGGAGAGGCCTTCGCGGCCCGGTGACCCTGACCGGCACCTGGTGGAGCACTGCAGGCCGGCAGAAGGAGCTGTATTCCCCTTACCTTCCCCCCCCCGCCCCCCGCCAGATAGCTTTACACTTCTGGGGCCGCGCCCTGGGGCAGCACCGCCCGCGCGGAGGCCACGCGCTGAGAGCCGTGACCGTTAACAGCTCCTCTGCCAGCGCCTCCCCACCGCATCCCGCCCGGAGCTCCTCACCGCCCCCGCGCCCAGCCCGGCCCGGCCCGCGCGTGCCCGCGCCGCCGCCGAGGGGCCGCAGGGCAGCCGCGGCGGCGGCGGGGGGGGGTCGGGCCGGCCGCCGCGGCGGGAGGTCGCAGCCGTCGCAGGGCTCTCCGCAGCACCGCGCTCATCCCGCGCGCAGCCCGCCCGCAGCAGGGATGGAGAGCGCTGGCCAGCCCCTTGGCCGAGGGGGCAGCCCGGAGGAGCTACCGGGCGCCTCCCGATCCCCACCCCCAGTGCTCGTCCCCGAGCCAGGCGGGGGCGGTGGCGGGAGGGGGCGGGTCAGTCCCGGGCCGTGCCAGGGCGCCCCGCGGAGGCAGGGGCCGGGCCGGCCGGGGGTGTCGCTCGCAGCGCTGCTCACCGCGGCCCGCCTCCTCCCCGCGTTATAAAAGTGCGGGCTGAGCGCTCGGGTTATCTTCTGCTTCGTGCCGAGTCGTCTGGGTAGTCTCAGGTAGCCAGCGTCCTTTGGCGAGGAAAATGCTGCCGATCAGGAAGACCACGAAACAGGGCAAAAGGATAATTCCCCCACCTCCCTCCCCTGCTCGGCCCCGGTCCCCTGCTCTCGGCGGGCCCGTTCCCCTGTCCGGCGTGGGGGCAGCGGCGGGCGCTGGGAGGGGTGCCCCTGCCGCGGTGCGGGCGCTGCCCTAGCGGGACCACGCGGTAGGGCAGAGGCAGCCTCGCGCCGGTGCTGCGAGGCGCGCAGGCGGGGAGCGGCGGGAGCTTCCCAGCGGCACAGGGCAGAGCTCGACTCTGGGTCGGGCTGGGGCTCCGCTGTACCCGGCCGCCTCTCCCGCCCCCTCGGGGTCCTGCCCGGAGGCTTTCCTGGGGAGCTGCTGCAAAACTGGCACAACCCGCAAACCGCACTTAACCTCCAAGTAAGGTACTCGGTATTTCTGCGGGTAAGGGCATATTGTGAAAAGCTAAAGTAAAGACGTAATAATAACTATACCTATTCAGCATCAAACCATTAAAGACATTTGGACACTGTTATGAGATAGATAGATTAGATTCAACTTAATGCTGTAACAGCTCACAGAATCTTGATTTCTCTCAACACATAGACTGAAGCCACCAAAGTTCAAAACCATTTTGCTTAATATTATTTGATATGCAAACTAAGCAGTGCTCACAACACATTAAAATTGTAAATATTGTAAGCATAAACCTTCATTGGATGGGATTCCTGTCTCCAGCGTCCTGACAACTCTAAAAGCCCCAAATTGCTCTTCCCTTTATTTATATGACTGAATACCAACAGTGTTTGTAATAGGAGCGCAGTCTCCAATATATGCATGCCCTTCGCACTCTCATTTAGCTAAAGAAATAAGCCAGTATAAAAGGTTATTCAGGCATCAGCCATTCTGGCCATCAAGATAAACATTTGAGCAATATCTAAATCAGACTCTCTGACATATACCAGTACTGCTACCCTGCAGTGCTGCTTGGGAGGGTCAGTGGAATCATGTATTCTACCTTCTGTTTGGAAGGACAGTATTATTAGTAGGACACTGGACACTTCTTACTCAGAACTGTTTTTATTTGGTTTTATATGTAGCATATAAGTCTAGAGTAAGAGAACAGAAGGATATGGGAAGAAGTCTATGAACTCTATGCCTTTCAGGTAGCTCAGTTATAAAGGAAGGAGGTGAGGAGGTATTTGTTCTGCTGCTTATTTTTTGGCACATGCCACCTAACTTCAGACACCTAGCAGAAGGCAATTGCCCTAGGTTCTCCTACAGGCAATGGACAGAGATAAGCCTTTCTTGAGGGCTCACTTAAGATCTGAATAGTTATTTTGAGATGCTTTTTTTCTCTCCACCGATGGAAAGATAGGATATAGGTAGACCAAGCAGGCTTTTCACTTATATGGTTCGGTTACATTCTTAAAGTTGGTTGGGGGAATATCTTCATACAGTCATTTGCACTCCTTCCGTGGATAGATGTATGGACTGTGGTGCAACTTTGTTCATGGTAGCAAAAGTGAAGCAGTGAAAAGATGGCTCAAAAAAGCCCTGGTTAGCTTTTTACAGATACTATTTCTTGTTATTTAATACCAGATCTGTGTACTACTGGATCACTTGACAGTACAATTTTGATCTGGATTGGGCATGAGCACACAGTTGTAGTTCTCTGGGGCAGAACAAAACAATGTTGATGCTGAACTCATGCTAGCTATATGCTGTTTGAACCAATGGTATTTTATCCAGTATAGATAAAGTAAAAATGGTGTGAAGAGATGATATCAGACCTATAATAAAGTCTGCAAAAAAGTTATTTCCATTTTGAGCCAATCTGAACTGACAAAGTAAGTTTAAGCACTTTGTGCTTTATAGTTATGTCACCTGCTATTAGATGCCCTGATGCTAGGTTTAATATATCACAATATATTATATATTAAGATACCACAATCTATTCAGTCATGGCTTATGTTGCTTCTGTGTGTCAAAAGTGAAGATTATTTTAAAGTGCAGTTTAAAAAAGCTAGAACTGTGAAGGGAAACTGCTGTTAAATCCTAGAAGGGACTTGAAAAAAAAAACCTGTTGATTGTAGTGCATTTAAATATATCTATATATTGTGTCAACATGTATCTATTGTAATGTAATCTTCAGTTAACAAGCAACAACTGAGGTTGCTTATACATTTAAGATTTTTTTTTTTTTGTTTTCCCCTCTGCACTCCTGTTCTCTGCATATTAAACTTCTGAAGCAGGCTCTGTCTGTAAAAGATTCCTTGGCAGGCAGAGGAAGCAGGGACTCAACCAGTGATCCCTTGGGTGCCTTTCTCTGGCCCCATTTGAGGCATTCTGTTACAACTGCAAATTAGTTAATTGCAAACACAATCTTTACAAAGCCTCCTGACATTTACACTTACAACAGAATTGCCCTAATAGACAGGCACGACTTGTAGACTTATTGAAAATTACTGAGTTTTGGAGACTGAGTATTGTAGATTGAGTTTTGCCCTGGTCCTGCTGAAATAAAGATAAAAGCTTGCACTTTTTCTTAACGTTGTAAAGTTAATTACGTCAATATTTTGGAAAGTCCAGAATGTGCAATGGAATGTGATGCAGACATCTGCAAGCCAACACTTGGCCTAGCTCATATATCTGCACAGCAACACTGTGCAGAGAAGCCCCATCACCTTGCTGCTATGTCAGTGCCTGGGCCAAAAACGCCGACCCTCTCAGCCAGGCTTTGTGGCCTCCAAGTAGCCTTACACTGCTATGCTTGGTACTGGAACTGGCATAGTTGGCACAGTGCACCTTCTTGTTGGAAAGGCATACTCTCATGCTGCCTAAAGGGCAGTGCTGAGATGTTATAAGTGTTTTTCTTTCCTGGATGTATGGTGTGAGATAATTGAATTAATGAAGGAGAAATTATCAAGAAAGATAATCTACTAAAGGTTGGAGGCTAATTGTTAAAAAACCCTTCCTCTCAACACAAAAAAACACACTCAACTCTATGTCCGCAAGGTGCTTTTTTTTCCCCTACTCCCTCAAATTTCATCTACTGAAACGCTAGTAGGCCATCAGGAAAAGATAACTATGGACAGCAATTTCAGTCTTACCTTTGATTTTTTAAAATCTTTTTCTGTACCCACTACCTTTGTTAATGTAATGGGTCTGCATTAATCCACTTTTTAAAGTCAAATAGAATTATGTTTGTAATCTACTGGCAGAATTTAGTACTATTTAGTATAACAGCAAGGTACTTTTTTGAAAATTTGAACAATCCAATGAAGCAATGAAAGGAATACAAAAAATAATATGTATTAGGTGCAATCAATATATTTTGTATTCATGTTTTTCATTTTACAAAAAAAAATAATTACCACTTTCCTTGTGTTAGTGTAGAGTTCAAGGCAGAAGCAAGGTTAATCACAGGGTGCTGTAAGGTTTGTAATTTGGCATCTTAAAACATTTCTGGGCTGTGCAAAAGAAGCAGGATTTTCTTTCATTTTGTAAGTCTAGGTAAGGAAACCCAGGCCAGTGAAAAGTCTGTCAGAAAATGGAGGCCAGCATTCTGAGATGTGTCTTATTTGCTAGGAAAATGTTACATGCTTACTTTTTTTGATGCTTGTTGTGCCATCTTGTGTCACAAGCTACTTGTGCTGAGGCTCTGTCATGATGGCATTTGTAGCTAAAGAGCAAATGAGCTAATGAAGAGGTCAGTGATACTAGTGTTTCATTTTAAAAAGTTTCACATATATTTTACAGGAGAATTTGAGACTGTGTTTTACTTTCATAGGAATGGAATTAGACCATTGACTTCTAGTTCTGGGGACTATATCTCTGGAATACAATAAACTGAATAATTAAAAGTCTTATGTAATATATATGCATATATTAACGCCTTATGTTGTAAAACAGATCACCTACTATTCTTTAAAGAGAATTTCAAGAAGGAAATGGATTACTTCTTATTATTATGGCAAAGATGTTTCTGGTAGCCCACAAATAATTATATCTGCTTTGCAAATACAGGAAATGTCAACAAAGGAAGCCCACAAAACTGAAGAACTGTAATTATTAACCTTTCTTCCTGCTTTCTGCAGGGTATTCTAGAGCGTTTAGATGCTGGAGAATTTGTGATTGGAGATGGAGGATTCGTCTTTGCTCTTGAAAAGAGGGGGTATGTAAAAGCTAGGCCTTGGACTCCCGAAGCAACGGTAGAACACCCAGAAGCAGGTCAGTTTTACTGGGAAATGGTGATTCTATAGTGAAGGTAAACATGGTTGGATAAATAATAAATATATAGGAACCTGTAGTGGGTTGCTTGACAATGTAGAATTACACACTGTTAAGAATAGTCTAAGAATCTATAGACCCCCTAATCATCGTACCCCTTATTCTTGCTCTAACACTGGTCAAAAGCAGTTGGTTGGGAAAGAATATGAGTAGTGCAAACATATAGTGATACCTCTCCAGAATGCTTTCCCAGTCTTCAGTAATTTGTAACCCAGGGACTTTTTGACACAGATATGGTATCTTTGTATTTAATAACATTCAGTGATTTCTCTCTCATGGACATGTCCAGTCTGTCCTTGAGCTGATATCAAGTTTATCCTTCACAACATCTTGTGACAAAAAATTCTGCAGTTAACTATCTGTTTTGTTGTGTTCTGACCATTATAAATGAATACAGTTTGTTTATTAATTCCTTCAGGAAAACGGCAGCTTTTAATAAACAATGGAATGGAAGAGGAGTATTTAATGTATCTGGCTCCACTGTGAAATGAGGATTGATAAACCTCATAAGAACCTAAGAATTGCAATAAAATTGCATCAGTTGCTGTGCCAAGGGTGTTAACTCAACTTCTGCCTATCCCATTTAATGGAGTGACTGTCTACAGTGGAGGGGGGCAAAATGAGCAATCATTCTATGCCTTACAGCATAAAGATTATAGTGTTTAGCATAAATAGTGCAAAAGCAGGTGCTATTATCTATTTATGTATGCTTCATTACAATAAAGCATTTGCCCTAGTAATATCATGTGCAGTTAATCCCACAAGCTAATTCAGAATGTCCTGGGAAAAAAATTTTCTTTGTTCTGTCTTAAGTGTATGTCCTTCCAAATTAGTCTTTTTCCTCTATAAAGGGGGAAGAAGGAAGAAGAGGAGAAGGAGAAATAGAGATCTTAGCCCTCTCTATTACATTGCTTTGTACACCTTACCTATTTTTTCCCCTAATCCTTCTCAGCCTTCAAGTGTTACTTTGTGTAGCATGCCTAACTTAGGGTCATGGACAGCCTTAGATAATGCAGTGCTCCAGCAAAGGTTTAAAGGGTGATGACCTAATTTGTTGAACCTCATCTCCCAAAAATACATCCTATCACCTCTCTCTTTCTCTCCACCTGTACCTTTTTCTGCCCCTGCGCATTCCATCTTACAAATCGTAGCGCTTATACCATGCTCTTTGTTTCCCCTTTGCTTATTTCTTTTGTACCACAAAAGTCTTTGACCCTCTCCACATGCCTTCTCAGGAAGTGTAGGTCTCGGTCCATGGGGAATGCAAGACATTACCTTACATAGAGGCAGTTGCAGATGGCTTAAATAGGCTAAATTGGCACACAGATTTGTTTTAAACAAGTGATCAGTAGTCATAGGTTAGCCCCCTACTGATTTGCTAGAACATATTGCTCATGTCTGTAACATAACACTTTTATAAGCCCTTTGTAGGCTATTTATAAATACACCCTTAACTGGAAATGTGTTCATTTCTTTCAGTGCAGTGTGCTGCCTCCCCTCTGTTATTGCTCTTTGCTCCTGCATGCTCAAGGGTCATGTTATTTTGAAAGCAGGTGTAAAGAACAGAAGGACCAACTGTCTGAGCCAGCTGGTGTAAAAAACCATACAACTACCGGCCTTTCTTGTCTTTGTAAGGAATGAGGGAGGTTCTGAGATTGCAGCAAGGAATGATGGAGGGAAAAAAAAAAAAACCAGAAAGAAAAAAAAAAAAAAAGTGAGTTGAAGGCCATTATCTCCGTTACAAGGGAGGAGAAGTTTTGCCAGACTGACAAGTTTAGAAATGAGATCTAAATATTTCTTCTGAGCCAGATCAGGTATCTGAGCTACTGCTCTGTACTGAGCAATATGCATATGCACTTACTGCCCCCATCTGCTGTTAGCTTAAGTCTGTGTCTTTTGTGAAATGTCCAACTCATGGTAGATTGAAATGAAAACTCAGTGTTGTATGTCTGACTCCTAAAATGCATCAAATTTAATAATTGTTTAGCCTCATATGTGGCTGTTACCTCATTTCTCAAATAGTGGAAGAAAACATAGCTTCAGTAACATGCTAGAAGTCACACAAGAAGTAAATTAGAGTGGTTTGGGTTTTTGATAGCATCATGCAGACTACTGTGGGCTTGATAATACTAAGTGTATTCTAGTGGTAAAAATGATTTGCCTGGGATTGAATGAGATTCAGGCTGATACTTTACTTATAATGCTATTCTTTCCCTCCAAATGCAGACCCATTCAAGAGTCTGCTGTTCACATACCTGATAGTTTGGGATATAAAGTTCCTTATTCATACGTGTTAGATTATGTTTCATTTGCCTACCAATGTCTCCATCCTTATTCACACAAATCCCAAACATTCTTCTAGGAATGCAGGAACCATATTTAAAGAGCACTAACCATGGGGGTAAATAAATCTAGTTTATTATGGAAATGTCATAAAGCATTTGTGAAAATATTTGTAGATTATTTTTTCCTTTTCACATTTCCTGACTAGTGTTCATCAATGATTTTTCATGGGGGCGAATAGAAAAACAAACTACAGAACACTAGAAACATACAGAGACAGTCCTTTTAGTTGGGCTCAGTAGCCTGTTTTAATGATGTAGGAAAAAGAATACTCTCTGCACTAGGAATGTTTTGACTGTGTAAAGGCTGTAAAACTGAAATTTGATCCCGATAGTTCAGGCAAATTCCAGGGACTCTTTGAATTGTAGCTCTGCTAGAATCTATGTTCCTGGATAGTTCTTTGTGACTGCTGTGTTAAATCACAGTGTGGTTACCCAAGGCTGTAATTAGAAATGAAATACTGGTACTAGTAGAGAAAAGCAAGGGACACCACACTGTTCCTTCACTGAAAGCAGATGTGCTGCTGTGTATGCAGATTGACTCTAGCAACTCAGACTACCGTTTGAGCTTCTCTGGCATAGAATGCTGTGTTTGTTGTAGCTGAAGGCAGTAATTTTATTCTCGTGACACATTAACATGTTTCCCTAATGACACAGATTGTCTGTAGACAATGAGGTATGATGAACCAAGACTTCAGGAAAGCTTTTCCAAACATCTGCCATAGAAACTGCAGTGTTCTCATGTCTCTATACAATATCTAGGGAATAAATTATTCCTGTATTTGCTATAAGCTGTTGAGCGTTTTAACTCTGTTTTACATGATAAGTAGTGTTCTAGAAATTATTATAATTATTGTTTTGTGGGTTGTTGTGGTTTAGCCCCAGCCACCAACTAAGAACCACACAGCTGCTCGCTCCCTCCCTTCTCCCTGATGGGGTGGGGGAGAGAATCGGAAGAGTGGAAGTGAGAAAACTCATGGGTTGAGATAAGAACAGTTTAATAACTGAAATAAAATAGTAGTAATAATAATATTATTATTAAAGCAAGTAATGCATGATGCAACTGCTCACCACCCACTGACCGATGCCCAGCCAGTCCCCGAGCAGCGATCCCTGCCCCCCGGCCAACTCTCCCCAGTTTATATACTGAGCATGACATCATATGGTACGGAATAGCCCTTTGGCCAGTGTGGGTCAGCTGTCCTGGCTGTGCCCCCTCCCAGCTTCTTGTGCACCTGGCAGAGCATGGGAAGCTGAAAAGTCCTTGACTAGTGTAAGCACTACTTAGCAGCAACTAAAACATCAGTGTGTTATCAACATTATTCTCATCCTAAATCCAAAACACAGCACTATGCCAGCTACTAGGAAGAAAATTAGCTCTATCCTAGCTGAAACCAGGACAGTATCCACCCCTTATTCTATACCATCTATGTCATGCCCAGGTCCTATCCTTTCCAATACATTCCAATTAATCACCACCACTTTTCCAGTCTTTTGATATGTACACACAGATATCATTCCCTTAGTCCATGGGCCATCCCTCTAAAATGTCCGTTGAGTTCATTCGGTCCATGACTTTGGGCTTCATCTCTCATAACAGTCCTATAGGGCAGGAGAGATGGTGTGTGGTGTTGGGTTGTTGCATGCTGAAGCCAGTTATGGTTCTATCACCGCTGCACTTTGCTCGGTTCCATCAAAGTTCATTCTTCATTAATCTGGGTGATTCTTACTGTGATTCTGTTGATATAGCATATAGCCACCATAGAAGTGATGACATACAGTATTATATAGCAATTAACATCATACCATTCAGTTCATTGGCTATTTTCACCCAAAATCAAATCCCCTTGAGGTACACATTGCAGTGCATGTTTCGCATTCATGGATAACCTGTGCAATAGCGTCCATGGTCAGGTCCAGCCCTCGATCGCGAGCCCATTTGTCTGTTGCATCTCTTCCTTGATGGCCTGAGGTGTCATGGGCCCACCGAGCTATAAACAATCCACCCTCATGTTGCCAGTCCAGATCCACCTGAGCCACTTCAATCTTAGCAGCCCGATCCACCTGCTGGTTGTTTTGATGTTCTTCAGTGGCCCGACTCTTGGGTACGTGAGCATCTGAATCTACTGATGAACTAAATATAGAAATCTTCAGTCATTCTTAGCAGAGAATAACTAAGAAGGAAGTTTTCTACCTAATGTTCTAAGAGTGGGAAGAAAGGAATTCTACACAGACTGGGGTACTGCTTCTACTCCCTCATAATGGCTCTTCTAGTAAACACAGTATCACTTCTTTTACAGTAACATTAATTCAATAAACATTTAGTTTTGGGATAATAATAGTAATAACTGTACCAAACATCTCTTCTTTGTCTCTTTTAATTCTTTGCAGTTTGTCAGCTTCACCGGGAATTCCTCAGAGCTGGATCCAATGTTCTGCAGGCATTCACATTTTATGCCAGTGAGGACAAACTAGAGAACAGGGGCAATTATGTAGCTGAGGAAATAAGTGTGAGTAAAATACTATTTTGATGGAGATATGAAATAAGTGTATTCATTTCAAAAGGTTTAATAGAAAGAATTATCAAGTATTTTCACAGTTTGTCATAACAGTTTTGGTTATATTTGAGGACCAAAGAATGAGATGGTGCAATTTCAGAATTTGGAATAGTAAGAAAGACAAGGTTAAAGGGGAAAGAAAAAAAAAAAAATAACAAAATGGGGCAAAGATGAAGAGAGGAAAAAGGATGCCCACATCTTATTTTTCCCATCTGAGGAGATAGTTTACTGGAGTTTTCATACAAAGTATAGGGAGGACTAAATGCACAGAGAGCAAAATCAATTGTAAAAAAAGAAATGCTTTAGCATCCAGAGAAACAAATCAACTGCAAAAATGGTGAAGAATCCTGGAGAATAATGACTTGCTAATAAGAACTGAATGTTTTTTTAGGACCATGTCTTCAATAAAATATCAACTAAAAAATCCAAGGTATACACTGTGGTCAGTATTCCCCTTCTCATGTGTAAGGGTAATCTGGTACAGTAACAGAAGTACTGTGTTGGTGTTTTCTTACCCCCTACACAGAGGAGTTGTAGGATGTTGGGTGCCTTCACTAGATGCAGGCCCCATCTCCACTGGGACTTCTGGCACAAACATTTCTAGATAGTTCCTTTGAGACTAGAAGATTTGTCGTTGGGTGTTTTCTCTGATCTTTTCCCCTTTGGTCCTATTGTCTATTATTTCAGCCTCTGGAAAATAGAGAAGATTCTCCAGGGCGCAGAGAGGAAGGAATATATTTATGTGAAGATATCCCAAGTCAGAAACTAGAGCAATCTGGACACTAGGGAAACACTTGAGGCTTAATTAAGAGGTTAAGACATTAAAATGTCATATGACCAAATTTATCTGAAATGCTGTACCTTTACATTCAATAGATGCAACATCGAAATGTCTGAAGTGATATCCCAGAAACATAGTGCCTCTGGAACTAGCCATGCTGCAACGAAAAATGATAAGAGGGGTTGGGAAAGCAACTGGAAACTGGAATGCATTGCAGCAAAACTTTCAAGCTTGATTTGCTGCCAGTTCTAGAAGCAGTTTCCTCCAGGCTCTAACTGGTTTATGGCTCCAGCTCCTGGTGTTCCCAAACACGTACCTGAGCAGAAGTGCAAGTGGAAGACACTCTGTCAGCAATAGCCTTAAAAATCATCTGGATGTTTTGAGGCAGCCATGGAAAACTTCAGCTGAGAGAAACCTATGTAGATTCTAAGTAGCCCATGGGCCACAAAGAAACCTGCTCTAATCAGTCCTTGTTATCTATCCCAAATAATGATTCTTTTCCAAAAATCTTTTTTTCCCAGCTTAACCTCTTTCACAAGCTGTTCTAGTCATCCTGGTTTGGGTATACAGGGAATGTGTCTTTCAGTCTAGGTGATTAATTAATCATATATAGTGATAAGTTTCCCTTTGCTATTCTTAAATTGGTAACTTTAACATCAGGTAATTAATGACATCCTTTTAAAAGTGCCTTAAATGACTCTATATCATATCATAGCTTAAATTTTGAAAATTATCAAAATACTAAAATAATACATTAAGAAATAGAATGAAAAATCAATTGAAATTACTACTCTTTTTTTCCATCCACAAAATCTCAGAATAGAAGCAGACACTTAAGTGTAACTAACTAACTTATTTTCTAAGAGGAAAAAAAAAATTCTGCTTCACACCAAATATTTGCTTTTTTATAGACTATTTGTGTAAGATGTATTAAAGGTAATATGTTTTTGTATTAGTGTTTGATAATATGATAACTTATAAGTTGCAAGAAATCTGTTTCTTAATGTTTGTTATTTTTTTGAAAAATGCTGATCTTCCTAATCAATATTATAGAAAAATACATTTAAATTATAAATGAATATGAAGAAGTCTTTTGTCCTTTTTGTGCTCTGAAATTACATGCATATCTCTGACCAGGTAAAAATGATGTAATCTATATTCATATAGTGCCAGAAAGTGAATGAAGCTGCTTGTGACATTGCAAGAGAAGTGGCTAATGAAGGTGATGCTTTAGTGGCTGGAGGACTCAGTCAAACACCATCATACTTAAGCTGCAAGGATAAAGCAGAGGTTAAAGCAGCCTTTCGAAAGCAACTAGATGGCTTTATGAAGAAGAATGTTGACTTCCTAATTGCAGAGGTAAATCTGTAAAAAAGTACATGCCTTCAGCTGGCACAGTGTGTTAACTTTAAGATGTCTAGTCTACTTTAGGGAATACAAGTATATATTGCTTCCTTCTTTAAAATTTTCTGTTATACTTTTATTCCAGTAGAATCAGATGTTTTCTAAATGCACAGCAGTATCTGCAAGCGTCCTAGAATAGGACCTTGAACCCTAAATTTCTATCATCTCAGTCAAGTCAAATTCTGTACCAGTACAAAGAGGATAGATTAATGTGATCTTGATTAGTTCCTGTTTCCTCCTGTACTCCGTAAGTAACCAACCCATGGTGACTTTTCTAGATGAAAATAGTTCTTCAGGGATAAATCCCTGATTAACCCCCTGTATGGGCATTCTTATTCTGAAACATGAGTATCTTTTTATTTTGGATTTAGTTTTCCTTCTGACTTTTTAAAATCCTTTTTTAACTGTGTGGTCAGTGAACTCAACTGAATTCTGTTAGTGTAAATCAGAAAAGAATCAAGTCATTGTATTGCTGGTGAATTTGGGGTCTGGATTAATGTGTTTATGTTTCATCTCCAAGAAACGAAAGTAGTCCACTTTTAATTTCTTTCAGTATTTTGAACATGTTGAAGAAGCTGTCTGGGCTGTTGAAGTCCTAAAAGAATCTAGGAAGCCAGTTGCAGCTACAATGTGCATTGTCCAGAAGGAGACATGCATGGCGTGCCCCCCGGACAATGTGCTGTCCGACTGGTAAAGGCTGGTAAGAATCTGTTTTAATCTGCACTTTAAAAGTATGGAACAAAGTTAAGTCCTTAATCATTGAGATAAATGGATGTGTATCTCAAGTAGATAGCTTCCCAATTATACTTGATGAAAGTTTTGAGCCTGTGGAAGAGTTTCTATGTGTACTTTACTAGAGCAGTCTTGTAAAAAAAAGTATGAAAATGCAGCTATAAAATCCTTATTAACCAGGATGGTATTGGGAGCAATAGCCACAGGCAGCTGATACTGAGTAGAACAAAATCCTAAAACTATTCAAAGTTGATTACAGACCCAGCCCCAAATTCTGGGCTCAGGATTATGAAACATAAGCAGAATCCAAAGCCGCCTTTGATTCTCTGCTCATGTTTTTAGAAATGTGTGGAGCACAGTTCAAATCCAGGATGAGAGAATAAGAGAATGAAAAAATTAATCTTATTGCCTATCAAATGCTGTGTTTTCTGCAGGACAAAGGGAAGGGCAGAAGGAATTAATCAGGGGCATGATGGACCGACCATACAGGGGTTTTATTATATCTGTTCTGAACTACTCTTTTCCTTTGGAGTTAAGAGTTGAAATCCAAAGGCAGAACCTGTGTTAGGAACCTGTTAGCTATTTGTATATGTGGCTGTACATAATCAGTCTTCACTGATTGAGCACTGATGAGAAAAGCAACTGCATGAGGGTGGGAGATGTGATTCCTCATCAGGAAGGTAAAGAGTGCAACTGAGATGTAAATGGAATGATCAGCCTCAGGAGAGTTGAGGCTGGCTCTAATCCAACTACCTTGTTGTCGTGGTTTAACCTCAGTCGGCAACTAAGCACCACACAGTCACTCGCTCACCCTCCTCCCCTTCCTGGTGGGATGGGGGAGAGAATTGAAAAAAAAAGTAAAACCTGTGGGTTGAGATAAAGACAGTTTAATAGGACAGCAGGAAGAGAAAATAATCATCATCATCATCATCATCATCATCATCATAAAAGAATATACAAAACAAGTGATGCACAATGCAATTGCTCACCACCTGCTGACCAATGCCCAGCCTGTCCCCGAGCAGCGATCCCTGCCCCCCGGCCAACTCCCCCAGCTTATATACTGAGCATGACGTCATACGGTACGGAATAGCCCTTTGGCCAGTGTGGGTCAGCTGTCCTGGCTGTGCCCCCTCCCAGCTTCTTGTGCACCTGGCAGAGCATGGGAAGCTGAAAAGTCCTTGACTAGTGTAAGCACTACTTAGCAGCAACTAAAACATCAGTGTGTTATCAACATTATTCTCATCCTAAATCCAAAACACAGCACTATGCCAGCTACTAGGAAGGAAATTAGCTCTATCCCAGCTGAAACCAGGACGCTTGTGTTCATAGTGCTGGTGTACAGATGGACTGCTCTGCTTATGGAGTGCTGTGGCTAAGAACTTTCACCTCCCACTTCCTAGGGAGATGTGACTTGAACTTATTTATTTTCCTCCTCCTAGGTGCTTCTATTGTTGGAGTCAACTGCCATTTTGACCCAGATACCTCCCTGGAAACTGTGAGACTGATGAAAGAGGGCTTGCACGCTGCTAAACTGAAAGCTCACCTGATGTCCCAACCACTTGCTTTCCATACACCTGATTGTGGGAAGCAAGGATTTATTGACCTTCCAGAATTTCCCTTTGGTAAGACAAGGGTATCTTTTTTTTTTTTTTTTAATTTATTTACTGTCTGTTCCTTTTTTTCCCCTAGCTTTTAGCAAAGCTGAAACTGCAAGGCATCCTCCTGTACAATAGGATCAGTCTCAATTATCCTGTCTGGCATTCTGCATAGATGGATTGGGTTAAAGATCATCCAGATAATGAGAGTATTTCAGCAGTATCACAGCATGTGACTGAAAGTGAAATTATGATGAAAACAGTTAAAGTGCCACAACCTAAATCAATTAAAAAAAAATGTTGTTTTTTTTTTCTTGTGCTATAGAACCTTGTTCAGGACAGCTGTAAAATAGTCCAAAGAAATTAACAAGAGCAAATACACTAAAAACAACCCAGACTTTAAATGCCTTTGGACTGGAGCTCCCCAGCATTCTCGGTTGTGACGTCTAGCCCATGAGCCCTATAATGTTTACCTGCATAGGGATTTAATGTATAATGCATATGCGGAGCTGGATCATTAGTATAGGTGCATGATTCTTGCACTCATAATGGTTCAGTCTTGCAAGTGTAACTGTCTAAGATAAGTGAGATTAGAGAGAAAGCAGAAGAGGGAATATGTTCTTTGATGTTGCTTACAAATGGATTAGCAGTTTGGAGATGGATTCATCACTCTTATGCTCAGCAGAAATTCTACCCAAAAGACCGAAAGATTCAGCCACTTTATGTGTATATAAGGCTTGTGTATTTAGGGCTTATTCCCACCTGGGATGTAGAAGGTCACATCCTCTTAAGATAAGAGGAAAAAAGCAGCCTAAACATTTTAAAATTGATTAGAAAAATGCCTTCATTTTCAGATATCATACATTCTTCTTTTCAAGATCAGCCTATAAAATAAGGTATTAAAACAACTGAAACTTGAATTTTTAGGAAAAAAAAAAAAGATATGGATGTGATTTTCAGGAAGATATTTTATTTTAAAAGTCCTCTCTACGTAAATGAAGGAAAAAGAATAAAGCATGAGCCTGAGGCATTCATTAGATAATAACAACATGTCTGGGTTCTGAAAATACTCTGGGATGTTTAAAAGTGTCAGGAACTCATTTATCCTATTCATTCCTTCGTATAACTCCTCTGATTGCAAGCAAAAATGATAGAACAGATGCAGTAAGTAATCAAGTTAATTGAAGGATTCACTCTTTGGTTTGTTATGGTTCTTGGTTTGTATGTTATAAGCAAACTGTATGAGATGTCAGTTTTCAGAAATTTCATGAGTCAATTGGAGAAGCCTGGTTCTGTGAATGTTTGCACTACCCAGAAGGAGCAACTGATCACTTGATGGCAGAGAAGTAGTTTGGTAAATCATTGTTAAACTGACCCAGTTGACTCTGCTTTTTGTGGAAGGCAATATGCACAAAGAGGCATTTAGGTATTTGAAGCGTACATAACCTCTGTACAGGCCAACAAGATCTCAGTTTCTAGAAAAGCATTGGCTATGTTGTATTGGCAAACTCCAGCATCTAGATACCAGCAGTATTTATTTATCTTTAGAACTTTTTCCAGTTTTCTGTGTTTTTCCCTTCTGTGTTACTGCAATTGCTCTCAAATGTCACCAGTTAAGCAAGGACAATGTTTTAGACAGAAAAGTCCTGGTCAGTCAAAGCATACCCAGTTATCTCAAGAGTAGACGTACAGAGGGGCTAAATCTAGGCGCACATTACAATCTTCTCATCAGAAGTTGATGAAAATTTCAATATCTTTTTACTGTAAATGATAACATAAACTGTTAAGCTAGAGATATTTAATTCTGAATAAAGCCAAGAAAAATACTGTACATTGACAGGCACGGAAAATAGAATGTTAGTCATTTTTGGGAGGGGGGAAGAAAACCCCACAAAACGTGATCTATGTGGCAACTTCTTTTCGTAGCATACTGCTTGTTTTCAATCACCATGTTTCACCATGTGTGGCCAGTTCTTATGGCGGAGTCTATCCATGTTTCTTCAGAGCTGTTAGGTTGGTGCTGTCCTTATGCTCCTGAAACACAAGGACTGATTGTGACAGGGTGGGTGACGGAGAAGACAGGGAAACACCCTATACTGTTCTCCTGGAGTTTAGTTGCTTATATGGGTATAAATTGAGTGCAAGATGCTGCATTCTTACTGTTGATCGTTTTGTATCAATTTTGCATTAGCTTTTTAATGATATATGAGAGACAAGGAAATCATGAATTGATGCTTCTGATGCTTTCTCTCACATCTGCAGGACTGTACACAAACTTTTATTTAAACAGCTTTCTAAGATAGCTTAATCTGGTTTTCCTTCTGATATTAGACCATCTATTTTTCCGTTGTCCAGTCTTTCCCTCTGAGACCAATAATTTTCTGTTTAAGACCATTTCATTTTTTTTCCCTTCTGTTTTTTATTTTCTGACTCTGTCTCTTTAACTACTCACTGGACTTTGAGCAGATCTGCTTTGCATCACCTTCTTGCATATTAGGCATTTCTGGGACAGGATGTAGGAAGAAGAATCCTACTTCTGCTGTGGTGCTGGAACCTTACTACCTCACCACGGCTTCTTTGCCTAGAGGAATGTTCAGTGCCCAGACATCATGCTGCACTCTCCTCATAACCAAGCTGATTCATCTCCTGCAGATGTGCATAAAGAAGTGGGAGGATTTTTATTCCTTTATTCCTGTATTTTTATTCCTTCAAGTTTCTTCTCCAGTCCCTGGTCTTTTCTTTCCAGTTCTGCAACTCCTGTGCCTCCTTCCCTTTCAGGTGTGCTTTTCCTTGTTCTTCTCACTTTCTGTTCCTTTCCTTCCACACGTCTTTCCTCTCAGCTCTGGCGTCCCTCCGCTCTGCTTACCACAACCTGCAACACGAAGAGGGGTTCAAAAGAAAGGTTGCATCTTAGCCATCCTAAGTCATCTACACACAGAACTTTCCACAAGGAAGTGGCTTGAGGCAGCAAACTGCTTATGGATGGGCTTATAACTAAGTAAGGGATGGGCTAAGAAATAGCTACAGATCCCAGCTGTCAGCGAAACAACTGCCTGCCATTAGCTGGTCATGGAAAAAAGTGTAGTAAGCATTCCTGAGGAATAACAAGCAGGCTTATTCCTGTTGCAGGTAGGCTGATGATACCTTCTCCTTTCACAGATTAGAGTACTGTAATCAGATTTCCCAGATATTGATTGTTCATTAAGAACTCTTTGGACTTGTGGGCATAACATTGAAAGTGCTCCAGTACTTCAGCTAAGAACTCTGGCAGAATGGCAAGCATGTGACTTAGGGCTTGATCAGTCTCAGAAGATATTAGGTGCTGTTTTTCAAAGCCAAAGCAGCTTACAACAAGCATAGCTCAGCAAAGCATAACAGAATCTAAAAGCTAGACTCCTGAAAGTTTGCATTATTAATTCTAGCTCAGACAGCTCAAACATCTACATCTACAACCAGTTTTGCAAATAGTGTGCAAGTGTCTCAATAATGTGATTTCTTACAAAAAAATGCGGTGAACTGGAGCATGGTGAAAATTTAAGATATGAATGTCTTTGCAGGTCTGGAGCCAAGAATTGTAACTAGATGGGATGTTCAAAAATATGCAAGAAAGGCCTATGATTTAGGAATTCATTTCATTGGAGGCTGCTGTGGATTTGAGCCATATCACATCCGAGCAATAGCTGAGGAGCTGGCTCCTGAAAGAGGATTTTTGCGAGAAGCTTCTGAGAAACATGGCAGCTGGGGCAATAACCTGAGCATGCATACCAAACCCTGGGTCAGAGCAAGGTATGTATATCTGAACTGGAAAGCACACCAGCACCCTCCTTATAAAGGCTTACATTGGTCCATGCAGCAGACTAGCTTAACCAATATGGAGGTCTAAATATAACCGTAAACATTCTGTGTTAATAATTTTGAAGAATTAAATTTGATCTGGGAGCAGTAAAAGGGGCAAAGGGGCAGTAGGAGAGCTACAAAAATTCTCATCCCTCTTCAAAATGAACATTTGGTCTGAATTAATGTGAAAGTAATGAAAGTTTTGTAATATTTCCTTTTCTTTCTTTAGGGCAAGAAGAGAATACTGGGAGAATCTGAGGCCTGCTTCAGGCAGGCCATATTGTCCTTCAGTCTCAAAGCCAGATGGCTGGGGGGGGGTGGGTAACCAAAGGAACCAGAGAGCTGATGCAACAGAAAGAAGCAACAAGTGAACAACAGCTGAAAGAGCTCTTTCGGAAACAGTTGTTCCAATCCACTGCAGTTGTCTAAATGTTAGAATGATTTATCTACAGACCATCTCATGCTTCACAAGAAAAATCTGTGAAGATGAGTGCCCCGTTGATTTATCAGTTAACATCTAATGAAAGAGACAAAATGCAAAAATAATGTGATTACAGATTAATATGTCAAACTGATAATAAAATCTTTCTCTGGACGAATAGTTTAGAGAAGACACAGTCAGAAGGAGTTTTGGATTCTCATAACAACTGAGCTTCTTGTTAGCTAGGTGCCATCAACTGGGTAGACACAGAAATACGTGGAAAGTAATAATTGACTCAACTCACCTGTGAAAAGAGAAAAAGCCATCTATAAATACAGTATCCATGGACTTCCACTCCTGAGTCTGTTTTCAGTTTGGGATTATGTAGGAATTTCCTCAGGATTTGTTGAAGGCTACTTCAGGGACACACAAGCTGCCAATGCTTCAGACACACAGTTATCTGTAGCCACTTTCTTGACTTCAAGAGAATAAAAGTAAACTAGAAAAATGCATCTTATAAATGGAATCAAAAGATAAGGAAAATGAGAATGAGCTCTTGCAGGAATTTCTTACATGCAGGAGAAAGGTTCAGAGAACTTTTAGGAAAGAAAAATGACAGGTAAATAACTCACTGTTTTTGTCTCAGGGTACCACGTACACAAGATTTACTTCTCTGGAGACTAAAACGGTTAAGAGATTATTCTGAAATTTTGAAAAGTCAAATAAATTAAAAGTAATATGATGGAATAGTATTGTATTATCTTCACACCTTAAATCATGAGAGCTCAAACAGAATAACGTATCTCCAGTAAACAACTGTAATTTTCAAATGATCCAGCTGATTTCTGGATATCTCACTTGAAACACTTGGTTATCTCAAAATAGCATTTAAAACTGAAGCTTCCTAAAATATAACTCCTGTATATAAGCGTAGTAAAACATTCCATGATTCTGTTTAAGCTGATTGATTCAGTCTAGAGAAAATTAGCTATAAGAAGAGATGAAAAACCCTGTTAGGAAATAGATTAATCCACCTAAGTTAAGAAAACCCAAGGACATCTGTACGCTGAATTTGTTGAGAAGCGTTTTCTTACAAAGGATATCACTACACTTGGAAACCATAAAGGACACGTTTCCATAGTTAATTTTTGTGAATTACCACACAACTTTCAGATTTCTCTCTAGAATCCCATTCCCACCCATTCTACATTAAAGCCACTACTTTTATGAAAAATATGATTCTTGAAGTTAGAGTGTTGAAAGCTTTTGTTGGGCTACTTTTTATGTATAAGCTTATTTCATTATTTCTATCCGTGTTGATATGCTGCAGTTCAGGAAACTTATAAACATGCAACACTTTAGTGGGAAACTTCAAATATCCTTTTCAGACTGTTATTGGCAGACAGATTTTTAGAGAAAGCCATCTGCCTTCATCATGCTTATAACAAATTGAAATAGTTACTAGCTGGAATTTTTGCCTGAAAGCCAAAAGTAGACAAATCAAGAAAGTGGATATTTTAAAATGTAGATTATTTGGAAAGCATCCATGTAAGTATATATGCACTACATTAAACTTCTTCCTAAACCCTTCCGGAAGTTCTCCCTGCGTAAACAGAATAACGCAAAATCTGCAAAACAAAAGGGGCAGATCTTTGATCGCCACCAAAATGCATGCATGCAAAAGACATATGCATGATAAAGAGGCTTAAAATACAAGCTACAATTGCTACATAAGTGTTTTGAACGATCATTACCAGTTTAGAGACTTCCTGTGGCAAAGGATGCAGCTTGACCATCATACTATATGTAAGCAGCTGGACTGATTTTTTTTTTTAAAACAGTCCAAGCATATAAAAATTCCTATTGAAGTGAATGAGTTCACAACAGACTATTTAAGAACTATGGTATTTAAGAAGATGATAAAATATGATTTTAAGCACTTAATTTTAGATACTCAGTTTAAAAAGGGCCAAATTTTAACAGACACTAATCATGATGAGAAACACTGAAAAGGAGTTTTGAAGTCATTCAAACTAAGAGCTGACACAAGGGGGGAGCTATACAA
Organism: Platalea leucorodia; assembly: GCF_965183815.1. Classification (NCBI taxonomy): domain Eukaryota; kingdom Metazoa; phylum Chordata; class Aves; order Pelecaniformes; family Threskiornithidae; genus Platalea; species Platalea leucorodia. The sequence continues at coordinate 13,033,000 of NC_138859.1, read as the reverse complement.
GCCCTATTTGATTCATATCACAGGCTGGGCTTAGAAAGAAATTGACAATGGGATGAAAATAAGTTGACAGGGTGCTTTATTGATCACTACAGAAGCCCCAAACTCTCTGGGGGAAAAAAAAAAAAACAAAAAACCACAAAGCAACCAAAAAAAGGCAAAGCACGCAAGACTGAGAAGCAAAGTCAACAAAGCTTTATTTCCCATTTCTTTCTGTGTAACATTTTGGAGAAGGGTAAAGGAACTGTTAGATTTGTTAAAGCTTTCTAATGGCTTATTACATGACTTGTGAAGGAAATAAGACACAGGCTGGCAGCGCAATCCTAGGAAATTTGTTTCCTTAACAAAGCTTGCCTGAAAACTTAGATAAGTGGAAGTGAAAGGGTTTTTAGAAGTTCACCTCCTATATTTAGTACCCTAAGGCAGGATCAGCTACTCATAGGAGATAGTTGTTTAACCTGTGTGGCTATGCACCTAATGATGGAGCTTCTGTGCCAACCTCAGGCACTGTGGTAACGTCACTCTTCTTAACAAATTTTTCCTAATTTGACTATTCCTTGATGGGATTTAAATCCATTATTTCTTTTCAGCTCATTACAGACACGAAGAATTTATTCCCTTTGTCTTTGCTGAAGTCTTTTATGTATTTGAAGATTTGCATACATTCCTTGTTTCTCTCTCTCAATTGAACAGACCCTGTTCATTCGTTCTTTCCCTGTGGCCTCCGAGTCTGTGAATCATCATAAACCCAGAGATCACCTCCATCAGATCTTTTCTCGGCGCTTCCTAGCTCTATGGTTGTGGGGTTTTTTTGTTGGTGGTGTTGGTTTTTTGGGTTTTTTTGGGTTTTTTTTGGTTGTTTGTTTTTTTTTTAACCTGGAAGCAAAAGTGAAGTGATCTGAACCTTGGAAGTTCAGATCCGGAAGAGAAAATCCAAAGTCTTTGATATCTAAAGAATAAACCTTTACTCACAAGGCTGAATGTAAGGACAAGAGAGTGAGGAGGAAGGAGCGGCAGAGACAATGTGTAATGAACTGACCACAACCTCCATTCCCAGTCCACCTGTGCTGCTTGGGGGTAGGAGGTAGAGAAATCGGGAGTAAAGTTAAGCCCGGGAAGAAGGGAGGGGTTGGGGGAAGGTGGTTTAAGATTTGGTTTTATTTCTCATTATCCTACTCTGAGTTGATTGGCAATAAATTAAATTAATTTCCCCAAGTCGAGTCTGGTTTGCCTGTGATGGTAATTAGTGAGTGTCCTTATCTCGACCCATGAACCTTTCATCATATTTTTTTTTTTTTTTTTTCTCCCCCATCCAGTTGAGGAGGGGGAGTGATAGAGCAGCTTGGTGGGCACCTGGTGTCCAGCCAAGGTCAACCCGTCACACTGTTCTTTTGAGAAGAGAGTTTTCTAGGAGTCCTGCCGAATCTGAAATCTCCATGTACCACAAATTTCTTCCTAAAGCAGTTGGTAGCGCAAGGCTTCTTTTTCAACTCTATACACGAATGCAGTGGTAGGTTCAGCGACAATTTTTAACCTAAACATTACAAGAAGTGGATTCATGTAGCTGTCTTGTTCTACGCCATTGACTTTATAAAATATCTAACAAACTAATCTCATTTCATCCTGCAATGTGTTAAATTATTTTAAGTATAGATACCATTGAAATAGGATGGGCAGAATATTATCATAAAGTATATTATTTCAGCATCTTGCTTTACTACAAAAATTCTTCTGTATTACTTTTTCTTTATGTTCCACTTTATTGACAGAGATGTTATCTGACAAGTTTTATATGAGCTATCAACCTCCACTACATACAATTACATGGAATTATGATACTAAATTTGGTCAACAGTGTATACATCTGTATACACACAGCTCCTGAGACACACAGTAATCAATTAAATCCCAAATTTAGGAATCTGAAGATGGAATTTCCATATATTTTAGTCAACTTCACCTCAGAGCTTCTGTGTCCGGTAAAGGTGTAAATCTGAAAAGAAAAGCAAATTTGGGTAACAGGACTTGATGCAATCAGAGTGAAGGACAGTTGCAAAGAAATGGATTTCAAAGCAGATTCAAGAAATGTATGTTTGGAATAGGGAGACGAAGCACGATTCTATCATCTCATGACTAACAAAGCAACAGCAAACGCATCGATCAAAGGATGCTTTACAAGCATTACCAGTTATCGATGGGTGGTTCAAGAGCATGGGCGTTTTGTAGCATTCATTTGCAAACATTTGCATGTCATTATTTCAGTGCCGTTGAAGAAAGAGACCAACTGGCAACTAAAACACGGGAGGGAAATGGTCAAAAGCAAATAAGCCCTGCTTTGCGATTTACCTGCTTGCAAATCAAGAGAGTGCTATAAAGAGACCGAACCTGTTCAGCCCAGTAGGCTGGTCTTTGCCTTTTGGCAGAGAGAGTAGCAAGCTTTGTAGCAGGTGCTATGCAAAATCCCTTGATTTTTATTTCTAATCAAACAAAAAAGTAGGGCAGTTCCACCCAAGAAAAAAAAAGAATAAAAAGACCGTACTATTCTTTGGGTCAAGCAGCAGTGTTCTTCTGCCACATTGGGAAGGAAGGGAAGTCTTTTCCTGTAAAGGGAAAGGCTTGTATGCAAGAAAGCTTGCACGTTCTTTTCAATTATGTCAGTTGGCCTGCTGGAAGATCCTCCTGGCTCTTCCTACAAACCTTTCTGTAAAAAGGCATTTCTTAGTAGTATCACAGTACTACAGCGTCAAGAAAAAGCAAAGATGTGTCCTCTTAAGGCAAAAGCTCTACAAAATCTTTAATTTTTTTAAAAAAATCTTGTTTCTCACCATATAATTTCTGCTCAGACTTTCTATAGGAAGAAATGTCATCAAATTGTACTTTAAATACAGAGGCTTGTAGCAATCTGTGCAAATACTGCCTCCTGGCGACTCTTTGTATGGCTACACGATGGAGGAAGGTGGACTCTCAAATGGCTTCTCAAATTTGTATACACAGACAGAAATCAGAAGAGCAATTAATTTCTATTTAATTTCAGAACAGACTTAATTACACCTGTATTTGTTACTTAACAAGGAAGTTTTTTCTTTATAAGCACTGTCAAAGCTAATTACGTCTCCAGTTGTGCAACATTTCATTCTTATTTTACTGCCGGAATAAAAGGGCTGGACTGAAGTTTTTCTTTGAATATGGCTAGATCAGCTCTTTATTTTAAAAATACCTCTCTCCATGGTGGTCCACTTGCCTGGGTGACATAGAACATCTGCCTTGAAGGGATACCTTTCCTTCACTCCTGACAGGAGTCGCCTCCAGAGGCTGAGGGCTTGTGCCCCTTTTCCAATCGCTTTGTCAATGCCCCCTTCCCTAGAAAGGGATCCCAGCTGCTTGGCTTCCCTAGCCTCTAATTCCTAGAGATGGGGGAGAGAATTAAAAAAAAAGGGAAAAAAAAAAGGAAAATTCGTGGGTTGAGATAAAGACAGTTTAATAGGACAGAAATGGAAGGGAAAATAATAACATTAATGATAAAAGAATATACAAGTGATGCACAATGCAATTGCTCACCATCTGCTGACTGATGCCCAGCCAGTCCCCGAGCAGTGATTGCTGCCCCCCCAGCCAAATCCCCCCAGCTTATATACTGAGCATCACGTCATATGGTATGGAATAGCCCTTTGGCCAGTGTGGGTCAGCTGTCCTGGCTGTGCCCCTTCCCAGCTTCTTGTGCACCTGGCAGAGCATGGGAAGCTGAAAAGTCCTTGACTAGTGTAAGCACTACTTAGCAGCAACTAAAACATCAGTGTGTTATCATCAACATTATTCTCATACTAAATCCAAACCATAGCACTATGCCAGCTCATAGGAAAAAAAAAAATTAACTCTATCCTAGCCGAAACCAGGACACAGAGAAAAAGGTAAACCCAGCTGTGAGGATTGTTCTGTGCCAGGGAAGGAAAACGTCCTATATACATGTCAAGTGTGTGTCACAAATAAAGGCTGGCAAATGTGGGATCCAGCAGAAAAGAACCTACAAGATGTCCCTTCTAAATTTAAAACTGCAGCAGAGAACAAAATAGAAAAAAATTAACAAAGGTATTTTGGACTCTTGAAACTTTAAGCAAAGGGAAGAGTCTGCCAAAGCAGGACTCCCTGTAGCAAACCTCAAGATAATGCACTTCAGTCTCAACACACCATAACCAGCCATATATGTCTGGAAACTAATAACACACTGGCAGTCTGGGCCCTAAATTCTATCTTTAGGCACTATCTGCCTGCCCTTCAACAAAAAACTTGAGACTTAAATAATGAAAATATTGATCAAATTCACTAGACACTCAATGGGAAAAGAAAAACTAGAAAAGTCGAGCTGAAATTTTGAAATTAATGACATTTTTTAGGAAAAATTTCAGCTCGACTTTTCTAGTGCATTAAAATATGTGGCGTTCAGACAATCCAGTGCTCACTGAAGAGCAGTACCAGAAGTAGAACTAAAGCCTTGTGGTTTACTCAGTTTCCTACAATAAAGCCATAAAAATATCATGTAGTTCTCCATCAGCTAAGTTCCCAGTGAATGAGTCTATGATCTGTGGGCAATTGCAGCACTTCGCTGAAGTTGCTGGCATGCTAATTATCTTCCACTCAGCCTATTTGAGGAAACAATTTAGAGGGACCCCTTTGTTTAGCGATGGCGAAAATTGCAGCAAATCAGTCCCACAGAGACTAAGCCACGCTGAGGGTGGGGCAACAGCTGAGCTGTAGGGTCCCATGGGTTCTCCTCGAGTATGGGAAGTAGCACAGATGTATGGGATTGATTTGAATGCAGAACATTATGTGTGTGTATAGGCATGCATAAGCATACATGTTTTTAACAAACAGTGCAGTGAAGAGAAACTGTGCAGATGCAGACAAACAAGTCAGCAAAAAAAAAGCAAGACGTGACCAGAGAAACAGCAGCAGGACCACTACCATGAACAAAACTAAAGCAGCTTTTGAGCTGTCTGTGCTGAAAAAGGCTTGGAACTGAGAACAGAGAAACTTGCTCCTGTTACTTGAGTTCAAATATACTAAAAGAAATACACAGCCTCTCTAAAAGCACTGGATTGCATTAAAAAATACCTAGCTACATCTTCCGTTTCTTCTTTTACTGGAAATAGCCCCTGAGATTCCTCCCAAACGGATTCATTATTCATGCTGAAACGGAGAAACAATATTAAGGTAGAAAATTTGGGAAGCCGTACAGGAATTGGAACTAAAATCTGAAATCAGAAGACTATATCTGGAACGTCTCTGCAACCAGTTTAATTTCTGTGTTTTGGGTGTATGCTTTTGAAACTGAAAAAAGGAACGCCTTCAACTATCATTAATTTATCATTAAAAGTAGTAATATCTGACTCCACCTAAGCCAGATAAGCCTACCCTGAGTTCTGTTCAAGTGGCCCCTTAAACACTGTGGTCAAATTACACTGAAGCCAGTCTCTTGGTAATTGTTTAACAAAAGAAATATGTTGCCACCACCTATTGTCCCATTGCAGGTTGCCCTTTTTATACCTGCCTTTTCCCATACTTTTATTACACAATCAGGACCTATGTCTGGGAAGGACCTCAACAGATCAGGCAGGACATCCCATTCTCCCAGAAGGTAATCCACTGCAGGTAACCTGTTCCTGCCAGATGTCCCTGCCATCTCTTTTCTGAAATGGCCAACAACAGAGATGCCTCAGTCTTGTTAGGTGCACTATTACACCGCCTAGTTTGTGATGGGAAGGTGTTTCCTTGTGTCTAACTTCTTTACCTTCCGGAGTTTCGATTCTGGGTGAAGTCCTTTGGCTTTATATTGGCTAGAATCCGTGATATTAGCAGGGAATAATAAATTGGGAGAGGATGGATGCCTGGAAGCCTGGCATGCTTAGAGTCTTTCCAAGGAAAGTGGCTATACAGAAGACAGTGCAGAGTGATGCTATGGGAAGAAACGGAGATGCTGCAGTGGCTGCTGAGGCCAGAAGGGAGGGGTGAGCTGCAATGGGGGAACAAATTATACTGCAATTGTAGGCCAGAATCTTGAAGGCAACTATATGAATGATCTTAACTATAAAAAGGCACTCAGGCCTCACCTCATCATCATCAGAAATATTTTGTTTTCTCAGGTTTATGTATCCAAGAGTAAGTAAAGACTCTGGGTTTCAGCATAAAGGACTGCCTTTCAGTTCAGTAAAAGATATCAGGGTAAGAACAGCTCATTGCTGAGGAGAGCAGGGGTGGCTGGGGCTCCTAAGTTAGTAGGGATGGGGCAGCTAAGCAGTGAGAGGAAAAGCACTGGGAAGAAGAAAATAATGAAGAAAAAACGGCACAGTGTTTATAGAGTCATCTGTGGGGGATAGTGACATCCTGTATTAGAAGCTTTAAGCCTGTTTTACTGGAACAAATGAGTCAGGAGGGTCAAAGGTATTTATTTATATGACCCACTGTTCAATACTGAATAGTTAAAGTCTGACCATTCAGAGACAGCCAAACGTACTTCAACAAACACCCACCTCTTAAAAAAAATTAGCAGAAGTTTAAACCTTTATTAGCCACAAAGAAAAGAAAAAAGCAGGGAAAGCGGTTAAGTGAGATTTTAACCACTTCTCTTATTTCCTTTCCCATAGCTGCAGTAGCGGTTGTCTGTTTTGTTTCTTATCATAAGGGAAACTGTTGTATTTTGCAGCCTTTTAGGTGCTATTAAAGATGGTAATAACTGCTCTTTTTGGATGAAGAACAAGTTAAGATGATGAGCCAGAACTGCTGTTATTACTGATGTGGGAAAAGCCTGAATTTGCCTCCTCAATGATAAATTAAGACAAGCGCACACAAAACGGGAAAGGAAAAAACCCCACAAGTTAGAAAATGCACCTTCTGTTTTTTGCTCCTGACTTTAATTTACAACATTGTTGCTAGAGGAGACTGAGCATAGCGCATGGTGACGCCAAGGTTTGGCTTTTGCGAGCATTGAGCTGTTTTAAGGCATTGCTTTCCTCTGCCTCCCTGTTTTAGACTTGCATCGATGCTGCCAAAAAGAGTGAGCTGGCCAGCTAAGACATAAGCTAAATGCATAGGAAGAGGAGCAGATAGAAGAAGATACACATTGGGGAAGAAAAGGGGCACAAGTGAAAAGGTGTGACAGCAGGAATGCAAGTTGTCTTCCAGCAGCTGCCTTTGCTGAAGCTCTCGGCACTGCTCTTGTCAGGGTGTTTCTTAGGACTGAGGAAAGGAGACCCAGAGGGGTCACAGTGGATCTATATTTGCCACACAATCATTTCATGGTCCTTGGACGGGTACCTGGAGACCTTTCTAGCTTTAATCTTTTCTGACTTTTATAGACAATACTGTTTTACAGCCTGCTACCTCTGCTCAAACACTGATAGTTCCTGGCTGTCTTTTCCCTGTCTGAGCTTCTCTCAGGGCACGTGCCTTTGAATATCAGATAATCAGACAATCTGAGCTGCTGTTCCTATTACAGTTTGAGAGCCAAGCATAACTTCAACTACCATGATTGACTGTGCTACTGACTGTGTTTTCTTTAAAGAACTTTTACACTTTTATTTGAGCTGGAATGGATACAGGATAAACATCAACTAGCCCTCATTAAGCATTTTCTTCCTTGCCTTGGGAAGAAAACCTCATTTCATAAGAAAATCACAGAATCAGAGAATCACGGAATGGTTTGAGTTGGAAGGGACCTTTAAAGGTCATCTAGTTCCAACCCCCTGCCATGGGCAGCGGCATCTTTCACTAGACCAGCTTGCTCAAAGCCCCATCCAACCTGGCCTTGAACACTTCCAGGGATGGGGCATCCACAGCTTCTCTGGGCAACCTGTTCCAGTGCCTCACCACCTTCATAGTAAAGCATTTAATGAAAGTTTATTTCATGTTTATTTTGCTGTGTCTCTGTTAGGACCAAATGACCTCTCTACCTTTCTTTGTTCCCTGGTGTTCAAAGCAGTTGGTCTGGCTGGGCTTCTACACAGGAACTCAAGCCCCCATGTTTCTTTTCATCCAGCAGCAAATGTTCTCTTAACCTACATTTAATTACATATCCCATCCTACAGTCTACTTAGTTCCCATCTTTACCGTACAATTTTGGATTAACCGCATAACTTGTTCATACCGACTGAGCTGGACTTTTGTACTTTGGACAACTCGGGACATAAGTTTCTGCCCCGCAGCCCAGGGCCTCGGTGGGAGGCCAAGCCCCTTCACTCCGTTGGGCTTGTAGGCAAAAACCAGCCGATTTTGTATGAAAATATTTGAAGAAAACCAAAGACTTTTTTTTGTTTTATTCAAATTTCTTCTTCACTTTGACTGGAAATAAAAACTGTTTCAGTGGCGTTAGATGGAAATGTAAACAAAATTATTTTATGTTTTGCATTTCCTTCTCAAAGGTCAGAGGAAAGCATTTTTATTTCATTACGAAAATGAAATTTTGTGACTCTTTAAAATAATATAAACATTGTCCTTGTGAAATACTGACCAGTTTCAAATTTATTTTGCTGGAATACTGTGGCTTGTAAAGGGCAAAGAAGCAATGGGAGCTATTGTGCCTTCGACCTATGAGACAAAAAGGTTTTGGGGCCCAGGAAGAATTAATTGTTGCCCGAGTAAAGGCTAAGGACTGTTTTGTAATTAGATCTCCCACTGCCTTTAAAGAAGCAGTTTCTCCAGTTTAGCCACACGAATACATTTTACCACCTACGAACTCTATCAATGAGAGGCGCTGTAGCCTGGAAGGAAATGGAAGGTGCAGCTGTAGAGGGGCAGGAAACTGCTGGGTGGGAATCTGCAGTGATGAGTGTGTTGCAGACAGACTGATGGATCAGAAATACATTCTAAATAATTTTAATGGACTGTAGTCAATGATGGAGGTGCGAAGCAAGTCAAGAAAAAGGAAGGTTAAAAAAAAAATGTAGGATGTGCTGTGATGCAAATGCATTTTTATGATGATGCATCTCTATACTTGTGAAACACTGAGATCCTTGGGGAGGACACGGTGAGCGTGAAAGACAAGTGAAACAGAAAACCTTTCAGAGCACTGCAGCAAGAGGTAAGCAGTTTGTTTCACTCTTTCCTCCTGTTCGACTTTCCCTGCTTTTGTTTTCTTCCTAATTTGGTTATTGTTTTCCTCTTTCCTCGCTAATTCCATCACTTGTATTCTTGTTGCTTGGCCACCTTTGGGTGCACCAGTTAAAAATCTAGCTACACTTTTGGATTAAAAAAAGGGATTTTTCTCTACTACATTTTCCTTAGAAAATGTAATTTGACTTAAAATGTCTTTGGCTTGTGACAAAAATGAACTGAAATTTTGACCCTAAAATATTTTCTAAAATATCCAAATTGTTTTCTCCCTTGCTCATGAGTATATACATTATAAAGATATTTTATTTTCTTATCTTCTTCCCTCAAAAATCATTAAAATTTAAGTCAAAGCAATAATCTTTGTGCATTTATCGTTGACCAGCTCTTCTCTGCATACTTTTTACTTCCATTCTCTTTCATTTTGCAGTCCGCACTTCCAATTGCAAGGTTATTTGTGATTTCTAGCTACAACTCCCAGTTCCTGTGAGACCTTTTGATTCCGATGTGGAGGCATCTCTGAAAGGGGCATCATTTACAACCTCTTGTAAACTCTTGCAATAACAATAGGGAGAAAAATAATATTCTGAGTATATTCCAGTGTTCAGCAAGTACATAGGTTTGTACCTCAACCAAAGCAGTGTCTGGAGCAGCACAGATGATACCCTGAAATACAATATAATATATGGGTCTGGTTGAATCACTGCATTGTTTCTTCTTTTTAACTTTTTGTTGTTGTTGTTAAAGGAAACAGAGCAAATTGTGTAATTAATTTGTAATATATATGTGGTTATGTGGTATATTTTCTTTTCCAATACAGTGATTTCGTTCAGTAACAACTCGTACTGTTCTCACTAACGCTGTCGGTATGTGCATTCTGTTTGCTTCCTGATAGACAGGCAAGACGAGGAAGGCGCAGGTGAGACTAAGACGTCAGTCTGCATTCTGGAGGTAGCAGTTAGGTTGCTAGAGAGAGCACTAAGGAGGTCTGTTGCCTTCAAAACTAAATTCCAACCCAGGTTTTTTTTTTTTTAGTCAACAGTTTTATATAGACATAAAGTACAGACATGACATTGTGCAACTTTCATAAATCTAGTAGTTGAAGGCGTTCCTTATTTCAGTTTCAAAAGCATACACCCAAAACACAGAAATTAAACTGGTTGCAGAGACGTTCCAGATATAGTCTTCTGATTTCAGATTTTAGTTCCAATTCCTGTACGGCTTCCCAAATTTTCTACCTTAATATTGTTTCTCCGTTTCAGCATGAATAATGAATCCGTTTGGGAGGAATCTCAGGGGCTATTTCCAGTAAAAGGAGAAACTGAAGATGTAGCTAGGTATTTTTTTAATGCAATCCAGTGCTTTTAGAGAGGCTGTGTATTTCTTTTAGTATATTTGAACTCAAGTAACAGGAGCAAGTTTCTCTGTTCTCAGTTCCAAGCCTTTTTCAGCACAGACAGCTCAAAAGCTGCTTTAGTTTTGTTCATGGTAGTGGTCCTGCTGCTGTTTCTCTGGTCACGTCTTGCTTTTTTTTTGCTGACTTGTTTGTCTGCATCTGCACAGTTTCTCTTCACTGCACTGTTTGTTAAAAACATGTATGCTTATGCATGCCTATACACACACATAATGTTCTGCATTCAAATCAATCCCATACATCTGTGCTACTTCCCATACTCGAGGAGAACCCATGGGACCCTACAGCTCAGCTGTTGCCCCACCCTCAGCGTGGCTTAGTCTCTGTGGGACTGATTTGCTGCAATTTTCGCCATCGCTAAACAAAGGGGTCCCTCTAAATTGTTTCCTCAAATAGGCTGAGTGGAAGATAATTAGCATGCCAGCAACTTCAGCGAAGTGCCGCAATTGCCCACAGATCATAGACTCATTCACTGGGAACTTAGCTGATGGAGAACTACATGATATTTTTATGGCTTTATTGTAGGAAACTGAGTAAACCACAAGGCTTTAGTTCTACTTCTGGTATTGCTCTTCAGTGAGCACTGGATTGTCTGAACGCCACATATTTTAATGCACTAGAAAAGTCGAGCTGAAATTTTTCCTAAAAAATGTCATTAATTTCAAAATTTCAGCTCGACTTTTCTAGTTTTTCTTTTCCCATTGAGTGTCTAGTGAATTTGATCAATATTTTCATTATTTAAGTCTCAAGTTTTTTGTTGAAGGGCAGGCAGATAGTGCCTAAAGATAGAATTTAGGGCCCAGACTGCCAGTGTGTTATTAGTTTCCAGACATATATGGATGGTTATGGTGTGTTGAGACTGAAGTGCATTATCTTGAGGTTTGCTACAGGGAGTCCTGCTTTGGCAGACTCTTCCCTTTGCTTAAAGTTTCAAGAGTCCAAAATACCTTTGTTAATTTTTTTTCTATTTTGTTCTCTGCTGCAGTTTTAAATTTAGAAGGGACATCTTGTAGGTTCTTTTCTGCTGGATCCCACATTTGCCAG